>NC_139080.1:64261837-64741837 GCF_965140915.1 Aythya marila | reverse complement strand
GATTATTTTCTTGTGTAGTGACAGTTCCAAAACAAGTCTGTTCAATGCAAGCTAAACATTCAAGTGTTCAGTATAAGTGAATTGTGCTGGTTGCCAAAAAACTTTGTACCACTTTGAGAATTAAACTTCCCTTAAGTGGAGGAAAAACACATCCTGAAACAAATTATTTAAGTTGAATCAGAAACCTATAATTGAAAATTGGAGTGAATAAAATTAAAATAGACTGCATAATTTGATTATGCTATTAAGCATATTTTCAAACTGTTGCTCTAGATTTGCAAGTATCTGGGAAGACTTGTGAAGCGGACATGTATTGGACAAAATACCATCAAACTAATTAATATCCCAAATGAAGTGAGGTTACAAAGTCAAAGCACACAAAAATACTTGGATCTTTTGCAAAAAATGTCATCCTTTCTCACTTAAACTATCTGGATTAGTGGCTGACATAGCAATTCATGGGTACAGGGAAAAATGAAGGAGCAAGCTGATTTGGGGTAAAAGCAGCACAAAATATTTTCACAGGGGTTTTCAAAACATTGAAGAATGCTCTTCACATTCCCCTTTTACTCTTCTGAAGGCTGATAGAGAAGGAGTAGAAATGATATGCTTCACTTCACCACTGCCTCTGAGAGGGTAAATGTGAGCGCACAAGGGATCATCATGAAGAAGCTCTAACAGCATGTTGTTCACTATAAGTACAAACTTAAAAAACAAAACAAAACAAAACAAAATGGTCTCTGATACTCAGCAAGTCTTATTAATATTGCTATTTTTAATATTAATTTATTATTGCAGCTTTTATTTTTAAGACCCATCAAAATGCAGGCAGTCCTGATAAGCTTGGAAGATGAAACAAACATCTGGCAAAAGGAAAAGGTGGTCTAGGAAAACTCAGGTGATAAATCTTCCCAGGTTCTGGTCAGAGAGAAGTAAGTGTTTTAAGAATAAGCTGTGAAAAGCTTGAAAGAAATGTCGGGACTATGGTCATTCCATGAATCATCTATGAACCATTGTTATGTATGTGCCACCCACCTATTACCTTGCATGGTATGTAATTAGAAAGCTATGCCTCTTGAAGGAAAGGAGTCACTGTGATTTAAAAAAAAAAAAATACCCGTTTCCAATCTGATTTCATTTACTGGTACCTACTTTGTTCTAACTATCTGGTCTGGAGATGAATGCCCGTTGGCCCCATTGTCAGAATGACAGCATGAAAAGGGAAGCATGTGGGTTGTAATAATAATGTGGTACATGTGTAGGAGGTCAGAGAAGCAACAGATTAACGTTCCAGCAGAAGATTTCCCTGGGGACAACTCCTGAAAGTATCAAAGGCCAAAGATCACGACACCGATAATGTGTCTAGTGTTGTTGGTAAAAGAGTTGCTTGAATTTGTCAGCTGTGGGGGTAATGCTATTTTTATTTCTTTCTTTATTTTTTTTTTTTAATTTTTTTTTTTCAGTTATGTAGTGAAACCTTCTATTAACATTGAAAAATTAGTTCCATAAATATTAGTCTATATTGGTAGTAAAGGCATTTAAATCAACCAGTTGTCCCATCTCCATTATGTCATATGTTAAAATGAAAAAGAGTAACAGTAATGAGTTAACTTAAGAAGTTTGCTTTGTCTTTGCTGTGGACTTTGTTTTGACTTTCTAATCCAAAAATTTTGGCATGGAAAAGTTCAGGATATGTGTGCACACCTTTTTTATTGCAGATGCCATACAATGGATACAATACTTTTTCTTCCATCACAGGAAGAGTAAAAGCTGGGAAATGATAGTAGATGAGAAAATAAATAAATAAAATACATACATAAAAAGTCCTTTAGTCTCTAAAGGCACTGAAAAAAATAAATAAAAAGATGTGGGTCATGGTGGCAAGCACGAAGACATTTCCTATATCTGCCAGCTTTGACAAACCCAAGTGGAGGTCTGAAATTCAAGATGAATGCTTTAGTAGTGAATAAGGTGTTTGAAAACAATTGAGACTAGGAACTGCTAATGGACTCTTTTAATTAGCTTAAGGTACCAAGATGACAGAGTCAGCCTTTTTCATGCTCCTGGCTGTTTTCATTGTGTGTGGTATTTCCTTCCCCGGTGGATGGGACGTAGGTGTGCCTAACCAATACTTCATTATACAGAAACAGAAAAACTCATTCTCGATTCATTTCAATATATGACATATGGGCTGGAGTGAGCAGCGCTAACGTGCTCATATAGCCTGAAGCAAGCAGTTTAATAGATTCCATGACTACTTGATGAGTCTGTGCACAAAAGAGGAGCCAGAGGGACTCTGGCAAGAGGTAGCAGGAGGAAAATGAAGCAGGGGCATACAATGAACTGAAGGTTTTCTCCTATTTCTTAAAATATTGGTATGTCTGCTCTGCTGAATATACTGTTTCTTTTAAAAGCTTCTGGAAATACTCTTACGAAAATTCAAAACACAGCCACAAATCATTTATAGGAGACAAAAAACAATAAGTAGTGTCAGCACAGAGGGATATATTTTACTTGGCTGTGCCAGGAGGAATTATGGTGGGCTGTGATGAGTGGAATATAAAGTAACACAAGTTGCCTGTTGACAACAGGGTTTGAAATTATAAAATGTAAAACCAATATATTTTCCCCACAGTATCAAACAGCTGGGATTTTTTATAGCTTCTAGCAGAATACCATGTCATTTTTCAGAGCCCCATAATTCTATAAGCATGTTTAAGTGCATGCTGTTATTTATTTTGTTTGTTTATTTGGTTTCAAGCATTACACAGATTGTGATGCACTGAGATGCAAATACAACAGTAGTGATCAGCATTTTGTTCAAAGCTGTTACCATAGATGATTTCAGGTCTTAACTTCAGTTTTGGTCATTAAATTGATTGTATTTAATATACTAAAATAGCCTGAAAAAACACCACCCTGTTGTGAATCATCACTGAGCTAAAAATCATGTAGAAATCTTATTTTTTCATGCTATTTAAGAATCTAATTACAAAAAATAAGTCTTTATGAGGAACTGACAGCAGCTGAGTTCAAATAAGAGCTCTTCAAGTGACAGATGGTAATAAGCAAGTCAGACAGTTAGATGATGGTTTATGTGCTAGACATTATAAGTGTTGTAACTATTGACCCTTGTTAATGTGGTTACTCTGGCAAATAAAATGCAGGAAACAAAGCTACCTCAAATGACTCTTACACTGGCTGCTGATTAGTGGAAAATCTGTCACTCAGCAGCAGGATCTGGTCAGTTGGTAGATGTTACACCTTTACAACCTTGTTTTTTCCCTCTCGGTCTCTTTTTTCCCTGCTTTGCCATTCCTATTGTTGTTCTCTTGATATGCCTGCTTGTTATCGCCTTGATGGTTTTGACTATGGTTTAGGAGCCTGATTCTGACAAGTAGAGCTATCAGGGTCAAGAAGAAATGGAGGCGGTAGGGAAGGTGTTTATCTCCTCCGGCAAGAGGTAAATGAGTCTTTTGTCTACATGGCACTCAAAAAGCCTTGTACAGGATGGGGACAAAAGAAAGCAGGGTGCAGCGATATTACAGGCAGCAGAGTTAATTGTCGTGTATACAAACTGACCTCATCACCCATAATTGTAACACTGAGGGACAGCTAATAATCTGTAATCTGGAAACCAGTGCAGAGGAAATATGTTTGAATAGTGAATACACTAAAAAATAAAAATTAAAAAAATAATGTATGAAGCTTGCTTTGTGAGGTACTTAGTTTCACAAATATTTTAAAAAGCAAATTCTTCAACCTTTTGTAGTAATTACACTGTAAAGATGCAGCTGCTATTGTGGTTCTACACTCTATTGCTTTCTGCCTTGTTTTGTATTGAATAAAGCTGTCATAGATTTTGGGTCTTTGCCAGCTATGGGAGGTATGCCTGCACTGGAAAAATAGGCTGTTACCAAGTGAACCAGCATGATTACAGCATTTTCTCTGTAATTATGATGGGGTGATTATGATACTCTCCGGCTACATCTCTCCTACTTTATCTATGCTATTCTCCAGACCATACCATAAGAATGGCATTTCCAGTACTTCCACGATAGAAAATAAGTGCTGACTGCTTATTAAAGTTAGACCTCTGAAGTCATGCTTTTTGAATTGGCTGCCTGTGTCATGTCAGGGAGTTGTAGGGTGTATGATGGCATTATCGAAATATGAATGGCATCGTGAGGCATATGTTTCAGATAGCCACACCAAAGAACATTTAAGAGATTCAATACTTGTGCTGCCTGAGGGTGCCTGAGCTGTTAATGGGAGTATTGTACCCCTTGCCAAAACAAGCTCAAGGCAGTCAGTACCTCAGGTGGCAAGAGGTACAGCCTGGGATACCTCATGGCACAGTTTATGATGTCAACATAGCATGTCCAGGTATGAGTTTGTGATTTCACAAATTCAATCCTTTGTATTCCTTCAAAAGCAAAAGAGCAGCATTTATTACCTCTGTATTACCATGATAGTATATACACTCATTGTTTTCCCCCACTGTTGATAGTCCTTGCTGCACATGACTTCTGCCTTATTTTCCAAAACTATTCCTAGGTTAAGCGGAGATGAAGAAACTGAGTCAGCTGCAGTAACACGAGATTGACTGTGAATAAGCACAATCTGCTTTTTGGTGCTTGAAATCAAGCTGGTGATCCGTGTGGTTCTCAGCAACAATCCAGTAATGTTTGATGTCCTTAAAATTACCACTACTGTTACATACAACATGATTCTCAGACAGTTTGTCTTTAAACAAGAAAGTTCTTTACATAGTTCTTTACACGTATAAATAACTCACTCATAGCTCACTCCATGTATAAATAACATCTACTTCAAAATAGCCACAAGCACCATTCCTAGAGCCCTCATCTAGGCTGCAGAAGACTGGTTGAGTGAGTGGTGAGCTAGAAGGGACAGAACTTCAAATCTGTAGTAGTGATAATGACATATAACGAAAATTTGTTATGAGGAAGTATGTTGAAAAGGCTATCTTAGCAGAATGCTTTCCCTTTCAAAATGCTTTGAGTAAGTGTCTTGCTGGGAAAGGCTTTTGGCTTTGTGACCAAACTGTGGGAAGGAAAATTCTTTTTCCATCTCACTGCATGCATAATTCAGTGGCCATGCCATTTACGTGGCTCTTGTATATTCAGATAGGGGACAAAGTAACAGCAAAGTCACCTGACTCCTATGTGAGGATTCTAAACACTGAGTCTTGGACTAAATGAGGTCTGCATGGACATGATTTGTGATTGCAGATGACACCAAGTTAGGTGCGTGTGTCGATCTGCTTGAGGGTAGGAAAGCTCTGCAGGAGGATCTGGATAGGCTGCACCGATGGGCTGAGGTCAACTGCATGAAGTTCAACAAGGCCAAGTGCCGGGTCCTGCACCTGGGGCGCAATAACCCCAAGCAGAGCTACAGGCTGGGAGAAGAATGGTTGGAGAGCTGCCTGGCAAAGAAGGACCTGGGAGTGATGGTGGATAGTCGGCTGAATATGAGCCAGCAGTGTGCTCAGGTGGCCAAGAAGGCCAACAGCATCCTGGCTTGTATCAGGAACAGTGTGACCAGCAGGGCTAGGGAGGTGATCGTCCCCCTGTACTCAGCTCTGGTGAGGCCGCACCTCGAGTACTGTGTTCAGTTTTGGGCCCCTCGCTACAAGAAGGACATCAAGGTGCTTGAGCGGGTGCAGAGAAGGGCGACGAAGCTGGTGAGGGGCCTGGAGAACAAGTCCTACGAGGAGCGGCTGAGGGAGCTGGGCTTGTTCAGCCTGGAGAAGAGGAGGCTCAGGGGCGACCTTATTGCTGTCTACAGGTACCTCAAGGGAGGCTGTAGCGAGGTGGGGGTTGGCCTGTTCTCCCACGTGCCTGGTGACAGGACGAGGGGGAATGGGCTTAAGTTGAGCCAGGGGAGTTTTAGGTTAGATGTTAGGAAGAACTTCTTCACTGAAAGGGTTGTGAGGCACTGGAACAGGCTGCCCAGGGAAGTGGTGGAGTCACCATCCCTGGAAGTCTTCAAAAGACGTTTAGATGTAGAGCTTAGGGAAATGGTTTAGTGGGGACTGTTAGCGTTAGGTCAGAGGTTGGACTCGATGATCTTGAGGTCTCTTCCAACCTAGAAAATTCTGTGATTCTGTGATTTTCCGTTTCCCTGACAAAAAAAAAAAAAAAAAAAAAAAAAAGGAAAAAAAATCTAAAAATAATTATTTTAAAATATTTTAATATACATCACATATATTTCTTTAAGACCCTGGTTTCACTCGGATGTGAAACATATTAGTGTCCCGGAGGATGCAAACTGACTTACTGTCCAGCTGTATGAATAATGCTTAGCAAGATTATTTCTCTGCCATTTTTTTATCACATATATTTTCCCTTGTTTGCCAGCTATGTTCAAGTGGATTGTGTCAGAATGAGTCAGCAAGGCAATACCCACACTGAGCTCAGCACTTTCAGTCAAACTGAGAAAGCTGCAGCCAAAAAGAGGGGAGGTGCTCTGACATATCAAACGCAGTAAAGTACCAAGGAAAAGAATGCAGGTTAGAAGAGTAAGGACACATTCTCCTCTATATGTTGAGTGGATAGGTAAGTGGGTAGAAAACAAAGGTCGTTGTTCCTAATCGAAGGTTGTATTCAGCTGTGTAAGTCTGGCAGTGCTCTCTGCTCAGTGTCCACTACACTGAAAGACAGATCTCACTTAGCCATACTGCAATAAAATACATCTATATACATACTGGACACCTCATCCTTATGTTTCTTCTCTTCTTTCTGTACTAATCCTGTTAGGGTTCTGTATGCACTGGGATACCCTGTGTTATAGTCTTGGATTTTGCCCATCCATCTCTTTATCCATTCTGTTGGGCTTTGTTGATTGAGCATGTGTTCTCAGACAAACCACTCTATGACAAAATTGTTTTATGTTTTGTGTAGTTTCACATATGGTTAAGTGGAAGAGCAAGTAATAAGGACGGAAAACATTACTTCAAAATACATGTTTGTCTTCAAGCATTACTTAGATCTGTTGTTGCTCTTACCTGGGCTTTGTTCATAAGATTTAGTTACCTCTGAACCAATCAGCTTAGATGTTCTTCATTGTCACCTAAACTTTTTCACTTATGTCAAACTTATTTGGGCTTCAAACCCTTAATTTCTTCCTAACTGTAGTCCTTTTCATACCCTGCTGGTAGCCTGGTAGCTCAAACACCTGGTTTGCTAATAGGCCTTACTGCCGAGTTCACCTAGAACACCTTGAACTGTGATTTTTATTTATTTATTTACTTACTTATTTATTTATATTGCTATTATTATTTTGCCTCCTTACAATATCACTAGGGCCCATGGGTAATATCTGGCAATAAGCATTTAGGAGCTGACACTGGCTACTGATTGATGCAAACTGCATCTGATCATTCTTAATGGGAAACACAACACTTTCTGGGATTTCTCTGGGTACTGTGGAAACAGCAGGAACCATGTTTACAAGTGATAGCCTCCTGGGAGATGACTACTGTGCAGGGGACTGCAGCAAGGAGACTTGACAGACCATCTAGATAGTTACTGGAGGACACTAATGAAGACCTTTCTTGTAACGTGTATTCTATTGTGCCAACAGTTGCCTTTAGTACCAGGGAAGTCTGGCAGCATGGAAAACTTTTTTGCTGAAAGCAGGTCTGATCTATTAAGCTTGTGTTTTATTGCTCAGATTTTCAACAAGCTTGCTGAGTCCTGAGTGTGACCAAAGAAATACAATCATTAAAGCAACCAACAGTTAAAGTAATTTTCTAGAAATCCATTATGTTTCCTTGGTAGGCCTTGAAAATATGGGACTTGAATCTCTCCTGAACACATTATTGTTTTTAAAAAGGACTTTCTTATCTTGATTGTCAGCTGCATTGTATGCTTAATGATGGCAATAAGTAATAGAGTACAGAGAAATCAGGAGACTACTAGTCAAAGCAAGAGTCAAGACCTAACAGTCTGTACCTGTACTTTGCATATGCCCCTGGTGGGTAAAGCCACTAGATGTACCTAGAGAGAGGAGCCATTTCAAGTGAACTGTTTTTTCTCTTCTGTGCCTTGGGCAGATGAGGGAAAGATCTCAGGTGACTTTCTGAGCTGAAAAGCAATCAACTAATCCTTTCGAATATGTATCTAACTCAGCAACTTAAATTTGGTTGTGTTTTCTATTTGTACAGTGCAGTTTGGGTTCATGTTAACATTGCCTGAAACCATATTTGCTTCTGTCCAATAGAAAATCATTGTTCTTTCATTTAAAAGCTTGGATGTAGACTTAAACACCAATGTACAAAGATTCATTGTTGCAATTTTTAGTTGTGATTTTGTTGTTTGGAAATCATTCAAAACTGATTGAGATCATGGAACAAATACAATCAAAGTGTACTGTTTTTTTGGCATGGCACAGTCCAGTCTCAAAAACTTTTTACTAACGTTCTCTTTCCATTTAGATGCCATATAACACAAAATTGTGTTAAACCTTTTCAGGGTAAAGGAAGAGATTTATAAGTGATTGGGAGTTTACAGGGAGATGGTGAGTAGGGTGAAAGGAGAATGGCATTTATCTACCATTGTATGGCCTTGAATAAAAGAGAATTACATTGAAATGAAACATCTTTTATTGAGAAAATAAGATACTGAGATCATCTGGAAATAAATTCAGTGTCTCAAGCTGTGGTACCTTTATTTTTCTTTTGCTGTAGGAAGTTAGTAAGGATAAGCATGGCTTGTCAAATAGCAGTTTGTAAGCTGTCAGCAATACCTGGAGGTGACATAACCAAAAGCCAGTTTTGCAGATTCTCAACAGTGGCCAGTTGTTGAGTTGAAAAGAGACGAATCATCTGATGTTGCTTATCAAACAAAGACATAGTTTTCATGCTCAACATCTCTAAGAAAACCTGGGTTTTCAGTTCTTAGGACTCAAAAAAAGACCTTTGTTCCTTTGAAGTAATAACAGGTGATGTAAAATGAATTTTAATCAGGACCTGCCAATATCTATCAGTGCACAGAATGTCATATTGCAGATAGTAAGAGTCTGTAGAAAATGACAGACAAGAGAAAATAAAATCTGGAGGCAAAGCACAGAGTTTCTTATATCCAGGTCAGATGATATCCAGGGCACAGAATGTCTATCAGGTATCAGCAGTGCCTTCCACCAAAGGATAAAAAGCACAAGACAACTCCTTTTCTGTCTATCCTTAATATGATACTGTTTTCTTTGAATGATTTTTTTTATTTATTTTTTTTTAAATTTGATGTTAAAACTCAGATGGAATATGTTTATAAAAGAAATACAAATTTAAGCAAAAGAAATAGAAACATGATCTGTAATGTGGCTGCAAATATTCAGTATTTACTGATAACACTTTTTGATGTAGTAGCAGAAAATATGAGGTAGAAGTTAAACCTTAAAAATACAGAAAGCAGTTACATCAATCAATAAGTGTCAGTGCAGAAGCAGTGATTACTAAGGTAACAGGAGAGAAGTATTCAAGAAATAAACAGTGATTTTGTTATTCTTGTTTTGCTCATGTACTGATAGATATTTTGACTTAGTGTTCATTTTATGTAACATGAAGTTGTGATGAATCTGTTAGGAAGACACGATTTTTTTAAAGATAAAGATGAAATAATAATGACTTCAAGACGACTATTGTTAGTTCTTCTGCATTTGGCACAAAACTGGAGCATGACTGTCAGTTACAGATATCAAGACTCTTAATAGGGCTCAACAAAATTTTGGGGAATATAACCAACTCATCCTATTAAACTCTATAAAAAGGGAGGATGGTGGACAAGATCAAACAGGTAAGATGTACCAGAATTTCTATTACTTCATCTTCAGTCCTCTGGGGTCAAAGCCTCTTTCTTTGTCTTTTCTGAAATAAGGCTAAGATCTCAGTTTAATTAACTTCAAGGTTTAGAGCATAACCCAATGTTTCTAAAATATTATGAGGCTATCTGGTCTACGTGACTTTAATTTTCTTCACTCTGAAACATCTCTCCTGGTCCTGATTAGCTATAACTTGAGCTCCATCCAGTAGACTCCTGTGTTCCCAAATTCTTCCCAGGGATACTCCTGTTTGACAGTTGCTGGTGAGATCAGCCTTGTGTCCAGGCTTCACTGTGCTGACTGTAATAACAATGAAAACAATGGCAAAACAAGAGAAGTAGTATCAGATGGATTAGTGTAAGGAAAACACTTTTAGAAATGGCTACTGGGCAGAAACACAAGAAGTTATGTGCCAAGGAGAAGGATTTTACTCTTGTCAGATGCCAAGGTGCCCTCTCACAGCAACAGAGAGAAAATATGTGTTGCTCACAAGCAACACATATTTTTTGCCGAGGCGATCGGCTCCGGGGCAGACGCGTTCTGCAGCGGAGCGGGGGATCGGGCCAGGCAGGGCTAATTTTTCCGGCATCGAGCCTACTTGAGGGAGCCGCCAGGACCCGGCAGCCCTCGTGAGGGAGGCTGACGAGGCGAAGGCAGAGCCAGCAGCGCCCCCTCCCCAGGTGTTCAAAAGCTGCCCCTAGGGAGCGCGAGCGACCAGGAGCGTGGCGAACAGGGCGGGCAAACAGGGCGTGGCGCGTCAGGAGTGGCGCGGCAGTTCACGCAGGCAGGGCGCCCAGGAAGGGCAGAGCGCTCCCCCTACACACAAACAACACCTCCTTAACAACAGCCGTAACTAGGCGATAATGGTCGCCACCAGGCACGGCGCGCTCTCCAGGAAGTCGGTACACACCCAGACCGACTACCCGTTAAAAAATGCCGCAGTTCAGGTCACCGGATGCAAGGAGTGTCTGAGCCTGTTGCTGCCATCGGCGGGAGGCAGAGAAACTGCGTGCGTGAGGTGCGAGCAGGTGGATGACCTGGTCCGCATGGTGGCGGAGCTCAAGGAGGAGGTGGAGAGGTTGAGGGATATCAGGGAGTGTGAGCGAGAGATAGACTTGTGGAGTAACTCCCTGCAGGACCTCAAGGGGAGGTGCCGAGGTGAGACTCCCCAAATGGGGGCGGACCCCCTGCCCTGTCCCCGTCAGGCAGAGGGAGGGGATCTGGGAGCTGAGGAGGAATGGAAACAGGTCCCTGCTCGACATCGCAGGCGATGCCCTCCCCTTCCGGCCCCACCTTCCCAGGTGCCCTTACGCAACAGGTTTGAGGCCCTAGAGATTGAGAGGCCGGTGTGTGAGGAAGAGGTAGCAAATGTTCCCAGGAGGATGCCTGGGGCGAGGAGGTCAACTCCGCGCCTCAGGACTGCCTCCACCAAGAAAGACAGGAGGGTTATTGTTGTTGGAGACTCGATTCTTAGGGGAACAGAGGGCCCTATTTGTCAGCCTGACCCTACCCGTAGGGAAGTCTGCAGCCTCCCTGGGGCCAGGGTCAGGGACGTTGCCAGGAAGCTTCCTAACCTGGTAATCCCCTCTGACTATTACCCCTTTTGATAGTCCAGGCAGGCAGTGACAACATCGAAGAGAGAAGCCTCAAGGCTATCAAAAGGGACTTTAGGGGACTGGGTCGGTTAGTGGATGGAGCAGGAGTGCAGGTGGTGTTTTCATCCATCCCTATGGTGGCAGGGAGGGGTTCAGAGAGGACACGGAAAGCCCACCTGTTAAACACGTGGCTCCGGGGCTGGTGCCAATGCAGAAATCTTGGGTTTTTTGATCATGGGGCACTTTACTCAGCACCTGGCCTGATGGCCGCAGACAGGTCCCTATCTTTTAGGGGAAAAAGGATCCCGGGCCAGGAGCTGGCAGGGCTCATTGAGAGGGCTTTAAACTAGGTAGGAAGGGGGATGGGGCTGAGGCTAGGATTGTTGGGGCTGTGCTAGGGGGAACAATGGCAAGGCCGGAGGATAAGGCAATGGTCCAGCTGAAGTGCATCTACACTAATGCACGCAGCATGGGTAACAAACAGGAGGAGCTGGAAGCCATCGTGCGGCAGGCAGGCTACGACTTGGTTGCCATCACGGAGACGTGGTGGGACCACTCTCATGACTGGAGTACTGCAATGCCTGGCTATAAGCTCTTTAGAAGGGACAGGCAGCATAGAAGGGGTGGTGGTGTGGCTCTCTATATTAGAGAGTCTTTCGAGGTTGTAGAACTCGAGGTTGGGAATGACAAGGTCGAGTCCCTTTGGGTTAGGATTGGCAGGGACAACAAGGCTAGTGTCCTGGTCGGGGTCTGCTATAGACCACCGAACCAGGATGAGGAGACGGATGAGGAATTCTACAGGCAGCTGACAGAGGTTGCAAAATCGTCAGCTCTTGTACTCGTGGGGGACTTCAACTTCCCTGACATATCCTGGAAGCACAACACAGCCCTGAGAAAGCAGTCTAGGAGGTTTCTGGAGAGCATGGAAGATAGCTTCCTGACGCAGCTGGTTAGTGAACCTACCAGGGGTGGTGCCCCGCTAGACCTTCTCTTCACAAACAGAGAAGGACTGGTGGAGGACGTGATTGTCGGGAGCTGTCTTGGGCAGAGTGACCACGCAATGGTGGAGTTCACTATTCTTGGCGAGGCCAGGAAGGGGACCAGTAAAACCGCTGTATTGGACTTTCAGAGGGCTGACTTTGAGCTGCTCAGGACACTGGTTGGTGGAGTCCCTTGGGAGGTGGTTCTGAAGGGCAGAGGGGTCCAGGAAGGCTGGGCGCTCTTCAAGAGGGAAATCTTAATGGCGCAGGAACGGTCTGTCCCCACGTGCCCAAAGACGAGCTGGCGGGGAAGAAGACCGGCCTGGCTCAACAGAGAATTGTGGCTTGATCTTAGGAGGAAAAAGAGGGTTTATAAGCTTTGGAAAAGTGGGCAGGCCACTAAGGAGGACTTTAAAGAAGTAGCGAGGCTGTGCAGGGACAAAATTAGGAAGGCCAAAGCTCATCTGGAGCTCAATCTGGCTACTGCCGTTAAAGATAACAAAAAACGTTTCTATAAATACATCAACACAAAAAGGAGGACTAAGGAGAATCTCCATCCTTTACTGGATGCGGGGGGAAACTTAGTTACAAGAGATGAGGAAAAGGCGGAGGTGCTCAATGCCTTCTTTGCCTCAGTCTTTAGCGGCGATACCGGATGTTCTCTGGATACTCAGTACCCTGAGCTGGTGGAAGGGGATGGGGAGCAGGATGTGGCCCTCATTATCCATGAAGAACTGGTTGGTGACCTGCTACGGCACTTGGATGCGCACAAGTCGATGGGACCGGATGGGATCCACCCAAGGGTACTGAGAGAACTGGCAGAGGAGCTGGCCAAGCCACTGTCCATCATTTATCAGCAGTCCTGGCTATCGGGGGAGGTCCCAATCGACTGGCGGCTAGCAAATGTGATGTCCATCTACAAGAAGGGCCAGAGGGCAGACCCGGGAAACTACAGGCCTGTCAGTTTGACCTCAGTGCCAGGAAAGCTCATGGAGCAGATCCTCCTGAGAGTCATCATGCAGTACTTGCAGGGCAAGCAGGCGATCAGGCCCAGTCAGCATGGGTTTATGAAAGGCAGGTCCTGCTTGACGAACCTGATCTCCTTCTATGACAAAGTGACGCGCTGGGTGGACGAGGGAAAGGCTGTGGATGTGGTCTACCTTGACTTCAGCAAGGCTTTTGACACCATCTCCCACAGCATTCTCCTCAAGAAACTGGCTGCTCTTGGCTTGGACTGGTGCACGCTTTGTTGGGTTAGAAACTGGCTGGATAGCCGGGCCCAAAGAGTCGTGGTGAATGGAGCCAAGTCCAGTTGGAGGCCAGTCACTAGTGGCGTCCCCCAGGGCTCGGTGCTGGGGCCGGTCCTCTTTAATATCTTCATCGATGATCTGGACGAGGGCATTGAGTGCACCCTCAGTAAGTTTGCAGATGACACCAAGTTAGGTGCGTGTGTCGATCTGCTCGAGGCTCTGCAGGAGGATCTGGATAGGCTGCACCGATGGGCTGAGGTCAACTGCATGAAGTTCAACAAGGCCAAGTGCCAGGTCCTGCACTGGGGCGCAATAACCCCAAGCAGAACTAGGGCCTGGGAGATGAATGGTTGGAAAGCTGCCTGGCGGAGAAGGACCTGGGAGTATTGATGGATAGTCGGCTGAATATGAGCCAGCAGTGTGCTTAGGTGGCCAAGAAGGCCAACAGCATCCTGGCTTGCATAAGAAACAGTGTGGCCAGCAGGTCTATGGAAGTGATTGTTCCCTTGTATTTGGCTCTGGTGAGGCCGCACCTCGAGTACTGTGTTCAGTTTTGGGCCCCTCGCTACAAGAAGGACATCGAGGTGCTTGAGCGGGTGCAGAGAAGGGCGACGAAGCTGGTGAGGGGCCTGGAGAACAAGTCCTACGAGGAGAGGCTGAGGGAGCTGGGCTTGTTCAGCCTGGAGAAGAGGAGGCTCAGGGGTGACCTTATCGCTCTTTTTAGGTACCTCAAGGGAGGCTGTAGCGAGGTGGGGGTTGGCCTGTTCTCCCACGTGCCTGGTGACAGGACGAGGGGGAATGGGCTTAAGTTGAGCCAGGGGAGTTTTAGGTTAGATGTTAGGAAGAACTTCTTCACTGAAAGGGTTGTGAGGCACTGGAACAGGCTGCCCAGGGAAGTGGTGGAGTCACCATCCCTGGAAGTCTTCAAAAGACGTTTAGATGTAGAGCTTAGGGAAATGGTTTAGTGGGGACTGTTAGCGTTAGGTCAGAGGTTGGACTCGATGATCTTGAGGTCTCTTCCAACCTAGAAAATTCTGTGATTCTGTGATTCTGTGATTCAAGCAATGGACAAGCATGTCCAAAAGGACAAGCAATGCTTACAAATGGTCATGGAGAGCAGGTACTCATGCTACAGGACTGAAACAGAATAGAGTGCTGCTTGAGCTGGACAAGGATGGCAAAATGTTTTGTTCCTTCCAATCTTCATACTTGTTTTGATAACACCCTCAGATTACAAGCACAATTTGTAAGGATTCATTTCCATCCTTTTGCCCTTATCTTTCTCTTTCCTTGTGTCATTTCCCTTGTCACTCTCTCAGCTGAAAAAAAAAAATAATTAAAAATTAAAATTAAAAACTAGACCTCTTAGCTCTTGTCAACGTGCTGCAAGGACAGAGGTGAACCTAGATCAAGGTTGTCATGCTTGCAGCTAAGTGCATGGAGAACTAAAATGAGAGTGCACAACTGTAGTCATGCACCAAGGGAAACTAATAGAAAAATACTCATAGTTCAAAGCAAACATTACTAACACCTAAGAACAACTTCCCCTGAGCTTGTGTTTGGGGAAAAAAAGTGCTACAAAAAGTGCATTTCCTGGGACCTTCACACAGCATATTAGGATTTTCTATATCTCATAAGGATCTGTTTTGTTGTTGTTGTGTTTTGTTTTGTTTTGTTTTTTTCTTTCTTTCTTTCTTTGTCTGTCTGTATGTTCTGTGCGTGAGTTGTGTGTATGCATTTTATGAAAGAAATAATTCTTACCAGACAATGTTAAATGCAATATGTTTACCATCTGGTTCAAAATGAACTAGACACCTTCAGGACATTGTAGCCTTATGATAAGCTTCAGAGC
Source organism: Aythya marila (assembly GCF_965140915.1). Classification (NCBI taxonomy): domain Eukaryota; kingdom Metazoa; phylum Chordata; class Aves; order Anseriformes; family Anatidae; genus Aythya; species Aythya marila. Next base: position 64,726,317 of record NC_139080.1, on the reverse strand, counting down.
CCTGATGGTAGAGAAAAATAGTATTTATCCTTCAAATACAAAACAGTGCTCTAATTGACATGGAAAATGCTGATTTCACACCTGCCTGTAGACTCCTTCTCAAATAGTGTCATAACCATCATGTTCCCCAGAAATTCCCAATGCAACTTTTGCTGAACACAGCAAATATAAAATTGTAAGCATTTCTGGAATACAGAAATGTGCTTGAAGGGAATCTGAAAAATAAAGTACGTTATTGTTGATAGTTTATGAACACTGAGGCTGTCTCTTGAACCAGCTAAGTAAGATCTGGACAGATTTATTTCTAGCTGAGGGTTTCACATCATATTAACTATAAAACTCTCATTAAATTTACCATACTTGTGTTCAAATGAACTGTGCTGCTTTAATACTCTAAATTACTTTTATCTGTGTACCAATCTTCTTCTGCTCTCTGGCCAGTAGCAAACCAAAAAAAACTACTGAAACAAAACCTTACAGAATAACTTCATCTTTAAACATCTGTCTACCCATCCACATATCTATTTTTGGTATTACAGTAACTGTCTACTTATGTCTTAAGTTCTAAAGACTGGAGACAGACATGACTTGAGACAGTTGAGACAATGTCATGAGGAGTGAATTTCAGAGATACCTGCCTTCTGAAGTGCTACAAAAGCCATTTGGGAGTTTGCTACCAACCACACCCAGTTGCTACAGGTGCAGAGGATAGTGCAATTGAGAGATTGTGATGAGAGCCTTGATTTCACAGCGCCAATTCCTGATTATGACTGCACATCCTGGATTTATTACGATTTCATAAACATAGAATCATAGAATCATTTAATGTGGAAAAGACCTCTAAGATCAACAAGTCCAACCTTTAACCTATCACTACGAAGTCTACCACTAAACCATGTCCCTAAGCACCACACCTACAAGTCTTTTAAATACCTCCAGGGTTGCTAATACAACACAGTAAATCACAGGATGACCCCTCCAAGCATTCTGTCTAGGAGGTTTTGTTTTGCTTTGCTCTTGTTTTGTGGACAAAGAAGTTCTTAGATCAGATTGAAGCATGAGGGGTAAAGAGATATTCTCTGTTTTTATTTGTGCAGAGTTGTCAAGTTTGATGACAGAGTTCAAGTCTGAATAAGATAAAAACACAGAAAAAGAATGTTTTACATTTTTGTAGCTGTTTCTGACTTTCTTCTCCAAATGTATTCTTTTCTGCTTTGTTCTGGTATTCTCTGTCTGAAAGATGATGGTGGAACAAAATGTTTTACTTCATTGATGTTTCTCACGAATTTTACATTAGAAGGGCTAGTGCATGCAGAGGCTGACTGATGTCTTCAGGATTAATACAGATCCAGTCAGAATCTGCTCCACTTTGTAATTCTGGGAGATGAGCTTGTCTATTGCTACAAGCCTGCTGCATTGGTGTTGCTGTTACTTCACAGATATGAGTACTTTTGTCTATTGTCCTCTGAAGACAGGTGAGACAGGTGCAATTCCCCACTGAAAAGATGGAAACAGATGGGAAATGTATTCTGTTTACCAGGGAAAAAGGTTTGTATCTGTCCTTCTCATTCAAATATCAAGCTCACCAAAAAAATAATTTAAAAAAGGTGTTTCTGGTGATGACATTCATACTGTAATAACAAGGAAAATCCTGTCCTTGAATATGAATTTTGTTTACCAATTAAGCACAACATTTATTGATATACAGTATTAGAAATATTCTGTAAAAGTTATTATCTACCTTCTGTTCCTAGGCCATGGATTCCCTATTTCAACTGTTCAATTTTTATTTTTTTTTTTCAGCGTATGAAGAGATCGTTGATGTTTTCTTCAGTATTGTATCTCCAAAATCAAGACTAAGAATGCAGCTCCTCCACACATCCCTGCCCCACAGCCTTTTCTGTGTCTGAACAGCCTTTTTTACATCTCTCTACAAATTTCCCTTTTGAGCCGCCCTCTCGCTGAGCCACAAATTCTTACAGCATTCTTAGCTACTTATTAAGCTCTGAGGATGTGTTCAGTAACATAAAATATATCAACTTAAAGGACTGCCTGCTCTGAAGAACTTTACTGAAAATGTAGAAGAGAAGAACATAGCTCTGTGAAATGAATGAAAAAGGTTAGCTTTGACTTAGTAGAGTATGTATGTGTGTACATGTACAGTGATTTTAGTTGCTGCCTCCAGGCTTTCCTCTCTATTTTCACACTGTCTTCAGTAGCAGCCATAGGTATAAGTTGTCTATAGGTATAAGATGTCTATATTAATGCATGTAGAACTCATGTTCTTATTTAGGAAAAAAAAAAATCAATATTTTGCTGTTACTGGGCTTGACAGAAAGGACATTTGTAAGGACACAAATAAAATGTTTATGGAGAGCAGAGACAAGTTCTTTCAAAAAATCTTTTAAAAACAAACCAACCCTCCAAATGTGTTTGTTTTCAGAAGATATCTACATTTACAAGTGTTTTCCAGTAGCGTGACAACTTGCTTTTAAAAACAAATTATTCATCAGGTTTAAATTTAAAAAAAAAAAAAAAAAAAAAAAGACTTGTTCAGTTCCAGGTAGTGTGGCTTCAGCCGTAGTAACTAATTGAGTGCATTAACCGAGTGTTAGTACTGTTACCCAGCCTTCCATTTCCAAGTTCTCTGCTCACTGTACAACCCTCACTCATTTGAGTCCTCAGGCATTCGTTTCTCCAAGATCTTTCTTTCTGCATTTATGCAAGTAAAATGTAAAATGGATAATAAAAGAAATTGGAAGCTGTTTGTGGAATCTGTAAGCCTCTGGTAATACAGTAAGGAACATGTCTGCATAGCATACATTTATACTAGAACAGCCAGAGAGAAAAATAAAATAAGAAAATATATTTTGTGGATATGCATTCTCAAAGCACATGGGTACAATAGAAATATAAGGGCATTTCTCTATATTGAGCTTCAGGGATTGCTCAACGGGGTAGAATCAGACTCCTCATGCAGTAACAATTGATAAGGAGCCAGATAAGCCAGCATAAAGAAATGTTTTATTTTGAGGTCAACAGTGGACCCTCCCAAGCCTTTTTTTTTTCCCTTTCTGAATCAAGTTTTCAATACAATGTTTACCAAATATCATTGCACCTGATCACTGTCTGACACTAAGTAGAGCAAGGGAGAGCTCAAGGACTTCTAGTTCCCATGCTTATGAAGCCATACATGAAAAACTATTCTGTACCATAGTACCATCCCTGTGATAAAGCAATGCCATTCTCACCTTCTTAATAACCTAACAGTGATTGAGACAGCTGAATGATGTAGCTTAGATGCAGAGGAAGGGAAGTCTGGTAGGAAAGATTTTTCCAGAATGTTAGCTTCTCTTCTTCTGGTATAGGTGGGTTTGGATAGATACAACATCTTATGGGCACTAATGACTGTTAATAACTCCATGGTAGGATTATTTATTTGTTGGATTTTAGTTTAGTTTAGTTTTGTTTGATATTTCAACTTGGAAACTGGCAGCTTCAGAAAATCTGATCCCAGGTCATGTTATTTAAGCAAACAAATGTCAAATAAAAGTTTTATGATAATCATCGTGAACTTGGAGGACTTTCCTGGATGAGATAAATGCCTCTTGTTAGGACAGAGAGAGAGCTGGAATGGTGGCATATCACTGCTCTTTGCTTCCCACCTCATGCCCTGAAGCAACTCAGACCCCAAAACACTTTTTTTTTTCTTTTTTTTGTGCATTCCCCTGTGCTCATCTGGAGTGTGAGCTGGTGACAAAGTTGTAATGGGATCAGACAACCATCAGCACTCATGCATTTCTGATTCTTCATGAGATGAATGTAGATTTATTTGTCGTAGCAAATGGTATTAACTGGGTGTACTTTCCTGTGTAAATTTGGTATTAGTGGACACTAATTCTTAAGGCCTGACTTGTGACTTGATGGCCCTGTAATTTCTGACAGTGTACAGGAGCTGAACAAGCATTCATTGCAAATGATGTATTCAGTGATTGTAGTTCATATTTCTGTTTGCATGCTGTTAACAGCATGCAGATGGATTAAAATGCACTTTGTTTGCTATTTAAAATTGTTCAAGCACTTTATTCATTTAAGGGGGAAATGCAACTGAATAATGAAAAAGATTCTCAGAAACCACAAGCATTTTAAAAGTATGATGTTTACCTGTGTCACATGATGCTGTTTCTGTTTCATGATTTTGTGACAGCAAATTCTCTAAGAGAGAGAATGGAAAATTTCAGTATGGCCATGGGAATATTATTAATAAAATGTCCTCACGTTAGAACATGAACTGTGACAGAGCAGTAGAAGAAATGGTCTGCAGATTTTATAAAAGAATGATTAAGACTTACACGCTGTAACAAATGATCTCTTCATCTAGAATTATATTCTTCTACAGTTTTCATTCTTTAAAGCTTGAAATAAAGACCTTTCATGTGCACTGTGAAACACTGTTCTGCAAAGGAGCTTCTTTGTATATTTCTGTATTTCTTTACATAAAGAAGATGACATTTTTTATTTTTTTTTCTGTCTTTCTGTCAAAAATAAATTGTTTGGTAAAATAGCTTACCTGTACCTTGAGGGTATCTCAGTTATACATCTTTTCATCAAGGCAAAAAAATAAGAATACCCATTAGGACGGGTATAGATGTAATTGCCCACTAAGAAATTCCACAACATCTTATCATCTTTGATACAGACATTACAACCTATAAGCACTCTTGTGTTCTTAGCATTTGCTGTAATCAGTTTTGGTAGTGACTAAGAAACATCATAAATATCTATCTGTATGTACTTTGCATGCACCTGTTAACATTCACAAAAATAACTGTATTCCTCACAAAATGCATATATTGATCTCTGCTGGTATATGTAAATAGATCGATACAAAGAACCCCTAATACAGAAGTGAATATCAAGTACTAATACAGAAGCATGGCATTTATGGTATTCTGTAGAAATTGTGAATTGATTATGTTCAGAAGCAGGATTATAATCCTTATTCCAGTTTCTTCAGGTTCTCCTTATTTCGTGGAGGAAAAGAAACAGTACTTTTAATATCTCCTGTTTGTCATGCTTAAGTCTGAGGTTCATTGCAAAAACACACAGCGTCCTAATTACACCATAAAAAGGAAATTATTTATAAAAGGGAAAGCCAGGCCCTATGGTCTGTGAACCATACACATACTAACTATAAAACAAATCAAATTAATCTAACAATTCCAAAGGGAGCTATATAGCTTAACCAAAGTAGGAAAAAAAAAGAAGCCCTCAACAGTTTGATAGAAAATATGCAGCACCAGGTTAAGCAAATGGTTTGCTGTTGAATAATAGCTTCCAATTTATGTGGCAATGAATGAGTGTAGTAATTAGACAAAAAATCCATTATTTATGTTTTTCTGGAGTCTGAGTACAATTTGAAATCTTGGTATATTTCACTCACTCAGAAACAATCGAAATGATTTGTTTTATTAAAAAATACTATAGGATCTGGTCCCAAAATTTTGCTTAAATCAAAATAACTGAAAAACCCTATACCTGAATAGGTAAAAGCCCCTTGTTGCTATTGCTTTGATTAAAAAAAAAAAATAAAAAAATACTACTACTACTAGTAATAAAGCCTCTAAATTCTTACTACTATGAGAGGTTTCTTAACTTGACTACCCCTGGTTTATACCCTTTAAACTTTGTTGACCTCTAAGGAGATGTGCCCAATTCACACCAGTGGGAGAGGAGAATTAATCACCCAGTTTTCATTTTGCTGTTTTGTTGCTTCCAGGAGCAAGTGTGCAGGAAGCCAGGGTTATTTAACCCAGCCCAAATTTCCTGCTCTCTCCGTAAGTGCACAGATCTCATTTACTGTCTGTAACTCAGTGACTTTTGCACATCCCTCGGCCAGTTTGGCTAGAGGCAAGGTGTGAATCCATAAATAATCTGTAGAGGGGCAGTGCCTGAAGAAAGTAGAATTTTGCTAGAATCTGCTCAGCCTTTCTCCCTTGAATGGCAGAAAACTCCTCCAGCAAAAGAGAGAAGATCTAGGGCTGAATGGTTTGGGGTGGAACATTCTAGGGTAATGTGAAGGGGCATTTGTTCTGTCACCTCTTGTAGAGCAAGCCATGACTAGCCCTTGGGGGGATCTCCAGTAACTGAAATCTAACCATAATGTTTAGCCCTCACCATAATCACTGGCTGCAGAGCCTGAGGATTTTTGATTGATTGTTTTTCTGTTTCTGATGCAATTTAAATACAATGTTGCAATTTAAATACTCCTTTGACAATATATTATACAAGTACTGTATTCTATTTCTCATATTTTTTCAGTTATAACTTTAGATAAAAATTGCAGAAAATGGGCATCCTTAAACTGGTATCAGGTTAATATACATTGCAGTTGCTGTTGTGTGTTCACAGAATCATAAAGTGGCTAAGATCAGAAGGGACCTCTGGTCTGAAGCAGACCTCACACCAGCTCTGCAACCAATTGTTGGCATGCATGATCCGTGCCCTCCTACTTTCCCCTTGCCAGCAGTACTGAGGAGAACAGCACCTGGGCCCCCACATCCCGGATCGTGACCCCAAGAGTTCTGTAGTCTCTTTGATACTCACCAGGTTGCCCCTGGCAGTGTCATTGGTGGCCGCATGGAGGAAAATCAATGGTAATATTTAGAGGGTCAAAGAAGTCTTGGCAGTCTCACTACGGCATACCAGATCTGGACGCCTAGAGGCAGTGAACTTCTATATGTGACAGGTCAGGTTGTCAGCTAGCTTTCTGCACCCCCAGATGAAGGGAGCTGCCCACTATTGCCATTTGCATCTTCCTCCTGGTCATCTTGCATGCCTCAGGGGCAGTAGGTCAAACACCTCCCTTGAAAGCACACCGGGCACATCCTCAGCCTTGAGAGCAGTGAACCACTTCTGTAATTGAAGGCCTTCAGGTGGAGCAGGAGACAGGAGACACCAGGCTCTGTATGCCAGAAGTCATCAGCTTCCATCTTTCACCTTCACATCCAACACCCCTGGTGTTGCACTTCCCATTCTGCTGGGGGCATACTTTGTCTGCATCTCCACTGCAAGGAGAGTCTAGGGATATTGAAGTTTTTGCATACCTGAGATAGATCCTGTCTCTGTTTCTCTCTCAACCCCCTGATATGAAGGGTACAGCTGCAGCAAAGGTGCCTAGCACTCTGACTCAAGGCCAGCTCACCAAGTTTTGAGGCTCCACTCCCTATAGCACAATGGGGTGTTCAGGTCCTGACCATCTTTTTCTACATGCAGCAGCATAGGGGCAGCTCTCCTTTTCTCTGGGAAGTGAGACATAAACAGGCAGCTGTCTTATTAGGTGGGTATTCTCTGTTTGGGGATTGCAAATCTCATTAAGGGCAAAAGTTCTTCTCCAAATTGCACTACCGTTAGAGATGAGATCTTGGAGTTACTGATTAATCTCCTTCCTGAAACCCTTAGGAGACTAATTGTTGCACACTGCTCTCTGTATGTTCTTCCATGTGTTCACCCCAGATGGCCAATTGATCTAATTTGGTGTCCAAGGCAGCAGAAGCTTCTTGTGGCCTGGCAGATATTGATGTTTTGCAGCAGTGTGATTACAGATCCTTCCTTTCTGGACTGCATTTCAGTCCTAGGGTAAGACAGACAGGTCTCTCTGTCCCAGCCCCTGGTGAAGAATTAGCTTTGCAACCACTAGCAGCAAGTGTTTTGTCTGCAGGGAAAGAAAAAACAGGCTGTTTTCCAATGCTGTTACTTTTCCTCATTTTGAGAATAAAAGGTTTGTATTTTTTTATGAATACTTGAATTTTAAAAACCCACTACTTGTAATCAAAGTCCTGGTTTTGATTATATAAGTTTTATAGCAGCTTTTAAGTTTTCAAAGGATATTGATGACCAATCTCAATTCAATGAACATGAAGCTGTTATTCTGATGCTTGATTCTAAAGGCTACTTATATTAGATACAATATTTAAATAAAACTTCCCAGATTTTTCTTCCCAAAATAAAAGTCAGACCTTTATTTGCTGAAACATGAATTGTAACTGTTATATATTTCTACTGTATAAAAGCCTGTGCTTCTTTTGCTGCAAAGTATTTCTCTTCCAGAGAGCAAATCCCCTCACATCCTACCACAGGTAATATATGTATCTTTTTTTTTTTTTTTTTCCCTCTTTAACCTCTGTTTTAAGCATGTCAACTTATTGGACAGAACACAAATATTCTTTGAAACTGATTAAAGTTTAATTGCAGGGGGAAGAATGGAATTAATAAATGCCCAGCTGTGTTTCTTGATCTTTTTTCTTGTTTGTAGTTAGTAGAAGATAAAAAGAGGCAATCACTCTTTAACCATGTAATTAATTTAAATATTGGAATAACTTAGCATTCATAAGTGTATTTTTTTTTATCTCCTCATTTTATATCTTTGTTTATCTTATCATAAAATGTGCAAAGTCTGTTGATGTTTTCTATGTCCAGGCCTGCGGCTATGAAGGATGGGAAATCATTTTAATTTTGTCATTAGCAAAACAAATATCCTGAAATTTGTATGCTGGCCTTTGCTTTTGTGGATGAAGGCATTTTGGTTTCTAAGGGAAATATCAGTGGTTAATGATATCGGACCAGTTTGATTTACAGTAGTGGTGATGTCTTCATTAGTCAGAACAAATGATTAATCTTTCTCTGCTGCAGCGGTTGTTGTGCTTTCTCAACCAGCCTTTTTAATTTTCAGGTTGACAACCAGTCAGAAAGAACCTATTACAGATGATCAAAGCTCATGGAAGACGGGTTTTGCCTCTAAAATGACAAGTGGAGCCCTTTTGAAGCCTGGGGAAAGTTATATGTGCGTTAGTCTGTGGGTGCTGGTGCTGCACATCAGCCGAGGTTCTGACACCCCCCTTTCTCCCCGCTGTGCTGGCACACTTACCATCACCAAACACTTTGCGAGGGCAAGTGGTAGTGCAGGGAGAAGCCCATCCTGCAGATGCAAGCTGAAAAGAAGAAAGAGGGTTTGGTCCAACACCAGTCATCTCCCGTTTCCATCTCCAGTGTTGTGGGATTTGTGTCAAGCAGCAACTCTGGTTGTGGGCACAGTGCGCCAGTCTGCCCCAGACCTGCAGCAAGTAGAGGTTAATCAGTACTGATAACTACCAAAATCTTCTTCTGTAACATAAGGTTCACTAGCGCTTTACTGAGGCTTTTCAGATGCAGGCTGGAACCTCAGCAATGTAGTATGTTACAAGTTCATAGCATTTCTATGTGGTGTGATTGGGGTCCACAGCTGCTTGACTGAGCCAGTAGTTAGAACAGATGCTGAGCTGGGGGGCAGAGGCTTCAACAGCTACTCTGGGGTCTGGGCTGGGGATCTCACACAGGTGGGTCGATTTGTCTTGAAGGAAGTTGTCTTGAAGGAAAATAAGAAGTTCTGATATACTCAGTCACAGATTTTAAAGATGCAAAATCTTAAAACTCCTGTTCTTACTTATGTGTTTATGTGCATATGTATCTATATATTTCCCTTAAGAAAAAATAAGTAAATAAATAAACAGAAAAAAAAAAATCCTCTCGGTGATCTGTTGGGTAGGACATGTAATTCAAACAGAAAGACAAGTTTAAGCCTCTATTCTCAATCAGAATCAGACAGCGTGTCCTTTGGGTAATGGTTTTGCATTCCCACAAATTCACGGTTTTCCTTCTAGTGTAAGAACTAGGCTAGGTCATTCAGAAAGCCGTGGAGAATTCTTGTGTGCACAACACACATACGGAGTAAACAATGCTCTTATTCCATTGTTTCAATATCACACTTGTTTGTTCTCCCTTCCTATCTGTTTTTTTTTTTTTTTTTTTTTTTTTTAGTATTATTTTTAACTACATAGTTACAGCCATATTTTAAGACTTTAAAGTATACCATAACATCCTATTAAAGGATATAAAAGCATTTTATCATAAAACAAATTCAATTGTAATGTCATATATGATATATTCTTTAAAACAAAGTCAGTTTAATTCTTAAACAAAAAAAGAGAATTTGAAACTTTTTGTTAACAGGCTGGATACTGTAAACATTTTCTTTACTGTGAGAGATTTTATTTTTTTTTTCTGTTATGTCTTTTTAATGTAACTTTCACTATGAAAAATTACTTGTAAAATGATTTGTAGTTTTTAGATGTCAATTAGTTCTGGTAAGAAGAAACAAGAAAGTGTATTTATTTGCATATGATAATTCTCCCAATCCCAAAAACATGTTTTTCTCTCCCCAATAAAACAAAACAAACAAACAAACAAACAAAAAAAGATCAAAGAAACAAACAACACCAAAAACAAAACAAAAAAAAAAGAAAAAAAAAAAGCTAGTATTCTCTCTCTGACCAGTTTTATGTTTTCATTGCTTTCTGATGTCAATGGAAAAAAAATAGATTTGCAGTTTTAGGATTTCTTTCTTAACAAGAAAAAAAACATTAGGTGTTTAAGTCTGTGAACTTACCTTTGTGTAGTGGGTTTACGTGGCAAGGTTTTGGTAGCAGGGAGCCATAGGGGTGGTTTCTGTGAGAAAGATCTAGAAGCTGCCCCATGTTTGGGAAGGGCCCCATTGTTTTCCAGATCCGAGCCAATAAGCGATGTTGTTTTGCGCCTCTGTGAGAGCATATTTAAGACAGGGAAAAAACGCTGCGCCACACAGCAGCCGGGAGAGTCAAGGGAGTGGGAGAACAGCCTTGCACCAAGGTCAGTGTAGAAGGAGGGGGAGAGGTGCTCCAGGCGCCGGAGCAGAAGTCCCCTGCGGCCTGTGGTGAGGACCATGGTGAAGCAGGATGTCCCCCTGCAGCCCATGGAGTACCACGGTGGAGCAGGGTTCCACGCTGCAGCCCGTGGAGGAGACCACGGTGGAGCAGGTGGCCCTGCACCGACGGAGGCTGCCGCCTGTGGAAGACCCCTGCCGGAGCAGATTCCTGGCCGGACCTGTAGCCCGTGGAGAGGAGCCCACGCAGGAGCAGGTGATCTGGCAGGAGCTGCTGCCCGTAGGGGAGCCAGGTTGGAGCAGTTTTCTCCTGAGGGATGGACCCCGTGGTACGGACCCATATCTGGAGCAGTTCTGGAAGAGCTGCTGCCTGTGGGAAGCCCACGCCGGATCGGTTCATCAAGGACTGCATCCCGTGGGTGGGACCCCACAGCACAGGGGACGAGAGTGACCGAGAAGGAGCGGCAGAGAAGAAGTGCTGTAGACTGACCATAACCCCCATTCCCCGTTCCCCTGCGCCGCTCGGGGGGAGGAGGTGGAAAAGGGTGGATGGGGGGGGAAGGTGCTTTTGGTTTTTTTTTTTTTTTTCCTTTGTTTTCTCACTTCTCTCGCTTGTTAGTTGTAGGCAATAAATCTTACTATCTCCTTATGCCGAGTCTGTTTTGCCCGTTACAATAATTATTGCATGATTTTCTCGTCCTTATCTCAATCCTTGAGCCCTTTTCACATATTTTCTCCCCATTCCTCTTTGAGGAGGGGGAGTGAGAGAGCGGCTGTGGTGGAGCTCGGCTGCCCACTCGAGCGGAACCACGACACTTTGTTTATGGCGTGCTGCTCTTTCCTTGTTTCTCAGCTTCTGAATGGACTATTAGCATGAGTTCCTTAAGCACAGCCAGAAATAAATTCAACAGTTGATTTGAAAGGAAACTGCATCCTGCAATTTAGATCCCAACAAAAATCATTCCTCTCTAACGTAGTCAAATCTGTCAAGGCTCATCACAGAAAACACATTACATTGCAGAAAGGTTTGTAAATGGAACAGGATGGCAAGACATTTATCTTCTAAATATTTAATGGACTCCTTAGCAAATTTTTGTTTACATGATCATAATGGCTTAATGCAGCAATTCCACGTAGCTGCTCTGGTGGTTTCAGCAAGCCCTGGAGTTAGCAATCTGCTAAGAAATGTCACTGAGTATTAAACACTTCCTCAAGAAAGATCCTTGGAAACATCCATGCACCAACACTACATACCCTGCCTCATTATCAGAAACATACAAGAGAAGGTGGCATGGCTGATGAAGGTTTGTAAAAATGCCCGTTTTTAACTATAGCAAAGATGAAGCAGAAAAGGGTATTTAACAAAAAATTGGCTTTTACCTCAGAAATTGATTCTCACTTTCCTAGTGTATTCAACCTCCCATCAACTGACTGTGCTTTTCTGTACCACTGATTGCTCTTGTGGAAGGGAGCTGGATGAACACATGTACCTAGCTGGACAGTACCATAAGAGCTGTGTACTGGCTGTCAGCCTACTCTCCTAAAAGGCAGTGGGGACATAAACTACATGAGCAACAATTCCACATGGTCCTGTGTCAAGAATCATGAACAGAAATGTTTTGGGATTTTCATTTGATGTACTGAAGAAATCCATCATCAATAAACTACATAGGAAAATGCTTGTTTTCAATATTACAAAACTCTGTAATTTTAAGCTATTGGCATCTGAAAATCAAAACATTCATACTTTTAAAATCCATCAGCATAAAGAATTTTAGAGTTTTTCAATTATAAGTAGTAAGGGAAACTTTATTACTCTTTTTTGTGGTCAAAATGGCTTGGTAGAATAGATGAAATTGAGTTAACATATGTGCTTTAAGGGAAAGAGAACTTTGTCATATCACCATAACACAAGAAGTAGAGCCAGTGAGCATACACAATTTGTAAGTGGGTAGATCTCAAAGAAAGAAAATTGCAGAGAATGTTTGTTGCAAGTACATTGCCATCTCTGTAAAAAAAAATAAAAATAAAAATAAAAATAAAAATAAAAACATAAACTAATAAAGTATACCTGAGCTACACTTAAATCTGTTAACTTGAGCACACATAGGGGACAAGTTTTTTAAGGAGAGCCTTTAGCTGTCTCAGGTCAGGGACTTAAACTGGTCTGTATAATGTGTTAGCACAACACTGTGATTAAAGGAATATATTTCCAGCAAAGCTGATTAGTTTAGGCGTGCAGCACAGAGTATTTGCCTGGCCAGAGATGGTCTTTGGCCAGACACCAGCTTCTGGACTGGTTTATGCCAGCTAATTAGGAGGAGGTGCATAGGACACAAATATTTTAGTTGTCTACACCTACTTTTGCTTTAGGTGAGTAATTGTGCCTAGTATGTGGATTAAACAGGTAAATACTTTAAACAGGTGAACTATTTCATGTCTGTCACACAAAATTAGGTGAAATTCAAAACCTGTGACTTCTGGAAGTTCTGCATAAGTCATCTCTTTATTTTTTTAAACACCAAATAGTAAAATATAAAATTCATTCTCGTCTCAGGCATGATTTTAAATCCTCAGAGTTCTGTTTCCTTTTGCTAGCCATAGCAATGATTTCTCAAATCAAAGATGTCATTTATGCAAAATTTTCTATGCAAATACACTTACAGAAAGTTTTTCTGTATCCAACAAAAGGTTTTCTATTTTCAGAGAAAAATGCTCCTAAACTATTTTCCTCAAAGGTGGACCTTTCAGTATTCCTATAAAAGTTAGCATTTCTTATGGAAAATTAAATGGACATTTTCCAGTTTTATTTTCTTTGAGTTTTTAAAACGCTGTTCTAGAAAACATGGCATGGAATTATACACTTGCTGAAATTTGTCAGTCAGGTAGTCAGGATGCTGTAATTTGGCTCATGCAGATGAGATAGTGTTACTAATGTTTTTACAAGAAAATATCTCCCATGTATATTTTTGGTTAGCTCTGTTTTGGTATTTTCTTGTCTTCAGTTCTTTTTATTCCTTCCTCTCTTAATTCCTGTCTGTATAAACCAGAAACTTTGGGACAAATAAACTTGTATTTGGATTATATCTGTTCTTCCAAAAACCAGCAACATAATTTCAAGCCAAATTCTACTGAGTAGAATAGAGATTTATTACTTTCTTATCTCTAGGGGCAATAATGAGTGTCATAATATCTTCACAAACTCTCTGACTACCATAGTAGGAAATATGCATATATTGAAAATGACAGAGGGGAAAAAGAGAGTCAGGATTTTACACTGTATGTATGGGGTTACTTGTAGAGAAAATGAGGTCCGTTGTTTCCTGATGATATACCTCCAGGTAGAAAAGGTACCTCCCTGGTTTCTACAGACATTATTAAAGTGACCTGACTAAAAGTCATCACCAGTTCAGCTCAAAGTTAGAACACACTAGATCATAAGAGATTTTGTTTACCACTAGCAAACTCATAGTGTAGTATCAAACTACTCACTTTCTTCTGTTCTACAAAGGCTGTGTAAACTTACCATATTTAAAAACAAAACAAAACAAAACAAAGAAACAAAAACAGCAACCAACTTTTAAGCACATATAGTTATTATGCAATAATTGTTAACATAATACCTTGTCAAAAATGTTGGTTTTGCTTGCCTTTCAAAGTTTTGATTTTTGCTTGTGATAATATCTACAAACATCAGTAATCAGTCACCCATCCTGAAGATGTATTTGTGTTCTACAGGAGCAAAACTTTAAGCTGGTTATTGCTTTAAAGTTGCTAAAGTGGCTATCAATGACAGTTGACAGGTTTTATGTTAGGTAACAATAGTTTTATATACCATTGTATAGAGGTAAAGGAGAATAAACAAACATATCAAAGTTATTCAGCATCCTGCTATTCACATTGCTGGAAGCTGTCTGCCAATTTTTCTTAGAATCACAGAATCATTTAGGCTGGAAAAGACCCTTAGGATCATCAAGTCCAACCATCAGCCTAATGCTACCATGTCCACCATTAAACCACATCCCTTACTGCCACATACACATCTCCTAAATACCTCCAGAGACCACTCCACCACTTCTCTAGCCAACCCCTTCCAATGACTAACCACCCGTTCCATGAAGAAATTCTTCCTGATATCCAACCTAAGCCTCCCCTGGCACAACTTGAAGCCATTTCATCAAATCCTATCTCTTGTCACCTGGGAAAGGAGACACATTCCTCACTACAACTTCCTTTCAGGTAGCTGTAGAGAGTGATGATTCTCCCCTCGTTCTCCTATTCCTTACTAAACAACCCCAGCTCCCTGAGTAACTCCTCATAAGTCCTGTTTTCTAGTCCCTTCAGAAGCTTTGTTGCTCTTCTCTGCACATACTCTAGCAAATCCATATCCTTCTTGTAAGGAGGGGCCCAAAACTGAATACAGTGTTTGGGGTGTGGTCTTGTGTCGTGTACAAAGTGAGATCACTTCCCTGTTTATGCTGGCCACATAATTTCTGATACACACTAAGATGCCCTTGGCCTTCTTGGCCTCCTGGGCATACTGGGCTCATGTTCAGTAGGTTTTTGACCAGAACACCCGGGTCCTTTTTTGTTGGGCAACATTCCAGCCACTCTTCCCAAAGACTACTGCTTCGTGGGGTTGTTATAACCCAGGTGCAGAACCCAGTACTTTGTCTTGTTGAATGCCATATGACTGGATTTGGCTCTTTGATCTTGCCTATTCAGATCCCTCTGCAGGGCTTTCCTACTTCCAAGCATATCAACACTCCTGCCCAACTCAGCGTTGCCTGCAAACTTACTGGGGGTGCATTTGATCCCCTCATTGAAAACTGATAGAAGTATTAAACAAACTGGCCTCAGTACAGAGCTCTGGGGAACACACTTGTGGCACCTTTCATGTGAGGTTCAGCAGTAAATCTTTATGCCTTGGTGACCTTTGTTTGTATTGATCAGGTAAAGACTTATGTGGCTTTCATCTGTAAGACGAAGTTAGAGTAAAATGATACCATACAGATATGTGTATAAATGTTACATGCACAAGATACACTGTATCATTTGTATGTTGAAAAGGTATGATCATGCACTGTTTTTCTTTGCCAACTCTTCAGCAAAATCAATGAAAAACAGAAAATTGGCACTTTAGAGACTGAATACAGCAACGGAACAATAGAATGCAAATTCTGGTTTACTCCCTGTGTATTAGAGATACACTTCATGTTGGTATAGATCACATGATATCAAATGTAAACACAAAATTAAGTACTATCTTATAAGTAATAAGAAAAAGAGAAAATTAAATGTTGGGGCATATTATTTTTCAGTTTTTCACAGCTCCAGGCACTGAAAATTTCAAAACTACAGTACCAACATATATGCTTTTCATATGTTATCAAGCAAGTTTTTTTTTTCCTAGATTACTAGTTTCTAAGAGTTCCATAGGTTAAATATTGTTGTGAACTATGAAATATTTATCTGAAAATTTAAAAGTGATCACAGTGCTTGCTGAGTCTACCTACAATATCAAATGGATCATGAACTAGAGAGCATTGGTAGTTTTTAGAAGATACATTGTATACTCTTGATTTTTTATGCAGTCTAATGCAGATGTTAAGGTGCTAAAATGATGACAAAGTCAAAAACAAAACTTTTGTTTAACAGTAGGTGTGACTATTTGAATATGTTTTTATCAGTCTGACAGCAAGCTACAAAAAGCTCAACAGACCAAAATGTTTGGTGGTGGTAAGAAGCAATGTAGATTCATAGAGATAGCATATATTCTAGGCACCAGGGTACTGTTGATGTTCTTTAACCTGAACAATGAATGAAAACATCTGTAAATATCGACATGTAAAGTAAAACAGGAATAATTCTTGCAGACATTTTTGGCTTTTTGTGGTGTATGGTCAAGTCTGATGTCTGAGACTGAACTGTATAGAACACAATAAATACATATATATATATATATATATATGTATATCATGGACAAATTTCATAAATTTTGCTTAAGAATTCTTTCCAAGATGACTTTCTATATCATAAGTCAATTTTAGTAAAGGAAATTACTTCAGGAATGAATTTGTCCTGTTATTTTTTCAGCTTGTTCATTGAAGCATAAAATGTGGTGGAAACTAGAGATGCAGAATTGCTTCCTAAAACCCAAATGTTAAACTTGTGCAAAAAGCTTGGGAGCCACTTTTTTAAACAGTGGGATTTCACCAGCCCTGCTGAAATCCTAAATTGACCAGAAGAAAAAAACTACAAATCAACAGGGCAAATTTTCCAGTAAACTTTGGTTCCTGTGGGCTACCAGAATGGAGTGAAGTGGGTTGAATATAAGAATGTGTTGTGGTTTAACTCTGGCAAGAAGCAAAGTGCCACAGAGCAGCTCACTCACTCTCCCTAGGTGGGATGGGGGAGAGGATCATAGAGTTAGAACTGAGAGAACACATGAGTTGGGATAGAGACAGTTCACTAAGTAAAGGAAAAGCTGCACATGCAAGTGAAGCAAAGCAAGGAATCCACTTTCTGGTTCCCATCAGCAGGCAGGCTTTCAGCCACTGCCAGGAAAGCAGGGCTCAGCACACAGAGTGGTTCCTTGGGCAGACAAATGCCATCACTGAACATCCTCCCTTCCTCTTGCTTTACCTCAGCTTTTATTGCAGCTTCATATGGTACAGAACATCCTTTGGCCAGCCTGTGCCAGATGTCCTAGCTGTGTCCCCTCCCAGCTCCTGGTGCACCTGCAGCCTCCTCACTAGCAGGGCAGCACCAGAAGCTGAAACGTCCTTGGCTCTGTGTGAGCACTGCTCTACAACAACTGAAACATCCATGTGCTGTCACCCCTGTTTTCATCACAAATCCAAAACAAAGCATTGTATGAGCCTCTACAAAGAAAATTAGCTCTATCCCAGCCAAACCATGACAGAAGAAATCTTATCAGAGAGATTATTGAGAATGGTGACTTTTTGACCTTAAGGGTGTGCACACAGAAGGAAAAGACATCTTTGACAACTAAAGCTTTGTTTCATTTTCAGTTACCTCTGCAACAGATTTATTAATTAATTAGCGTATTGGAGCTCAATATGCTTATATAGTGGCAGAAACAGAAACATGCTTTTAGATGAAAAACATTATAGTTAAGTTTCTTTTCTAAGCATATTGTTGTATGACCCAAAAGTCTTAAAATATGTCAGATTCTCCATCTTATGGAAGAAGAAGACCTTTCCAGATATATCCTAGAAATTTGCTGAGTTTGAAGCACTTGAGAGAAGTGAATATACCAAAATTAAGAAATACTCCTCCTGTAGGAATTTTTGAGAATGTATCACCTTCTTCCAGGCACTATTGCCCTGGAAAAACTCTTGCATGTGCTTCCATTACATGGAAGCTTCCAATTGTTAGTGGATTATTATTTTTTTAGTGGATATCAAAGTATGTGTATGTGCATGATTCAGAGCAGAGACCTAAATAGCAACCTCTGTGGTGTAAATATGTCCATGAATCTGTGTTGAGAAAATAGCAGTTAATGTATCTTTCAAAGAAGATTGTGTGATTTTTTATGCACTCCAACAAGAATATTTTATATGGTCCTTTATGAGAACTTTTAATTTCAGTTTAAAACTCAAAATGTTATCATAAATTTAAACTTTGGGTTAACAAAGTAATCTCAGATGTTATTTTCTCACAATAGCAGCTTTTATCACAATACTTCCATCTTTTTGGGCTGCATCTGGATCAAATTTAGAAATAGAATATTGTGGTTTTGGCTCTGAACCAAATTTTAGCTTTCTGATTGAGAACAGTTCATCCTGAAGTATGCACTGCAGCTGGGTTTGAGTTCCCAGCTCATCTCTGATATAACCATAGAGTTTTCCATGATGCATTCATTGCTCTAATAAAGAATGGTTGAAAAATCAACTTTCTCCTTTCAGATTTCCATGTCAGACTCCAGTTGAAAGTCATGTGTAGAAAAACATAATTGCTAAAGAGTTTTTGTGCTGAAATCCTTGCAATTTTTGACATTTCCATGGAAATGTATACTGAAGTATGCTTTCTCAGTCTTCCTCTTTCCTTCTGTTAGAAGTCAATCATTGAATCTCTTTGCCTTTCCTTTACTGGAAAGGTACCTAAATATGCAAACACAGACTCTGATTTCACTGGGACAGATGAAGGTTTATCTCAGAAAAAGGCCATTGTGAGAGGTATGACAAGAATGCTGAAATGATTACCTTTTTTTTTTTTTTTTTTTTTTTTTTTTGTGATGGAATAGCTGGGAAAGCCTTTTCATTCAATAAAAAGCTATGAAAGTCTATTCAAGCCTATTCTACTCTTTCTGTTTTCAATCTTTATTTCTTTTTTTTTCCTAACATTGGCACTCATTCACTTTATGACTTCCCTCTTTCTCTCTCCCAGTTTTCCACATGGAAATAAGTTCTTTCTTCACATGTTGAGATCTACCAATAAAACATGTTAGAATGACCAATGGTTTAATAGTTTTTCACCAAAATTCTCTGAGCATATTTATCTTTTACAGAAATACAAATTAAAGAGAAAAAAAAAAAAAGTACTGAAACAAACTACTAGCTTCGTCAACTGGACATAATATTTGAAGAATCTCCTAAAGCCACCCAGGCAAAGCTACATTGATTTTAGTGGCACTATTCTGTGGATGTCCTTGTCCCACTACAATTTTTAAGTTGCATTTCCTCTGACAGATAAGCTGAAATGAAGTCTCTGTTCCCTATATAATGCCACTAAATATAGAAATACATTAATTGGGGTGATTTATATACACTAAATTCTTATGAGAATAAAAGTTGTTCTTCATTTGAACTGTATTGATCACACATAAGAAAAACAATCAATAATTACAGTTAGTTGGTTTTTATTCTTTTTGTTTGTTTGTTTTGTATCAAGTTCCCACATATATCATATATTGGAAATATATTTTAGATCTGTTGTGTTGTCACATAGATAAAATATTCTCCTGTAACTCATAAATTGACAGTTGTCAATATCACAAAATCAATACACATTTCAAGATGTATGGTATAATACGTCCACTACATTCCCCAGGTTAAAATGACATCAGTAGTAGAGTGCATATTTGGCAGATTTTCTTTCCATACTGTATGAAATTCGTGCCAGTAACATTTTCATTCGTGTCCATAAGCACTCAAAAATGTCAGAGTTTGATCAAAAAATTAAGTGAAGAATGTGAGAATCAGTGCTTCATTGAGTAAGATAATGTCTCAGCTATTGAAAGGTATTTGAGTAACCACTCAGTTTCTGATTGAACATAGAAAAAAGTAATGCAATGTTATAGAACCAAAAAGCATGCTTCAAATCAGAAAGTGCAGAAGGTTAATTTTAGAGGTACATTTTTATCTTTGTGGCAAATACTATTTTAGCCTATATCAGGCATTTATAAATGTATTGAAATTGGGTCAGCTCTAAACTGTAGATCATAGCAGTTGAGCACCTTTGACACTGACTTGTGACAGGGAGAGAAAGAACAGGATAGACATTGATGACATAGTGCACCTTGTAACTTCAGTGTGTAGCATAGCAACTGGAGAAATGCTAAAGAAAAATACTCTTGTTGTCTTCATAGAACTGGAAATGTATTTAGTCTGCAACACAGCTTTTATGCCCAGCTTGCAGAATCACAGAATTTTTCAATTTGGTGTTGCTCCAGGTTAAAAAACATACCAGCTGAAAAATGTGAATTGGAATCATTTGCCATCAGTTCTTAATATAAAGACTGATTTCCCACTCTGTATTCAACAAGCTGCAGGCAATGGGTTTGAACTGAATCCAGGTGGAAGTAGGCCAGACACGTTAAATTTAAGACCTCTATTTCTCAACTCCCTACAGAAATTGTGCAAATAATGTAGCTGAAGTGCTTTCTACATACTGTGTAACCTAACTCTTCTGGCATTCTGATTAATTCTTTGCCCTTTTCTGCTGTATGCACAGCTAAGAAGTACACTAAAGAGGAGGAAGAAATCGTAATAGGATCCGTCAAGCATTAGATGAAAAATGTTTTTCTACTCATTTAAAATTTAGATATAAATAGGACGAAAAAGACTGAAGTTCATATACTGAAGTGGTAAGAAGTAAGGCTTTTCAACTTAATTGTTTTTTTCACACCTATTGTTTAGTTAATGCAGCAAGCAATGAAAACGTATAGCAGTAATCTAGTTCTTGGAGTCTATGTGCATTCTCCTATTTATCTTGAAGTCCAGACTTTAAGCATATACTCCCCTTCTAAATTTTTATGCTTCTTTTTGAGGTGATAAAATTCTGATTTTTTTTAAAACATAAATAATGAGATAATTTTATCCAATTATGTAGCCTCTTGTGGTACTTGTTACTGAAAAGAAAGCTTCCAGTGGGAAATGCAATGCCAGCACTGGCACTCTGAATTTTCTACATGCCAACAGAAACTTCATGCTTGCCAGATGGTACCAACACATTAAATAGATCATTTTATTTCAAATGGAAACAATTTAATGACCATTTCTGTGCTGTCTTCTTGTTTAGATTTGATTAAAAAAACTTCTCTCAAATGGTTGAGAGTAGATCTTTCTGATGAATGCTAATATTATAACTTTTAAGTCAAGTAAAATATGTTACCTTCAGAAAAAAAAAAAAAAAAAAAAAGCCTATATAGTATTAAGAGTATGTTTTCATGGGAGAGCTCAAGGGTGAGTTACTGATTTTGTAAATATATATATAAATATGTATATATATGAATTCAAAATATGAAATAGAAATGCTTCAACACAAAATCCCACAATCTTTAAAATTAATGGTATTAATCTAATTTGTTTTGCCTGTCTGACACCTGTCCATTATGAACAGGAGAATATTTGAAAAGGTGGAGGAACAGACTTGGATTCTTGAATTCCTAAACAGGAGAGATTCTGACATATCCACCTCATGCGAGCATATAAGAAGAGACACAGTTGTTTGATTACAATAAGTCATTGTAGATTTTTGCTCACTTTGGAATAAAGAGTGTGTTCCTCCTTATTCAATTAAAAAATACCAAATGGACAATATTGTTATCTCTTTTAGATCAGGGAAAATCTAAGGTAGTTTAGCTAACTTCCCTAACATGCAGATTTACAGTATTGAAAAACAGTTGTTTAATAGCAACGTGACTCCAAGAACAAAAAGAAAGATGGGCAAATTAGTGAGTTTTTGTTTGTTTGTTGTTTTAGATGGCTTTTACCATGTGCACAGTTCCTTTTCTGTTCTGTGACTGAAGAAAAATATTTAGGAAAAGCAAAGTCTTTAGCACTTAAAGGCTAGAACTTAAATTAACTTGTTAAAATGAATATACACTCACAAAGTGAAAACTAGAAATAATTCTATTTGATCTGACATATGTATTCAGTGGAAATGTTAAATAATTGCACCCAATCAACAGGGTAGTCATACAAAGATATCTTATATAAACTTGTATATGGAATATGTTCAAGTAAATTAGAACTAGTCAGGTATTGCGTCAGTACAAAAAGACTACTTTCCATAAATAAGTTATTTGTTGCAAATGGCTTGTCAGATTTCTGGCATATTAATGTTAGCTCCATTTAATAAGCAGAAAGGTAATACACAGTTTACAAAAGAAATGCTGAATCTCTTCTCCTTATTCCTTTATTTTGTGAATTTGATTCAAATGAGGGTTACTGGCCAGTAGTCTCAGAAATTATTGGTTGTGTAATCCAAAGAGAACACTATCACAGGCTGTGATAAAAACATGGGCACTGAGACAGAGATACTTACCTATGCTGATGTTATTATTTATTTGGGATTTGTGTGTGTGTGTGTGTTGGTCCCTTGGGTTAAGCATAAACATTTACTGAGAACTTAGTCTGGAGTAAAAACCTATTACTTCATTTTGTTTCCTTACCATAATTGATTTTTCCTTCTTATTCAAGTCTAAACAGTGTTTTTTTTTTTTTTTGGTTGTTGTTTGTTTGTTTGTTTTCTTATCTTAGATTATCTCATTAGCTTTGTTGTTATTCAAATATATTTTCTATTTTAAAAAAAGTATAAACTCTAAGATATTCATAAACTCCAGTTTGCAAGTCCTGTTTTTATTTTCAGTGTTTCTTCCCCAGTCTGCACATTCCTTGCTCATCTTGGAGAGGTGCCTGCTGTTCTGCTAAATAATGTAAGCTCAGAAAAAATCTTTCCTTACTCCACAGTTACTTGTCTGGAAAGCAGCAAAAAGAGTGCTGCAGGTGTAATCTGGCACCCTGCCCACTTCAGTCCTGATAGCTTCATAAATCTTGACCCTGCCATAGTCCCACAATTACATTTCATGACACAAAGCCAAGCAGTGTTATTCACCCAATGCCCTAATTTACATATCCCAAGACAAAAGAACATACAGATAGTGTTTCAGAGCTCTCTTTACTTTTCCATTTGTCTAAAGGTTAGTTTAAGGTCAAGTACAAGAAACCTGGCAAAGGGGATGATGGTGATTAAAATGAATTAAAGGTAAATGAAAATTAAGGCAAATGCAAGATATAAACTCTCATTGTTCTTGTACCAGCTGAAACTAAAGATCAGTGTATATTCTAATATCAGAAACAAGCAGCTGCTATTCTTTCTGTGGAACAGAAAATAACTATTATGTTCCTGCTACCACATCTGGCAAACTTACCCTATATGTACAACTCTAGTGCTAGTTTTTTGCTTAGAACAACTTAAAGAACTCAATGTGAAATGTTTTGAGAAAAATACCTTGTCTTGTGCCTCCAGATATTCCAACAAGATTGTAATTTATGTCACTTAACTTTAGAAATCTGCATGTGTTTCTGCACCACTGCTCCATCTATTTTCATAGACCATAGGAGGAAATAAACATAAAGAGGCCACAATTCAAATATCGTGGATGTCTATGTGGGATGAGATGAGCCATGCCCAGAAATATTTGTTCCTCTAGTGTTCACAGAGGAAGTCTAGACAACTACTGCAAATGGAGGTGTGTGTATATTGGAGATGTCTGATGCCAGTTGACCTGAATCCCAACATTAGACATTCTACATAGATCAAATGTGATAGGATTTCCTATGTAAAAGCTTGGTGACATAAGAAAGATGTTAGAAGTATTAAAAATGCAGTTGTTTTCACTTATATAGTTTATGGTCATTATTGTTGTGATGTGTTATGGCTAATATTTAATGGGTGTGTATGACCACATTTTGGGGGCCTACACATGAGCTGAGATTTCCCTGCATTGTGTCCTCAGTACATATGCAAAGCACAAAATTGTGGTTTCTGGCTACCTAGCCAACTGGCCTATAAGGGAGACTGGGAGCACAAATCAACAAGAGGGTGATATAGCTAAAAAAATCTTTTAATAGATTGGATGTACCAATGGTCTAAGCATCAACTAGCTTTCATGAGAGAAAGGGCACTCTTAGGGAACTGCTTGAATAAGTATGTGGTAGTTTTGTAGCTTTCACTACAAGCTTCTCCCAGGCATGGAGGAAATCTTGGGAGGACACATGAGCCTGGGTTGCTTATTTGAAAGTTCACCAGATTAATTATGAAGAAAGCCATAATGAGCTGGATCAGGTATTTCACCTCTCAAAGCTGAATGAGAGTTAATAGTAAAACAGGACAAGGAAAACCTGTAAACAGTTACACAAAGTCACTTAGGTGACAGTAGAGGAGAGAGAGGCTATTCCAAAAGGTGAAGCACTGTTTCTTTGCAAGCAACAATGTTTTGAACATACCAATGTGTTGAGAATTCTTTTGTCAATTCCAAACAAACAAAAAAAGCTACAATAATGATGATATTAGATGATCAGTTGGCCAAAAAAAAAAATAAAGAGAAAGAGAAAGAGAGAAGGAAGGAATGAAGGGAGGGAGGGAGAGAGAGAGGGAGGAAAGATAAAGAAAGACACAAAGAAAGATGTAAAGACAGAGAGAAAGAAGGAAAGAAGGAAAGAGAGAAAGAAAGAGAGAAAGAGAGAGAGAGAGAAAGAAAGAAAGAAAAAAAGAAAGAAAGAAAGAAAAAGAAAAATATATTTATACATCTAGTTATTTTTGTGGATATGGGGTAGAGCATATCTGGAGGTGTTGCACAGCATGATTTTGAGAAAACCTAAGGCATATTCTTGGTGTTTGAAGCTAAGGAGAAATCCAAGATAAAGATGACATCTTTGTGATATGAATACACATGATACCATCGTCCACAGTAATTGAGTAAGAAAATAGTAAAAATGCCTTAGGAAGAAAATACAGCCATTTTGAGCTTAATTTAATAGTTATCCACAAGAGGTCAAAGAGACATGATGAGAGGTTAGTTTGGAAATCAGGTCTGGAATAAAAGGGTAAATTTGTGCCTCTGCAGCCAGAGATAGTAGATGAACTTCCAAATAATATAGTAGATGTGAAGATCTGAGAGATAGGATACTGCAGCTTTAGGGAATCCTGAAATAAAAATAGGATGAGGGTTTAGAAGAACATTTGAAAGGAATGAAGAACCCAGAGCTTGCCCTAAAAGAAAGAGCATGTCTGAAGCTAATTTATGAATTCTCTGTGCCAGAAAATATTGGGGGGAGGCGGGGGGGGGGGGGGGGGGGAATTGAAAATAATCAAATTGTACACATTTTGAAAATAACCCAAACCACAGTAATTTCTGGGCTGACAGTATCAGCTATAGGTGAAAGCAAGCTTCAGCACGTGAAAATTTACAAAAAGAAACATAAAAACTATAAAGTCTCTTAACGGCATGAAGAAAGATCTGTTAGCAAACAGAATGCTCATAATTGTGTGCAACATGGGGTCTTTGGTTTGATGCTTCTAGACCCAGGTCTTTTCAGGCCATATGTACTGCATTGGTGGGAGAGTGTTATTGCTTTAACCTACTGTTGCTTCAGGTGGTGAAGTACATAAAGGGGGGAAAATATATAATTTGTCTAGAACTGGCTGCTCTTACATTCTTCAACAGTTGTCCATCTATCTGATGAAGACTGGTTTTTACATGCATCCCATTTCTGACTGGGAGGAATGTGGCCAGGACAGGAGGTGTCCAGGGTTAAAATCAGATAAATGTCTATTTGAATGAGTATCCCCAAGTGTTTGGAATGCATAAGATACCACGAGAAACAAATAAAGCCATTACATTCATTGTTCACAAAATTAGGCATCACAGATGTTTCTGCAATGCAGAGATTGCTGCCATCTCAAAGAAGCTTTTCAGCTGTCCTTGCAATTTTAAGAGTAAAATATTCTATTAAAAGAACAAGTGAAAATAAATGAAACATAACATTAATTTTAAAATGGACCAATTGTCGATTTGTCAAACCAGAGACAGGAACTCTATATTATAATTCTCTTTCCCATTTAAGAATGTGTTTAAAGAAGTAATTAGAAAAATACAAGCCACCCCCCCTCTCTCAGTGCCTTCCTGAAACTTCCTCTCCAGATCCATTTTACTGACAAAAAAAAAAAAAAAAAAAGAAAAGGATATGTATATTTTTAATCTTCCCATGTTTAAACATAGGGATCACTGCAGTTGAAAAAGAGCAATCAAGTCCAGGGGGGTTTAGTTAAACAGTTCTCTTGAAAAGTGAGGACACAGTAGGTTTGTACAAATTTTTGCAGCTTGGATGTGCCAGACTTTTACAGCTGCATTCTTCTTTATCCACCTATAAAAACCTTTTAGTGCTATCTTTCAGTAAAGTTGTGAATTATTTATCCCTTTGAGTTTGGACATTTTTACAAATGTCAAAGTAGCTGCAGTGTGCATTGAAGCCAATCATTTAGCTGCCCCCTCCATTATGTGAAATAATAGTGCATCTTTTGTGTGGACACTATTGATACAGAAGTGAATGAGCCATGAAATCAAGGTGTGAATCACTGTAGGACTGTCTGCCTCCCTTCCCCCATCCCTTTTTAGAGTTTTTCTTGGAAGTGGTTCTTGGTGAGAAATTTTGAAATGTCTGCGCATTCTCACATTTTGTTTCTCAGTACTTATTATCTCTTCATTATGAAAGATCAAGTTTATGTCTATCTTAGGGTTTATGTAATGCAATCTTGACCTAAACTGAAGTGTGATAAGTGAGATTTCTAAGCTCATATTACATGTACTCTCACTCTCTGTCAATTTGAATTGTTTAACAAAAAGAATAAGTTAGTTTACTAACTTAAAACTCTACTTTGTAATTGTAGCCTTTGAAGGAAAATAGGCAAAATAAAAAATAATAAAATAATAAAAAAAGTTATTTTTTTTATTATTATTATTATTATTTTTTTTTACTTCAGAAGTAGCCTGTCTTCCTATATTTTAGTGACAGTTTTAGTTTTCCATCACTAGGCTATGTTTTTGCATGGAAGACAGGACGGAGGAGTAGCCTGCAGTGGGGCTTTTTTCAAAACTTAATACTTTTGAAAATACAATGAAAGATAAAGGAACGGCATATTGTTGATTAATTTGAATCAAGAAACTCTAGAATAGAGGTGGATAGAGAAATTCTGATAGACTTTTTCTCCCTCTTCTGAAACCCTAGAGCAAATATAGACCACACAATTTTTCAAAATACACTGCAATTTCTGCTATCAGCATGTACCAAAACTTGCATTTTTCACACTAACAGTTCTTGTATTTTCATAGATTCTAGTCACTGGCTAATATCATAAGACTGTAGATGTGGTCTACTTTGACTTCAGTAAGGTTTTTGACACTGTTTCCCACAGCATTCTCCTCAAGAAACTGGCTGCTCATGGCTTGGACAGGCGTACACTTCATTGGGTTAAAAACTGGCTGGATAGCTGGGCCCAAAGAGTTGTGGTGAATGGAGTCAAATCCAGTTGGAGGCTGGTCACTAGTGGAGTCCCCCAGGCTCAGTACTAGGGCCAGTCCTCTTTAATATCTTCATCGATGATCTGGACGAGGGCATCGAGTGCACCCTCAGTTAGTTTGCAGACCACACCAAGTTAGCTGTGTCTGTCGATCTGCTTGAGGGTAGGAAGACTCTGTAGGAGGATCTGGAAAGGCTGGACCAATGGGCTTAGGTCAACTGTATGAAGTTCAACAAAGCCAAGTGTCAGGTCCTGCACCTGGGGCGCAACAACCGCAAGCAGCACTACAGGATAGGAGATGAGTGGTTGGAAAGCTGCCTGGAAGAGAAAGACCTGGGAGTATTGGTTGATAAATATGAGCCAGCAGTGTGCTCAGGTGGCCAAAAAGGCCAACAGCATCCTGGCTTGCATAAGAAACAGTGTGGCCAGCAGGTCTATGGAAGTGATTGTTCCCTTGTATTTGGCTCTGGTGAGGCTGCATCTCGAGTACTGTGTTCAGTTTTGGGCCACTCACTACAAGAAGGACATCGAGGTGCTCAAACGAGTCCAGAGATGAAGCTGGTGAGGGGTCTGGAGAACAAGTCTTATGAGGAGTGGCTGAGGGAGCTGGGCTTGTTCAGCCTGGAGAAAAGAAGGCTCAGGGGCAACCTTATTGCACTGTATAGGTACCTTAAAGGAGGCTGTAGCAAGGTGGGAGTTGGTCTGTTCTCCCACATGCCTGCTGAAAGGATGAAGGTGAATGGGCTAAAGTTGCGCCAGGGGAGGTTTAGGTTGGATATTAGGAAGAAATTCTTTACTGAAAGGGTTGTTAGGCATTGGAACAGGCTGCCCAGGAAAATGGTTGAGTCACCAGCCCTGGAAGTCTTTAATAGATGTTTAGATTTAGAGCTTAATGATATGGTTTAGTGGTTTAGTGGCGGACTTGTTAATGTTAGGTCAGAGGTTGGACTAGGTGATCTTGGAGGTCTCTTCCAACCTAGACAATTCTGTGATTCTGTGATAAAAACTGACCAGGAAATAATCTGCTTAGATGTATGGATTTGTGTGTTTTGCAGATCTTTCCTCCACTGCTCCTACTGCAGCACAAAAATCACTGTACAATGTCAGCACTTGAGCTAGAAAAAACTGACTCCCAAGCTGTGTGACTCTATTGATTCCAGCTGTCTAGAGCCAACGTTAGTACCTGGTGTGTCTGCTGAGTTGTGTGGTGTAGCTGTACTACAAGATGGGTGAGGAAAATGTGCACCTGCGTCAGGGCAGGGTGATCTGCTGAGGTCCCCTCTGGTCTGACATTCCCATGATTATATATTATTCACTCTTAACATTTCCTTTTGTCATGAAGTGGTATTTAGTGTTCTGCTTTTTCTTTCTCTTTTAATAAATACGTTTTAGCTGACAGCACTGCAACAAACCACATGCTGGGAAGCAGCAAGAGGAGCAGTACCATTTTCTTTTGAAGAAAACTATAGTTTTCATTGTACTGATAGTAATCTAGTCTTTTTGGGTGTCTGTTGAAGGACAGGAGTGTTGCTATTGAACTTTACTTTCAGAAAATGGCAGATGAAATGTATGCCAGAGAAACAGGATCTGTAACTCTGACTAAAGAGGTCAGTGTCTTCTTCCATAGCTTAGTACACATCATTTTCAGGGCAGTTGTGCCAAGTCAAAGGAATCCAGTTTCTGGTGGCTCACTTTTTGTTGCTACCTTCCTTTGTTGTTGGGATTATTGAAAGGCTTTTCTTTCTGACATTATTGAAAAAATTAGGTTTAAATTTCCTTTTTCTTTTTTTCTTTTTTTCTTTTTTTCTTTTTTTTTCCTATCTGTATCTGCAGACTGTTTCAAATGTGTTTCCAAATTGTCCACTTGATGCTGCAGTGTTCAAGTTCAGGTGGGGGTCATGGTCTTGACATTTCCAAACCTATTACAATTCTTGGGGATGAAATGCCATAAAAGACCTCATGCAAGCTGTGACCCGAAGAGAAGAAAACTTGCAGTTTCCCAAATTCCCCATCTCACTTTCTTAAACAATTTTTCATCTCTTCTCTGGATTTATTTTTTTTTTTTTTTTTTTTTGCACTATTTTTTACATTAAATAAACCTTGCAATGTCGTTTGATGAGCATTTCTTTTGACATCTGTATAGAGTCTTGTACATGCGGGTAGCTTGGTGAGCTGGATTGGAAAGCTGCCTTAGGTTTAAAAGAGATTTGCAAGTCACCTTGACAACTCTTCAGTCTGGTCTGTAATGTGAGCCCACATTTGACTGAATGACTGGCTTTGCCGCTGCAAGTAGTATTTGTCAAATCATGTGCCCAACACTATCTGTTGTCATCATTTCCAGGTAAGGACAAAGCTTCATGTTTCAAGATACAGATTCATTTATATGAAACCTTTTCATTCACAGTTAGCTATTGGGTCCTTCATCTTTTCTTTGATCAAAAGCTAGACTGTAATGCACAATGAACTGTAATGAAAAATAGTGAAAGACTGTATTAAGGTTTCCATTGTTTTTACTATCATTTAGCATTTACATTAGTTTTGTAGCATTGGAAAGACCCAGGATATCATTTAATCATTAGTTTCTTTATTTTGAAGACCCCATCTGTTCTTTACCTACTGTAAAATGTGCTTAATGTAAAGTGAACTACAACATAAATATCTGATGTAGTTTTTGAAGTATGTATATATTTGGAACATTTTTTTCCAAGCTACAGGCATGCCTTTTGCTCCCAGGTACTTTGGAGTGAATGACAAATTCACCATTGATTTGACTAGGAGCTATACTTTCAATCATTCCTCAAATGCAGAGAGCTGCTGGAAAGATTTACAGATTTGCTACTAACTCCCTTGAGAGTAGAGCTGATTCAATTAAAGAAATCTATGTGTGATTCAACACATCTCTGTATATGCTCTACAGCACTTCTGGCCAAAGCAGGAAGAATTACACAAATTTCATCAGAAACAGCAGGAACAGCATAGATAATTCTTACCATTAGTATTATGATGAAAAATTGTCCCAGTGTGTTTGTTCTCAGTACTCTTACAGGTTCATAGTTCCCACTTGGAAGACTGTTTCTTTCTTTATGATATAAACTTTTTCATAAGTCTACTCACTTCTCTTTCTTTATACTTTTCCCAAAGTATTCCTATTTTTTTTCAGTCCTTCATTAAAAAAAAAAAAAAACAAAACAAAACAAACAAACAAAAAAAAAAGCTTTCTTTAACCTTCATGCTTGTGTAGAACTTTTAAGTGCTTTTCTTAGGAAAGTCTTTTGTCTTTTAAGTACAGTAATATATCAATAAACTGGAAAACATTTGACCTATCAAGGTGAAATGGTGCTTGAAAACATCTTCAAATACACCAAGCCAGAAAAACATATGTAAGAAAAAATCCCATAAACCTTTGAACTCTAGGCTTTCTTTTGGAAACTTCTGCCTCCAGACATGAAAGAGATCAGACTGTACGTATATGGTACTAATACAACCTTGATTCCCCAAACTGTTACTGAAGACCTATCTCTTCATACAAAAAATATGTACAGAGTTTAAAGGATGTGTTCTTGGAGAGGTTAGTCTATCTACATAAATAATATTTTAAATTTTTATGTATAAACCATGTATTAAGAAAGTAATTTGTGGTTATGTAATATACTATATTTCCAGTACACTTGTTATGACAAAACAGGTATTAATTTTTTTTTTCTAGGGGAAATAGTGTGCAACCCTAAGGAAAAGATAGTACATTGCCCTACCAGCAACTTACACTGTTCTGAAACCAACAATGATTACCCTAAGCATATACTTAGGTTTATGCATGACCATGTAGGGAAGCCCTACAGCCCTTTTGCAAAACATTCCAGGCACAGCCCATCTATCAGTTAGTTGATGCCAGGGATGACCACACTCATAAGGAAAGGAGAGGTTCTTGCTGAGCTGTGCTTGTGAGGTACAAGGGTGTGGAAGGAGGGGTCTGCAGTGAGTTTACATGCCAAGGTGTTGGTGGTGGGTGGGGCATATGGGGAGGTTCTGCAAGAAGAATCCAGAACCTGCCCCACGTTAGGTAAGGGCCCCACCACTGGCCAGAGCTGAGACAATAAGCAGTGTTTTGTTTGTGCCTCTGTGAGAGCGTATTTAAGACACGAAAAAATAAAAAAAAATAAAAATGCTGGGTAACAGCAGCTGGGAGAGAGGGGTGAGAGCCAGCCCTGCAGCCCCCAAGGTGAGTGCAGCAGGAGGGCAGGAGGTGCTGCAGGCAGGCAGCAGCAGTTCCCCTGTGGGCTCTGCAGGGAGAGGCCCCTGGTGGAGCAGGCTGTCCCCCTGCAGCCCATGGGTCCCACATGGAGCAGATCTCCACGCTGCAGCCCCTCCATGGGTGGAGGAGCCCCTGGTGGAGCAGGTGGATGTGGCCTGGAGGAGGCTGTGGCCCATGGAGAGTCCCCGCAGGAGCAGGGGGTCTGGGGTGAGCTGCCGCGAACCCGTGGGGGACCCGTGCTGGGGCAGTTTGCTCCTGGGGGATGGATGGATGGACCCTGTGGGACGGAGCTGTGTGGGAGCAGTGCTTGAAGAGCTGCTGCCTATGGGCAGCCCCTGCAGGCTCAGTTTGGGAAGGACGGCACCCTTGGGAGGGACCCCATGGGGAGCAGGGGCAGGGAGTGGCTGTGAAGGAGCGGTGGAGATGAAGCATCAGGAGCTGACCACAGCCCCCATTCCCCTGAGCTACTCAGGTGGGAGGATGTAGAAAAGGGTGGATGGGGGAAAGGTGTCTTTAATTTTTTTCCTTTGTTTCTCATTGCTCTAGCTTGTTAGTAATAGGCAATAAATCTTACTATCTCCCTACTCTGAGACTGTTTTGCCCATCACAGTAATTGTTGAGCGATCTCCCCACCCTTATCTGAACCCTTGAGCTCTTTGTGTTGTATTTTCTTCTCCTTTCCCTTTGAGGAGGGGGCATGAGAAAGCGACTGTGGCGGAGCTCGGCTGCCCACCTGAGTAAAACCACCACAGAGTGTACAAAAATACATTGCAGGCAGAAGAAGGAGCAGTAATATAGGATATTTTTTTGTTAATGACTGAGAAATCCAGGCAAACCATACCAAAATGTGCTGAGGATTTAAAATGATTTATTTTCCCTCTTATCCACTTTATGTTAGGCACTTTTACAACGGGCTTTACAGATGTAACTTAACAGTTTGTTACTGCTTTATATCCCACCTAAACCACATGACAGGAGATAGACTACAGTTTTAAGAAATAGCTGAGCAGTATCCAGGTTTTGTGTAATAAGCTCTGAATTTGCAGTTGTTGTTCTGCAAAATCATGCCTAGGCACTTCCCTTGTAATGCCAGAAATACCTGTATCATTTCACTGAAACTGAGGAGATCTCTCAGTGTGACACCTCTGACAATTATATATGCAGAGGAATCTGACAGTTTGACTCAGAAGTCCTCGAGTTTTACTATGTAAACACCCTGTATTCTCTGACAGTGAGACCAATGGAAACCTGATCTCATGCATCACATGGGCAACATGGTGAGAACTAGCCTCTCCTGCTATGCCTGAAGTTACTGACTTTAGCACAGCTTTAATCCAATTGCTAACACTGAAGGCTCATCTCATCAGAAGAGCTCAGTCTCACATTTAAAAGACCCATCAGAAGCATTTTCCAGGGAGAGGTATGAGCCAAAACAAGGTCAGAAGAATGAAAGGCTAAGCGTTGGGAATTTTAAACCAGAGAAATGAGACACAGTCAAGGGAATGGGGGAAGATTTTGCTTTTGCAAACACTGCTTGTATAACTAGAAATGTAACTGGAAGTACCTACATAGTGGGTACCTCCTGGGATGTGTACTCTTGCTAGTTTTTCAGAAGTAGACAGCAGTATCTGGCCTCAGTGCTAACACAAAATTTCTACCAGCAAATACACTGAAGGGAAGACACTAGGACTTTAGTTAATTTCTGTAGGAAGTTTTTTTTCTTTCCCTTTCCCTTTCCCTTTCCCTTTCCCTTTCCCTTTCCCTTTCCCTTTCCCTTTCCCTTTCCCTTTCCCTTTCCCTTTCCCTTTCCCTTTCCCTTTCCCTTTCCCTTTCCCTTTCCCTTTCCCTTTCCCTTTCCCTTTCCCTTTCCCTTTCCCTTTCCCTTTCCCTTTCCCTTTCCCTTTCCCCTTTTCCTCTTTCCCTCTCCCCCTCCCCCTTTCTCTTCCTCTTCCTCTTTTCATTTTCATTTTATCTTTCTTTTTCTCTTTCATCTCCCCCCTTGACCTCTACCATAACATATAGCTATTTTACAGTTAGTCAAACCATAAGCCATTTATTATTGCCAAAAGGGGCATGTCAAACAAATATGAACAAAGACATATATATATATATATCAGTTACAAATACATGGTTTGCAAATTGAGAACAAAGTGGGGAGGGTTTCAATGGCTTTGTGCAAATTCACATCATTGCTTGATCATAGTGCTTTAGAGCACTCAATTCAAGATCTGTCAGTTTGGAAGAAAAGCATTGTGGAAAACCATAACTTCCTTTAACCAAAGGAAAGTGCGTTTGATGGAACTAGTGGTAAGGATAATACCCCACAAAGGTAAATAAGCACTTTAGACCATGGCAGTGTGAACAGATTGTTTTCAGCCAGTATTATGTTCAAGGAAACTATATATTTAATGGGATTAATTTAAAGGCCTCAAGATGGTGTTCCTTCAGGTGCTGATGCAAATATGTTTGAGAGCATGCAGAAAGTCATTTAAGGATTGTGAAGCCTATGAGAAAAAACTGAGATGTTTGATACTGGCTTCAAATGGAACATGGAAAAACCTTTAAGGCTCATTGGAATTGCCATAATGTTCCAGGCCAAATCAAGCAAAATTCTCTTGTTAATGGTTCTGGAAATAAAGGTTTCTAAAACAAATAAGTATTAATTTGTTTACAGAAGGAAAGTTCTATATTTGTTACTTTGCTATTTTATAAAATTGGATATTAGCTTTGTTTCCATCATGAAGGGAAGAGGTAATGCCGCAGCCCTTCCCCCATGATGGCATTTCCTGAAAATTATGGATTTGCTTAGTCACATGCTTTATCCCAATTACCAAGAAGCACTGGACCTGCTACACAATTACACACTGCTTTTCTTTCTATCCTCAGAAAACTCAATATTCTTAGGAAAAGATGATTTTTTCTTGATGCTGATTTAGTGATTTTTGTGCAGCATGAACACTGTGTATGCAGCAGATACACTTAAATATGTGCAGCACAATGGTAAGGTAGGTGTCTGACACATGCTCAGAGGCAGGGGTGGTGGTAAAGAAAATCTTTTGCTCTTGCTCAAAATCACTCCAGGCCTCTAGGAAAGACAACAGAGAGCAGGTGATGAGAATGGCTGTATTGTCCAGCTAGCCCAAGTGTATTAAGTACTTTTGTTGTGATTATTGCTATTCAGAAATAATAGCTGTGTCAGCATTTTTACCAACTTCTCAAGTCAATATTTTTGAACATGGCAAATAAAGCATAATGTTTTCTGTCAGTGGGTCCCATTGGTTGTGAATTTAAGTGATTTATAGTGCGATTGGAGTTTAGCTATACGACTGTTCATCTTTTTTATCTCCAAAAATTGGTGGAAAATGGTGATGAAATACCCACAGAAAAAGTCTAAAGATTTAGACTCTAGTCCTCATTTAGGTATAGGTTATTAGATTGGCATAAGTATTCTTGTGCACCAATAATGTCATTTTTGAAATGCATGTGCTACTAAATTTTGTCTTGCGGAGTGAAGATAAGACAAAATGGAGAAAAAATGTGTGAAAAGAAGGTGTCCAAAGGACAGTCTGAGCTGCTATTTCAGGTGGAGTGGAGCCAGTCACAGAGCAAAGCATCTCTCTTACTAGTGCCTTAGACACTGGATCTTCATTGAATGCAAAAGCTGTATCTGGCACCCCTAAGTCCCTTAGCTGTCTCTGGGCCAGGACTGGCATATGCAACCAGCATTTTCCACAGCAGCCTCCAGGGAGAGGAATCATTGCTCTCTCCTTAAAGTAACTGCTTATGATATTACAGCCCTCCTGCTTCTTTTTCTTGTAAGGCCAGAACACATTTCTACTTCTCACTGGTGTCAGAGGCTGCTCCTACTAAAATAAAGATATAATAAAAGATGCATGGTATGTGTTCACAATCACAATTTAAGTAAGCATTTGTTTTCCCCTCAGTTAGAGATGAAGTTAGGAGCAGTGCTAGACATTCACGATGGTTGCCTGTGTAAAAAACAGTACACTTGACATGGACTGAGCAGATTTATAGTCCCCAGACCTGAAGGGTGTCAGAGTGTTTTCCTCTTCATCTGGCTAGCGTTTATCTAAACACTGATTTGCATTTAATAAAAAGGTTTCCCTTTTTGTCCCAAGGGGAAGTATGTCCAGCAGATGGATCACAAGAGAAGCCATTAGCCATTTAGGATGTTTTGACATTGTGCTGAAGATTGCTTCATTATCAGTGAAATGAAATTTTTTTTTTTCCTGGCAACTAATGGAGAATGTTATTAATATTACAAAGATATTATGAAATGTATGCTTGACCTACTAAGACTTGTGACAAAGACATGTTCTTGTGACAAAAAGCTGTATATGTAGGAGGAAGTATGTAAAGAGATGTTTGCCTAAGGACATACCTATGCTCATTGATAAAAACTATTTTTAGGAAAAACAAAACTTCAATATATATTTCCTTTAGGTTTAATTCTGTTGGGATAAAATTTAAAGGTATATTTTGGATGAGATTAGAAAATACATACTTTTTGAATTTCCTTCTCATAATAAATTTCTACAGATATTTTTACTCAAAGATTAAATCTGCAGATTTTCAGAGCAAAGACTGATTTCATAAAAAAAATAACCACCCCCATCAGATAGGTCAGATGGAATCTGTTTAGACACCTTGATCAGATAACAATGAAGGATGGTTTTCTGTTGCTGTAAAAACAATCAAACAAACTAAAAGCAATCTTTTACTATTCAAAACAGTTTTTAGGGTAAAACAGAATGGTTTCTATCAACCTCCTGAATTAAGATTTTGTTTGATGAGACTACTGGGAAATCAATAGTGTATGAAAATTGTAAGGTATATTGAAAGACTCTATTTTATTTATTTATTTATTTTTGTCCTTGCCTAGATAATGTTGATACTGGGCATTCAGCTCTAGCATAGGAAGTGTAAGTTCACCACTAAATTACAAGTGGAAAACATAAGAGAGTTAGAAAAACATAAATTAAGTATAACAACTAAGAAATCAGTTCACAGCAGCAGGGTTGTCCTAGGTTCTTCATGAGTGCCTGAACCACCAGCTGGTGAACAGCCTTAGGACAGCTGGGATTCAGTCCTCCGTCCTTTCCCTCATTTGTTTTACTCTTT
This sequence comes from Aythya marila, assembly GCF_965140915.1. Classification (NCBI taxonomy): domain Eukaryota; kingdom Metazoa; phylum Chordata; class Aves; order Anseriformes; family Anatidae; genus Aythya; species Aythya marila. The sequence goes on along the minus strand of NC_139080.1, from coordinate 64,689,358 downwards.
GGCCTGAGAACTCTGTCTGACCGCATGACACATTCAGTGAAAGAGTTGTTATCTGAAAACTGTCACCCAACTGTACTAAGTATTGGTACCAAAACATTTCAAATAAACTCTGTCAAAAACTGACTGAAATATGCTACCTAAAAAGGGTGCCTGAGTTAAAAACAAAGCTCCAAGCTTAGATCCTTTTCCAGACCTAAAGTCAGGGACTATATATTTCCTCACTAATATGCTGTAACAGCTAGATCTTTATTATGGTCTCTGACCACAGTTTTTAGAAGACACATGTGGTACTACGGGAGAGCTAAAGCACATGTGTCAGCTCCCACTGCCAAACAAAGTTGTTCTTGGCATAAAGGCACTTGCCTGCAAACTGTGATTGAAGTTGCTGTCCAAAGTCAGTGGCTAAAAATCAAATAGCAACTGCTGAAGAGATAAAGAGCTTAACTGATGGATCTTGACTTTTTAGAGGACTAGTTATGTGTCAGAATCTTTGGAAATGCCTTTTTCTCTGCCTCATGAAAAATTTGTGGTATATTCCAGTGAATGAATTTTAATTCAGTGGTCAATGGTCTTAAAAAATACATCATCTATTCAAATTGCCATCACTTACTTTATAGTCCTTTATCCATAACTTTATCCTTAAATTCAAACTGTTTTCTTTTTCTTTTTTTTTTTTTTTTTTCTTTTCTAAATCCATTGCTTGTGATGCTGCAAATTAATGTTTGACAAAAATAATTTCTATTTTAAATTTTATCAGATATTTTAAACTGATTTTTTTTTATTTTTTATTTTTTTATATATATAAATATATTGAGATTTCACTTCCTCTAAAAACATCCACAAAAAGATAACATGCAAGAAATTTTTATATAATGGCTATTTGTATATTAGCTATTCCTACCAGGAAGATACAAAACAAAATTTCTAATCATGGTATTTATTACCTCTGATTGGAATATCTCAGAGCACTGTGTAAGTTTTGACCCAAGTGTTCTGCATGCAGATATAGATGTAGTTCAGTTCTGTTTTTGAATGGAACTCTTAATGTGCTTGTGTAGGTTGCTGAACTGGAAACGTAAGTGCCCCTGAAATCAAGGTAGTGTCTCCATGATTCACACCATGCTACAGAAAAGGAAAGAAAGATAAATAATTGACCAAGCTCAAAACAACAAAAACCTGTTCTTGCAAAACAAAATCAAAACCCTTACATCTGTGCACAATGCAGACGCCTTTTGTGACTGTTCCCTTAACAGACCTAGAAGGCGTATTTTTGGTTTGCTTCTGCAAACTCAAGTGTTCAGTAAGGTTCTCCTTAGATACTAACACCTTGTATCTTTGTACCAGTGGCTACAACAAGATATCCTCTTTATCAAATACATAGTATAGACATTCTTCTGTTAGCCCAGGAGGATGTCAAGGTCATAAATAGTTCTGTCCAAAAATTGTGTTTTTATGTCCCTTGCATGTTATGAATAGGACAGAAGGAACTGTGAGAACACTGTTCTCACGTTCTGTGTGTGACAGACCTTGTGTCCTGTTCTTTTTACTGAATTTTTAAAATTCTCCATAACTGTTTAATTTCCTAAAGAAAATACCAATTACTGTTGACAGCAGCACAAAGTGTCAATACACAAAGGTATGCCTGCTGCATTCTGGCTAGAGACTGTTTGACAAAAATGGTAATGACCACAGCCAGCAGCAACTAGTTCTCCTGTTCTATCCATAAAACTTCAAGTTAACTGTGGTAAATCAAGTGATTGAAAACAGAAAAATATTTGAGCATTTGCTGTTTATTCCAGGTGCTCTCACACATAATAGCTTACATGGAAAAATGCTAAGTTTTGTGATCCCAGCTGATCCTTGTACTTTCTTACCTTTTTATACATTCCTATCAACTAGGGCCTTGACAGTGCTGCCCTGCATAAGCACATTTGCAGTGCAATGAAATAAATAAAAAGTTTAATACCTCTTCAGATTACAAAACAGAGCATATTAGCATTCACTACACTGTATTTCTCTCAGTCTCTGTAATTACATAATATTGAATCTATTGCTATTTTATGTGAAAACCGTAGCTACAGATATTTTACTCTCCTCATCTTAGTTAGTGTGACATTTTATTGGCAAAATCTACTCATACAAAACATTACTTTCTGAAACTAATGCACACAAAATTACCAATCAAGCATATAAAAGAGGAATAGTGACTTCCCAGGTTTTAAATGAAGACTAATATATTTTACATTCTTCATGGTTACTGCTTTGTCTCATTCTGAATGCATGACTCTGTCATAGTCCCTGAGTGCTCTGAATTTTAAATAAAATCTTAAAAGTAGTTTCCTTTACTCATGGCCTTTTATAAAGCCAAATCAGCTAACCTCTGCAAGCAGAAAAGGAGAGTCATGATCTGTGCAGTCAGCTGTTGATAGTTTGCAGAAACCAGACTTCACAATATAATGAGCATTTGTGTTGATGTTTTTGTGCTGATAGATAGGTAAAGCTGTGGAGAAGAAGTGAGAACTGGACTGACCTAAAAATTAAAAGGCATGGGGGAGTGAATGGAATGGGAATAACGTCTCTCTGGGTACATGACTCACAGCAGTGTCAGTGTTTCTTCCTCTGACCAAATTCAGTCCACAAAGTGTTAGTAACCAGCCTCACAAAAGAGAATTAGAAAATGCAAGCAACATTGGGTGAAATTATAAAAATTATAAACTTGTCCCTAAGAAGAAGATAGAAATGGCAAAAAGGCCTGTATTTAGTCCTGAAAAGACACGATTTTTCTGCTACTTAGGGCAAGTACCCTGGACCACTCATTAAGCTTTGGCTCCACTGTTCCTTCTGTATGAAGGTTAAGGCTTTAGTAAAACATGTCTTTTGCTGTACCAGTCAACTCTGTTCTTTTTGCTGCAGCTAGATTAAGCCCAGATCGGGTCTCTCCATTTTTCACTTCTATAACTGGAGCAAAACCACCTCCTGTATTCATACACTGGGCCTGTGCCAGGTTGCACCAAAGAAGGAAAGCACATATATTATTAATGTGGGCCCTAAACTGCCAGTGGCTGTCAGGGATAAGCTTGGATAAGCCTGGTCTGTCAGTGACATAACCTTTCCTCCCCTGTCCACAATGTCAATAAACTGGATGTTCTAAATCTTTCCAAATGTATGGTCTTATCTCTAATCAGAAGAGGCTGAAAAGAAGGACAGGTCTTACCCTGTTTTCTTTTCCTGCCTAATGCTTATAAGAAGGATGAAGGATGGGAGATGCAGCAGGAAGGGCAGATTATGAGAAGTGAATATTGTAAATATGATAGAATTGTTTTTGAAACATCACAAATATTTAACAAATGAGAAAAATATTAAATAAAATTAGGATTGTTTCAATGTTTAAATTTTACTTGCTGCATTTTTAGGAGGAAGAGGAAGAAGGATTCTGAACAGTTGTTCGTTTTGAGGGAAACAAGCTGCCAGACATTGAACAGCTGTGGACAGTATGAATATGGCTGCTATGGGCTAAAACACAGTTGATCATGGAGCGGAGGCAAACCTCATGTGAACATCACAAAACTGGGTCTCCATCTCTCAGGTGAAAGCAGTTCAGAGTATGTAAAAGGGACAAAAGCGTTGGATCGAGGATATTTTTAATGGACAAATACCTTCTGCTAGCACTCAGCCTGTCCGTAGTGTGACATGAATCCCACGGCAATTTTTTTCAATTATATATCGGCAGCTTACAACAATGCTGGTCAGATTCTCAAAGCAGAATCTGAGCACACTAAATGAGACAAGCAGTGACAATTACTGTTTATTTTATTATGCACATACAGTTAACTTCAGAACTTATGGACTTTATTATTTTGAGCACAGACCTCTCTTTGGAGCATAGATTAATATATTCCTTACTTATCATTTTCAAAGACACTTCCTTTTAATTCTAGGGATACTTGTAAATAATATATTCATCTCTAAGAAGCAAGGATTTTTAAAAACCATGTCCACACACATGCATGCACACACATTTTTAATTGATTGGTATTTCTTAAATAAATGTTTCATAAGATTAGGTTCTGCAGGAAAATAAAGCTGCTATATAGCTCTTGCTGTGCACCCAGAGTCTTTTTCTGACAATGTATCATTTACAGAGTCCTGAATCCTCATTACTGTGCTCAGCAGGCAATAGGAAACTGCTGTACTGATAGCAATCCTGTTATCTGTTTTAATAAAAACTTAATTTCCTTTTTCTCCTTACATTTACAGATTTTTTAAAATCATTTATTTTTCTAAATGCTATTGGTCATCTAGGAAGCATCCAAATGCATCCAAAAGCATCCAAATGACGTTGTCTTAATCCTTGGAGGAAGGAATAGAACAATTTTATTGTGAAGCTGAGCCCAGACAAAACAAGCCAGGTGTCTCTAAGTCTTTGACAGTTTATCACAGAGAAAATGTACTTAGGGCATGCTTCGCACATACAGGTCTGTCAAATGCTTCGCTGTACGTTTAGAAAGTGCTAATCAAAGACTGTAACAAATTAGAATAAAACATATTGTCAAGATTTTTCTATTTTCTTCTTATATTTTTTTTTGTTCCAAGTGATATATATTAAGAAGCAGCTTTTCATAGAATGGTCTAATGATCAATGTTTTAAACTTTCATGCCAGGATGTGCAGTTGTAAGCATGTACCAGCTTTTTCAGGGCCTACCATGTATGTTTTTAATATGGCTAGACAGGACGAGATTGTGTTGACTGAAGTGGCCTACTGCCAAAAATATATCAAAACAAGCTCCTTAAATATTTCTTTCTTAAACTGTAATTTAGGTGAAGTTACTCCTTGCGGAACTGTTGGAAATCAGTTATTCATTTCTGAGGCCTGAAGTGCAATGTGGAGCTCTTTATGTTCAAGAAAAGGCAAATCTTGCAAACCACATGCTTTTTATACTTATGAATGTGTGAGGCATAGCACAAGTATGTACAATCCCCCCCCGATGTTCTTATTTGCTCATTCTGATCTTTGTCTTAGTTGGCTTTTAAATAGGTGCCATTTCTCAAGCTCAAGTGTATTTACCTTTGATTTGTACTGGTAAATCCACCTGGATTCTCACAGTACACTTGCTGCATGTGAAATTCAGCGATTATCTTCATTCATTGTATGTTAGAATATTGGGATTAAAAACTAGGCTTTCTAAAATCAAAAAGAAAGTCAGTGAGTCACTGGGTCCAGGAGTTCATCTCAAAATACATCTGAAATAATCAAATGTGAAAATGTCCAATGTGAAAATCTCATGAACATAACCATAATTGGGAGTAGATGGGAAGTTCTTTTTTAGAATCTCATTAGGTGAGACTCTTGCAGCCTAGAGAGCATTTCTCTGTTTGTCCAACTACTTCCTGTGTTCGCTTTCCTAAGGCAGTCCAGCTCTAGACAACGATGAAGTACTTCTGCATCTTCTTAATGTCTAATTTCAGCAGCAGAGATTGGAAAGACCGAGAGGTTCTCTTAGACCCTTCCTAGGAGCTGAACTTCGTCTCCTAGAGTTTTGATTAGTACTTCCTGCTTAGGATTTCATATGCCTAATGAATGGTATCATTATATAGTTCCCTTTGTATTATCAGGCTTTTCAGTGATTTATAATGGTTAATTGTCACTGTGCATTGAAAATATGCAGAACATCTCTGTTCTAGGTTTAATTTCTTTCATATATATATATAAAAAATAAAATGTAATGGCTATTTTAAAATTGTAGGAATGTGAGGTGTATTTTAAAAAATATCAGATTTCATTACAAGTCAGAGACATTGATTCCTTGTTCTCTTGATTAGATCAATTTTTAATGAAAAGAGATATCACTAAATTTATAAAAATGATTACATGTTTTTTCTCTACAGTTAACTGAAAAGGGATAAACAAAAAATAGCTTTTGCCTCAATCTTTATTTCATTTAAGTATTCTTTTGCTTCATATTATGTCATCTACATTTTCTATTATCAAACATCCTTGCTACAGCAGGAAGGACATTTGCTTTCCCAGAAACAGGAAGCACATTCAAAAAAGTGCAAAAGGCATAGTACTATTTTATTGGAATCAGTCCATTAGGACCAAATTCTATTCTGGGCATCAGAATGAGAAGTCTTAACTTCCTCCCCACTGCCCCTAATCCCCACCCTCCCACCACCACCATAAAATGAAATAGAAATACAGAAAATCTTACTTGAAACAAACAAAGATTATTTGTTGGGCATTAGAAGTACATTAATGCCTATTAAATCATAATATAGAATACATTAAACTTTTCCTTGAAATCCTTCTTCTAAGGAGGCAGAGGACAGGAGGAGCAAATCTTTAATGAAGACTTGTAAGAAAGATCTTGCAGCAGTAGTCATGCTACTAATCAGTTGGAGGACATTATTATTATTCTGTGTTAATGCTGAGAAATGGTCTTGACTTAGCCTTGTACAGAAAGGGAATTATGAGTCAAGCAAAGAAACTGTGAAAAAGACTTTGTGAAAGTCCAGCAAGAGGAAAGAACTTTTAAAATACGTGTTCATACACAAGAGGATTTCTTTTTTCAGCTAAAGGATAGAGAGGGCGTCCTCAGAGTTTTAGCCCAAAGAAATTGTCCAGGCTTTAAGAAATGTCTTTTTAAAGCTGCCTTATTAATGATAGCAGCCTGCAGATAATACACATCAATGACTTCAGCTTAGACAGTTGGGATTTGAATGTTCCAGTGCTGCTTGTCCTTTTAAAGCAAACTATTCAGATAATAATGCTTTTTTTTTTTTTTTTTTTTTTTTTTTTTTGTATTTGGGAAGTGCTGTCAAACTGGGACCTCTTAATTTAAAAGGATTCCTTTTCTTCCTCTTTCTAAACCTTGTTATGGAGTATAAGAATAACACAATGTGAAACTGATTTCCCATAAAAGATAGAACAGCAAAGTAATGAAAATGAAGCAGTGGTGTTGCAGATTGTAATCCTTCCAAAGAATGAAAAAGCCAGAGTTGAAAGTGAAGCACTGGCATGTGCTGCCTGAGATGAAAGAGTCTGGGATAGGTATTGGTATTTTGATTGAATGGAAGATGTAAAGAGAGTAACGGGGTTACATGACCTCATGCTAGTTTTTAAATCACTGCTTTCTTAAAGAAACATTTTGTTTTCAGCAGCTGTCTACCAATTATGCTGTCTAATGAAATAATCTCCGTCGCCCTTCCCGAAAATAGAGGTCTCTCTTCTTGCTCCCTTTCTACATTAAAAAAAAGGGAAATCACAAGAAAGGACTCATTTTAACTTCAAGTATGCTTTAGATGGATTTAAGGAAAGTTAATTTGAAATGACAGTAAATAATCCTCCACCATTCAGTCACTGGTTTTACATTTCTCTGTAATTATCATTGAATAAGCTTATTTTAAGCATGCCTAATACATAGGGTTTTTTTCTTCATTTACTACTTTATGTTACAGATAAAGATGACATTTCTGTAAGGAAACCTAAGCCACTATTCTTTGCCTTTAGGGACCTGTTCAAGGAGACTTATGAATTGTTCAGGTATTGTACATGCTAGCCAGCATAGATTTTCACTATGCTTCCCTGCCCTGTAACCCTCCTACTGCTTCAAAGCAAATAGCTGTGTCCTGCCTGACACCATCTGATCAATGCCTTTACAATGACTTGATAAGCTCCGTGAAAACAGTGAGAGAAAATACAAAGGTGATTAACACCTGTATTAAAACAGCACAGTCTGCAGGGGGTAAAAGGTGAGGAGATAAAAATTAAAACAAAACAAAAACAAAACAAAAAAGTACCTCAGGATCCAGCAGAGGAGTATTTGTGCAAGGACAGGGCATAGCATGTGCTCTGTTTTATCCCCACCCCTAAACATTGTCCTTATTACCTTACTAGCTGTTACTTCTCGATGTCTGACCTAGTCTCTCAGTAAAAGGAAGGAGTCCATGCTGCTCATTTTTCTAAGGCACTTAAGGTTCATTAGTCTAGCACTGCTGCAAATGTATTATTCATTTCACCACAGCCCAGTTTCTCTGCTAAGACTTTTGAAGGAAAATGCTACACAGCTCAGCAGAGAGGTGATTGATTAAGCAAGAAGCAGCAGAATTTGGGCATCCTGATAAAATTTTCTCAGAGTCTGCTCAGTTAACATCAATCAGTTTTATTTAGGTAGTAAGACATGAATACTAACTAGGCAATTTCATCCATCGGAGAAAAATGGATGATGGTACCTTTAGGTTAATATTACTTGAACATTTCATTCCTGAATATTTTATACCTGTTAGTGAGTGTCTGTCTCTTCACAATTGTGTTTTCCAGTCCTGTTAAGGTTCTGTCAATGCTGGCAGGGTTGGTCAGACATGGAAAGATGTGGTCCTCCAAGAACACAACCAGTAGCAAAGTTGGACTTTGGGTGAGCCCAAGGAAGGCTGTGATGCTGCATGAAATGTGCTGAATTAACAAAGGCATTGTTTGGCCAGCAGAAGTATATCTTCCCTGAGCTGGAGAAGCACAGCTGTGCTGCTGAGTCAGAAGCTGCCCTCCCACAGTAGTGCCCAGAGAGATAATTCTACACAATTTTTTTAGAACAGTGATCAAATATTTATTAACATGAAGACATTGTTTTTCAGAAGTAACTGAGTGGCTTTTTGCAGGTGGTCAGAACCCAGGGCTCATGTTTGCTGCTTTTGTCTGTCTCCTCTACAGGTATTGCAGTCACCCCACTGAGAAATGTTTTTATCTCCAGTTTTCAACTGAATTTCAACACAGATTAGCTCCATTGGACTTAAAAAAAAAAAAAAAAAAAAAAAAAAAAAAAAAAAAAAAAGGAGGTCAGGTCTAATTCATGTGAATTTCATTGAGGAGAATGTGATACAATTTGGATTGAATATGCTCATGGTCTCTTTAGGTGCACTTGAGCCAAACAGAATTGATTTGTATTGGACATATGTGTAAAATTATATAATGGACTGACCTTTGTAACAGAAATACATGGTTCATGCTGAGGTGCAGATTTCCCAATGATAATATATTTTTAAAAAGAAAACAGGGGGAAAAGGTAACCAGATCACATCAGTCAGAGCAGTTGAACTGAGCCAAGAATGTGTCAGCTTGAATTTCCTTCTTGTCAGAAACACCCTATATTATCAGCAAAGAGGAAAACCTATTACCATTACTTTTACATTTCTACATGATATAAAAGAGAGAGGAAGAAAAAATTGTTTATGATACACTTGGTTAAAAGTCTCCATTGGACAAGAAAGAGTTTTCTTCACCTCGTGAAATACAAACACTTCTAAAGAGCTACATTCAAGCAGTTGTTACTGACATATTGGATATTTCTTGCTCCAGGAAAATATTTGAGAGCAGTTAGGAGGGAATGCGGTTGGGTGCTGTAAAGAGCTATTCATGGGACTTGTCCCAGTGACAGCAGATACTCATTGGCTGGGTCTTGTAAACTCATATGTTTATCAGTGTGAGATACGGGCAGAATTTGCCATTACAAAGCCTTCTCCTAAGCCTTGCAGTGAGCTCATGTTGTGTGGTACCAGACATCTATGTGGCAGCTGGCGCGGCCACAGGATGGAGGCGCCTTGGGGAACAGCTAAGTGGGCTCAGAAGTGGCCGTGCACCTTGAGGGTGTAGCAGATGTGCACAGCTCCCCAAAGGCCAGCATTAGCAGGATGTTGCTTTACAGGCTTATGGTTTAAATCACATCTGCAGCACCTCATCACAAACATCTCAGGACCTGCAAATTCTAGGTGATTCTGGAACAGGTACAGCTTTGTAATCTAGGTAATGAAATAACCACTGATTTTAAAGCATTAGCAACAGTTAGGGACAATAGCTGTACATATGAAGGATCCCACCTCGCCCTGAAGTCTCCAGTAAGTATGAAGTAATTGGAACTCTTGGGGTTTTCTCTTCTAGAGTGCTGACAAAAAGCAGAAAAGAACAATGAACAACTGAACTAAGACTCTCTATCTTGCTTTTTAAAATCTGTTACATACTTCAGATAAGATAGGGGTTGATTTGCTTTATAACAGAACATCGAATCTGAAAGTATGGTAAACACACAAAGGAGTGGTTAACTGAAGTGGAGTAATAGGTTCCTGTTGGGGCCCCAAAGGATAATGTTTGTATATTTTCAATTTCCAAGGAGAGGAAGTTATTTTATATGGGTGGACATAATTTACATTTTCCACTACTACTTTTATTCCCATTCTTATCAGTATTTTTTTGTTTGATAAGGTCCCTGCATAATTTATACATGTATACATAATCAAATGTTATACAGTTGCCACAGTGAAGATGCAGAATAAGTCAAGGGATGTGGGAGAATCAGAAGGTGGATTGCTTTAATTCAGTATAGTGCCAATGACCTTATTATAGAAAAGCAAATTTATACATGTTAACAATTTCACCTGTATGTTGTCCACAGAACATGCAAGGACCTTGCCTGCATCTTTTGAAGTGACTTTGATAGAAAAGAAGCTCATAAATAGTTTAGTGATTTAAGAGCTGTTGACAAGAGAAAATGAAATCTATACCTATTTTTATCTAAAATATTAAACAACGGTGTTTTGTTTTTTGTTTGTTTGTTTGTTGTTGTTGTTTTCCTGCTTGCTGCTGTGGAAAATTCTTGTTTCTTTTTAAATTAGTGCCTGCTGGACTGTGGATAGTTATAGTTTTTCTTCAGAAAGCATGAACAACATTGGAGAAAGTTTCTTTCAGATGCAGATGAAAAAACTGTATATACTTCTCACTGTGCTACGCCACAAGCTTGAGCACAAACTTGAGCAGAGTCACATGTCCACATGATATAACAAGTCTTACACTTTTCCGTGTGGTCTCTGTTACAGCTGACAGATGTCTAAAATAACATGCAGCCAGGCAGATCCCCATTGACTTTACATCTGAGATAGATCAAGAGTGAACTTTATTGAACTTCATTTCACTCTTGTCCATCATTAACTCGAACTCATAAAAATTGGTTCCAGATCCACCTGTTTCAGACTATTGTGGAGGAATGTTTTTTGCAGCCAGTTTCATCCAGCATAAGAGCTCTCCTTTTTCCTATTTGTCCTGAAAGAAATAGATGCTGAAAGCTTAGCTAGCTCTTAATGTTTCTGGATTCATTGTTTTCTTTAATTTACTGAGGAATGGGAAAATACCTACACATCTTAAAAATACAGAGACTTTTCTGTGTAGCAGATACACAAAGGCATATTTTGCACACACACACAAAACAAACAAACAAACAAACAAACAAACATTGCAAATACTATTTTAACATTTTCTGTAGGTTTTCTGAAACATATTTACTAGATAGCATCATCTATGTTGTTGATTACACTTTAATGGTACATACGACTAATTTCCCACCAGCCAGTTAGGGTGACATAGTAGACTTATTGAACAAAGAAAGTCCACAATGGCTTTTGTGTGTCACAGCATAACTCTTTGAGGACCAACTTTAATGAAGCTGTATGACTGTTTTTTTTTTTTTTTTTTTTTTTTTTTTTTTTTTTTTAAGTAGTCCTTACTCTGAGTCCTGTTCTGTTTTTCTAAAAGTATTCACTTATGTAAAAATACCCACAGACACACATATATATATATATATATGTATCTATCACAGAATCACAGAATCACAGAATTTCTAGGTTGGAAGAGACCTCAAGAACATCTATGTATGTATGCATGCATGTGCAAGCTATTTCTGTAGAGTCAAACAGAACTTGGATCAAGATACAAATCATCTAAAACAGTGAGTTCTCATCTTAGCAGAGAAATAACCTTTTCACAAGTTAAATGTAATTCTTCAAATGACAGCTCATAGAATGAAAAGTAGCAGACTTGAGAAACTTGCTGACAAATGCCATCCTTGTTTAATTTCAAGGATATAGGGCAAAGGGCATGTTGGAAATTATTAGGCCAGAAAAAAGTGACATGCCAGACAGGCAAGCATTTTATCTCCACAAAGGGATATTTGGGGGAACTTTTAATTCCCTTATTAGATCTATATTCAGCAGCTTTTTTATTATATGTAATAATTTCCTAAACTATTCCCTTATTTTCAGCATACTATACACAGGTTCTGAATGCAGGAGAATCCTCTTAACTATAGGAGCCTGAAGATCAACTTATTATCCTGATTAGGAGAAGACACAATAAGTCTGACAAAATTACTCTCTGAAGTTTTGCCTGGCAGAATTGATTAATTTTTTGGCCTACCTAAGAGTTTAAGATATTTATTGGCAAAATAACAGCAAAATTGCTATTCTACTGTTTTTTACTTTTTATTATCTATTTTAATACAATATAGATTTTTTAAAATCTGACCCAAATTGAAATATATAAATATGTAAATATCCCACCTTTTTAAGGTTAATCACAGAGACATAGAATGCTTTCAAATGTCAGTCTGTGTTTCTTTTTTTTTTTTTTTTTTTTTTTTTTTTTTTTTTTTTTATGAGAAAAGTGAATTTCTAACTGGAGAGTAGTTTCTACTTTTTCAAGTTCTATACACAACAGTATTGCAATAATGTCACATAACCATTATGCTATTACATATTGCTAAATGGTATTTTTTGTTTGTTTGTTTGTTTTTGAGTTTGTTTGGTTTTTGTTTGGTGTGTGTAGAATGGAGATTTGTTCACTACCTTGCCAAGCAGTAGCTATTTCTATCTGCCGTTATGAAACTGAAATGATTTCCCAGAACACACTCTTAGTCATTAGTAACAATAATGGGCTATGTTGCAATTAAAGTAAAATAAAATTGATTATGAATATAGATAAACAAAATTTAAGAAGTACGGAATACAGAGATGCATCAAAAGCATGACATTCATTTCAGAAATAATAAACTTGATCATTCAAAATTCTGGTAAGATGTAAGAGGCAAAGAGAGTAAAATGTTGTGTATCTTTCAACAAAGAATACTTGCTTACTTTGCTTACAGGGAGAGTTTCTGCAAAGAATCAGGCAAGTCAGGGTAAACATATCTCTAAAAAACACATGGCTTATGTAAGATATTTAAACCACAGCCAGTTCTTCACATCAAGTATGTAGATTCCTAAGATATAAATATAGCTAACAGTTGTCTGAAGACTAATGCCATACCTTGTTGTCTTCCATTTGTCCATCAAGAGATAATGATTACCACACTTGGTTCAAAGACAGAAAAAATGTAGTGCTTCTTACTCATAATTTCAACCTATTCCTAAAGGTTTGTACATTAAGAATAAAAATAATGCAAATAAGTACACACTATTTTAATGCATAAGTACTGTGTATCATAATAAAACTTTATATGTAGTCAGCTTCCAACTTTTTGTGGCAATGGGATCATAAATATTTGGTGCAGTATGATTTTGCAGTGGTAGGAAATCACTTTTTCGGTAGATAAATGAGAGATATGAGAATGAAATCTTTTAACACACTATCATTAACTTATACCATGAACAGTCTGGAGTTACTGATATGTATCTTCTTCTAGAAAAGGGATCACATTCAATCTATGTGGACTGTTAGAGCTAAGTCTAGTCTAAACTTAATCTTCTGTAGTGGACAAAATTGTTTAAAGACTTTTTAAATAGATTATCTTCATTATCTCCAGTGGCAGTTAATACACACCTATAAACAAGGGCAAAGAGAATTTCCTGCTTTTGAAGTTGTAAGTAACCATTGGATTGGAAAGTCCTGACTGATGCTGAGGTTGGCAGAAGGCTGTCAGCTGTCCTGTCCTTGGCTACGGGATCACCAGTGTTCCTTCTGCTTGCACACATGGCCTCAAACATTGGTTTGTTCTTCTGTAAACATGTTTAAGGAGATGTTGGACTGAGAGGGACAGCCCATAACATCTGCTCATCAGTGCTTGGACCTAGTGCATTTTTTGTCTGTCAAAGATGTTGTGCAGGTGTTACAGTCAACTCAAGCCTTTACAACTAATTACAACAAATCCTAACACCTGTTCCACTCTGAAGTATGAGATTGCTGTACTCCACAGCCATGTTATAGCTTGCACGTGGCTTTGAGGTTCAGCTATAGCTACTTTTCTGGACTGTTATTTGTTGTTATTGTTGTTGTTGTTTGTTTTGTTTGCTTGTTTGTTTTGGGGGGGAGTGAATTACAAATTGATTGCAGAACAGAAATACACTGATAAAACTGCCTGAATACCAGAGGGGACTGGTCTGATTGGATGGGTGAATGTGGAATAAATTTTTGGCTTTAATTCAAATAATATGTTATTTCTAAATCTGTTATTACACTAAGAAAGAGCATAAAGTACGGAAGGTATACATCTAATACATATCACAAGTAAGTATACTTTACATAGAAACAGAACTGTTTACTGTATAAAAATATAAATGTGCATAATACAAACAAATCTGTTGCTTAGCATCTTACAATGATTCACTCAGAGAAGCAGTCGGGGAATTTTTCATTTTGTGGTCAGTGGCAAATTAAAACCATTCTGAGTGACTCTTGGTACCATTTATCTGGATGTCTCATGAAATCTGTGAATTAAAGTATTTTAGAAATTGACAGACATTATTCTAGGTATCAGTGTTCTCTTTGCATCTTCACTTCTTCAAGCTTCCTCCATGCTTCCACCCAAGGGCAGAATGACTTAAGTCCTGAATTATGAGGATCTACATTCCTCTTAATGTTTCCTTTTTATTACTTGCTTTCTCAACTCAGCATATTTTAATATCTCTACAAATATCTAATTTCCTTTTGAATCCTGCTGATGTCTTTGCTCTGTTGATATGTTGTGACAGTGAAAGCCAGAGACTGTCTGTGCACTAGGGAATGAGCTTCAGTGATTAGAGTGCTTGTTGGGATCTGCAAAATAGACTGGCTTTGATCCCTGTCTTAATGAAAGGCTGTATGAAGTGGGTCAAGTCATTTAAAGATGTGTAGGACACATAAAAATTTTGTTAGATATACCTAACTACCACTATAAGTTAGGGGACTAATTTTTTGGACACATCTTTATCTTTAGACTCCCAAATATTTCCTTTATAAATCTCTTTCCCTCTGTATAATTCCATCCATGCCTAACCCACTGAACAGATTACAGTTCACATACCCTGAAGCTTGTTTGGGCACAGCACTGCACACATAGCAGCTTAGTCCTGGGAGTGAGTCACAGGTGACTGGTCTCCAGCTGGATTTCACTCCATTCACCGCTACTCTCTGGGCCTACCCATCCAGATAGTTTTTACCCCAGCCCAGAATGTAGCTGTCCAAGCCATGGGCTGCCAGCTTCTCCAGAGAATGCTATGGGAGAGCGTGTCAAAAGCCTTGTTAAATCTAGGTAGACTATGTCAACAGTCTTTCCCTCATCCACCAGGTGGGTCACCCGGTCATGAAAGATGAGGTTGGTCAGGCAGGGCTTGCCTTTCATGAACCCATGCTGACTGAGCCTGATCCCCCTGGTTGTCCCACATGTGCTGTGTGATTGCATTCAAGATGACCTGCTCCATCACCTTTCCTAGCACCAAGGTCAGGCTGACAGACCTGTTGCTCCCTGGGTCTTCTTTATAACCCTTCTTATAGATGGTCATCACTTTAGCAAGTCTCCAGTCATCCGGGACATTTCCAGATGACCATGACCACTGGTAGATGATGGAAAGCTGCCCAGCAATCACATCTGCCAACTCCTTCAGCACCCTTGGGTGGATCCCATCTGGCCCCATGGACTTGTTATAGTCCAGCTGGAGCAGTGGGTTTCTAACTGTTCCCACCTGTACTGTGGGGGATTTGTTACCTCCCCAGGTCCCATGGCACCTGGACTGCCTCTGTGTGGCCAATCCTGTGAGCAGGTTGCTGGATCCTGGTGATCCTCCCCTGGACTGCATGAAACAGTCTTTTACTTTGCCAGTTTCAAACATGGCACATGGAAGTAGTAGCAGCTTTCTTCAGAGAGAAATATTTCAGAATTCCTCCTGTTCCATAGGGTAATCAGGTGACACTGAAGATATTTCATATTCAAGATTTCTTATTAATGAAGTCATTAAGAGCTGCAGAGCTAGAGTAAATAAATATATAAATATAATCCCCCAAAGGACTTGGCATAATTTATTTATTTCTCTTTTTAAAACTCAGCTGTCAACACGTCACTTCTTCTTTTAATAGCTTCCATGCTGACATCCTGTATGCCATTTTCTGGCTTCCTGCCACTTTTTACAGGTCTATTCTCCCAAAACGGGGAAAAATAATAATGATGGAAAGTCAGAAATGTCCTTAATAGCACCCAAACAGTAATAATATCATCAATCTGGTCTTGAGGACTAGCAATGTACTTTGCCTCTGTTGTAATAATGTAGAGCACTTCATCTGAGAAAATTAGTCAAATTTCTGGGTATCTGTAGGAGGATTTTAAGCAGATGACCTAGTGTAAACGTGTGCTATTCTGCACGGAGCACTTGTGAGTTTCCTTGAAACTGTTAATACGAGTTGGGGGAAAAGCAGACACCAGCACTTCAAGCCTTGTTTAGCTTGAACAGTCACAAAGGACTTTTTGTATTTGGTGTCTTAATAGGCTTTGCTCTGAAAAACTTTAGCCATTAGTGTGCCAAATATCATTTTCCTTCTGCTATATGTTATGTTCAGCAATTGAATTAGCTAATAAACTCCATGTTCCCTGGAAATCCCTTCTGCCCAGGCAAAAGTCTGTGACAATTTGGACTACAACATCTTCCCCAAGAACCTCAGTTCTACATTTACAAATTACATGGAACTGTGGAAACTAGCTTCTCTGGAGCTTTGTAAACCTCTACTCTGCATTGTCCCAACCAGCATGACTTATAGATACCTCTTCCTTTTGTTCATTAAAATCAGGGATTGGCAACTCACAGAAAATGACAAGTGCTCTTTGATCATTCTCTGGCTGCCTGAAAAATATGTCCTGCTTTGTTTGACAAGTCTGGAATGTGAAAAAAAAATAAATAAAAAAATCCAGGATTTCAAAATATAAAAGGCAAGAGTGCATGTATCAACACTGAAGGATCGACAAGCTGCATTTCACATGCAGAACTAGAAATGCTGAGGACAGCCACAGAGGCAGAGTCCCCTTTCTGTGTTTGCTGTCTTTTTATAGCCTGTAGTGTAAATCTGTATGGTGTTTTTTCTCCCTTGAGTTTATTCAGGTGGAGGTATAAAACTGATGAGTGCTGGAGAAGGTCAATGTTACATATTCATTTTGTTTTAAATAATTGATGATGTTTCCTGTTTCTACTTACATTAATTGCTCTCAGGTGCTGGAGAATTGCTCAGTGAGTTGCCTTTTAATTTAGTTCTTTAGAAAAGCAGCATGCTGCATTTTGGAATACTGTAAGTAATGTGTACCAGGCAGTACTTTCTAACTGGAGGTTAATAAGGGTGTACTGAATGTCTGCTTGGGTGCTATTGCCTCTCCTCATGTGAATGTGTATGCGCATGTGTGAAAAAAGAGGAGGATGAGGTGGAAGAGTGCAAGCAGTAAACAGCCTCAGGTGCCTCTCTGTTGTTTCAAAGTATATTTCTTGGTGCCTTGATGTTTAGGGCATTAAGGACCTGATTCAGAAAAGTTTGAAGTACTTGGCTGATATTGATTTCAGTAGAGTTGGTATTATTCAATATCTGTAAAGACCTGGATCACAGATTTAGATTGTGATCACTGATTGCTGATCACAAATCAACATAGTTTTGATTTTTCATAGAGGCAGGCTTAGCTCCATAGTGTAATTTTCCTGTTTTGCTACAGAAACTAGATAAAAGATGTTACCTTTCATGCAAATTCATGCAAAATTGTTTTATGGGTATCATGCCAACACAATAACAGTACTATTAACCTGAATATTTCCTTTCTTACTGTGCCTTTCAAATGCAAATACAGAGGGTTTTAGAGTTGATAATTGACATACTAGTGAGATTCAAAATGTGCTGTAAACTCGGTGAGTGGAAATATATGGCATGGTTTGACTAAAGCAATTATATCTGTGTTATGTTGCTATCTTAGGCCCAAGCTTCCACTGAATCTAAACTTCCTGGCCATCTCTGGATTGGGTCCTTGGATTTCAGCTGGAGTCTGGAGTGACATGAACCAACTGATTTATCAGTTAGTGAAAGCCAAGTGCAGGTGGGGGGCGACTTGAACTTCAGCCCTGTGCCACCAGGCAGTCTGGGTGGGTGTTTTTCAGTTTTATCTGAATAGTGTAAGGACAAGGTAATTCCACTTGGGGTAATGCTTATTGACTGTGCTTTCTAAATTTACATTATTGTTTGCTTTTCTATGGGGGGGGGGCTTATTGGATTATGACCTTTGGAAATATTTCATGATTTTTAGGATAGAATTGGATCCTCTCCTACTGTTCTGATTTATCTATTAATATATATATATTTTTTTTCTGTGTTGGCAAATAATTTATCTGTTGGTTTTCAGTTTCCTTATTGTGTCATCACAGTATGCTGAGATTGGCCATATTTTTCAGTGTTCCTGAAGGAATAAATATTTTTCATTTTTTTATTTATTTTTTTTTAAGTTGCCTGCTGTTTCTTGTTGATCTATCTATATTTTTCAGAAGCCTTTAGAGCTTTCATTTCCCTCTAGCTTCCAGTCCCCCTGCCTATGGCTCAGAAAGAAAGATGCTCACTTGGCCCAAGAAAAGCATGTTGAAATATCTGATGAGCCAGATACCAGCTATATATTAGTGTTGATAAATCAGCCCCGGTGGCCCACCACATCCTGTTTTATAACCCACTATCAGCCTCTGCATATCTAATTACAGACATCTCCCTCGGGTAGGTGGCAGATGGGAGTATGAATGTCATTTTGGGCTCCCGCATTACTAAAAAATATCTGTTGTCAAGCAAATGCCTGATGTGATAGGCCACATCTCCCATGCTCACCGTGGAGGCATAGAAATAAATCTTTAATCACCCACTGAATGATGGGGACTAGGGAGCATGAGAACTTTGCTGCACTAAAAAAGAGGTGAGAAGGAAGGCAACATTCTGGCCAAGATGATGTCAGTGTTTCCTATTGCACAGTACAGGATGAAGGCCACTGTAGTCATTAGTCGTTGGTTCTCTGCATGCCTGCACCTGGCCCCGTGGAGGGGCAGACACCATCTGTGGCTGTTGGGTTTACAGTTCCACTTGTAATAGTAGCAGGGTGAGAGGTTATGTGGGGACTCCAGCAGCAGCACGTCCAGCAGAGGAGGCTGGATCTTCCACAGAGCCTGCTGGACACCTTGGGATGTGCAGAGGACAGACAGGTGAACATCAGAAGGGCTTTCCATGTGGCATGGCAAAGACATGGAATAACCAGTACATCCAGCTTGGTCTTGTGGTCTCTTGTTGCAGTGGCATATGGAATAACTAGCATACCGAGGTTTGGTCTTGCAATTTGATTATAGCAGCCTAAGTCAAAGGGGAACTGTGCCTATGGTGTGGCTGTAACTGACCTTAATCACATGAACTTAAACTTAAAATCAGTCACACTCACCAAAAGTAGTAGAAATACAAGGGACCAAGGTCTAAGTCAGGTGAGACCCCATAGCTGCATGTTCCTTTAGCATACAACCCAGTTATAAAACAGGATGTAGTGGGCCACCGGGGCTGATTTATCAACACTAATATATAGCTGGTATCTGGCTCATCAGATATTTCAACATGCTTTTCTTGGGCCAAGCGAGCATCTTTCTTTCTGAGCCATAGGCAGGGGGACTGGAAGCTAGAGGGAAATGAAAGCTCTAAAGGCTTCTGAAAAATATAGATAGATCAACAAGAAACGGCAGGCAACTTAAACAAACAAACAAAAAAAGGGAAAAATATTTATTTTTCTGAAATGAACTTTGCATATGAACACAGGACTCAATGTTGTTGGGAACCAGCAATTTGAAATTATATATATAGTGTGTGTTTTGTGTTTTTTTTTTAACAAAAAAATCTATATTTACTTTTCATTTTATAATAATATATAAAATATTATATATATATTTATAGTTATAATAATTATATATATATAATAACTTATTGTATTATAATATAATTCTTTCCTCTTCAAAAAGATAGCTCCTATCATGTCAAGGAATCAATGTAGGAGGGTTGTGACTCTGCCTCATTTCCTTAATGCAACAGAAATGTATGTGCTTTGTCCAAACACTGAGATCTGCTGTGCAGACACAAACCTTCAACACAGCACAATTTCTTTGTTTTGGCCAAGGCCTTTTGGCCATGTGCCTCCACTGACAGGGCTGTCCCTGGCTGCTGGCAAATGCACTGATTCAGTCCTTTCTTTGTGACACCTCTGACAGCGTGTTGGCAAGCCCTAGAGATGGTGTTGGTAGAAATATGCCCACCCATGGGATGAAGGCTGTGTCCGGCTCAGCTGCTTTCACAGGGTGTGCACCAAATCTCCTTTCCCTGCAAGGGCAATTCTGTCCCCTCCAGCTCTGTGAGTGAGTGCTGTCTTGGTCTGTGCCATCTATTTTTATATTTGTATCATCCACTGTGTCTGAATATCCACCGAAACACAGACCACAAGTCAATAAGCCCAGCTGTTTGGCATTATTTACATTATACTGGCATCTCTGCTGACCTAAAGAGCAAAAGAAAATAGCGGGGCATATTTGAGGCTTAATAAAACATTGCAGAAGGGAGTCCTTTCTGAGCTGTTACAAGCATTTGCTGGAAATGCATTTGCTGATTTAACAAACTGGTTAGGACAAATGTTTAACATGCTGTTGTAATGATATTCAGATGCTTTTCTTAGTATTTGTTGATCTGCGAAAATGTGTCCTTGCCCAATTGCACTAGAGAGTGGGATGAAATAAATAAATAAATGTAATGTGATACGTTTGCACAAAAGTGGAGCAGTGGCTGCCCCTGACAGATGGAAAAAAGTCAATATGATGTCTGAGACAGCCCAGGCTCTGCACTGCAGAATAAATTACATGATTCGCTGAATGCCTAGGCTTCACACAGACATACACAAAATTGGAAAGATAAAAGCTTGCATTGGCTTCAGATGATATTTACTGCTTGATGGATTTACTAGCAGCCCCAGTACAGTCATACTGTATTGAATTATTGGCCTCTATTTAGCTGTGTGTCCGTCGAAGCTTGAGTGTCCATTTAAGTGTAAGTGAGCTGGAGCCCTGCCAAGGCTTTTTGAAGCTTTGTGTACAGAGAAAGATGTGAGCTAATGGCTACTAGCTTGAATAACAGGGAACTTAAGGATGCTGGGGGTAGACAACAAAGTATAAGGTGCATTCCTATCAATATTAATGCCAACATAAATATTAATGCAGGCTGCCCGACACATCATTTTTGAATGATTCTTGTTTTCTTTGTATTTTAACACAAATGGCTGGCAATGACTATGATTTCTCTCTCTTTCTCTCTCTCTCAGGAGGGGGAGTTTAAGAAAGACCATTAGCTTTACAGCTATCCATTGTCACAGCAGCAGGATTTCTACAAGGCAAAAGAGGCAAATGAAATGCTAGCTTTAAGAAGTATATGGCTACCAATACAATATCTGATTAGAATAGTAATATAATGTACAAAGCTATTGTTATGGATTCATTATTATATTGTACCACAGCATTTCAGTTAAGGAGCAGAAGCCCATTTACAGCGAGCCCCATGAGATGGTTGCAGTGTTGCTGTAGCTACAGCGCAAGCAAGGCAGGCTGAGTGCTTAGCTGCTTAATGTATTGGCTTTTGCTTCAAGAAGCCTGGGGCTCGGTTTTTGGCCTGGCCCTTGCACATGATGAGTTTAGCTAGTGTAAAAATTCAGCATGCTGAGGGAGGGGACTGCCTTGGAGAAATGGCTGTCAATTGTGGTGTTGCTGGCAGAGGTTTTATCCAGTTAACTGCACTTCAGTAAAAGGAAAATAACTGTGTAACTGCATTGTGTTGATCAGCTGGATTGGCAACAAAAATTAGCAGGGTTTTGCTCCAGGTGAATTACTTGCGGTGACAGTGCAAAGGAAAGAGATGATAAGGTAAGATGTGCCTGTAGGAGCAAGGAGGCACACAGATCAAAGAAAGAAGAGAGTTTATTTTGAGACGTGAGTTAAATTCATCTCAGAGCTTCCATCATCCTATAGATAACATGTTCATGCCGAGGATTGACTCATGCTCCCTGGCACAAAGTAATGAGGATATTTACAAGGTTATTGCTCTCAGCTGTCCCTTTGTGCTTTTGCCAAAGGTTACTGCCCTGAAGGAGGCATGGCAGATGTGCATATGCACTGGTACTTTGGCTGCCCCAGTTCAAAGCCTACATGCCAGCACAAGACATAGCATCAGAAAATGCTTCAGTTGAGGCCTGCAGAGATTTTCAGAGCTCAGAGTTTTGTTCATGTGTTTCTTAAGCAACCATGGGGTTAAGCAACTATTTTATCTGGATTTTCAGGAATAATGGTAATGGACCTACAGTCTTCTGTGCTTTATCAATAAGCAGGCTGTTTATCACTGAATTAGGAATGGTTCCAACTGTTACTTGATAAAGTGAGACAGAGAGAGTCAGGCTGGAAGACCTCTTGATCTAGCATTCTGATTCCTTTCTTGTTTTGTTTCTTTCCCTCTTTTTTTTCTATTTTCTTTTTTTTCCTCAGAAATTGTTCTTCGCTAAAAGTGCAACCAATCTGACTGGTGACAGAGGGAGTGATCACTCTAGACTCTGGTGTGTTTTGGTCACACATTCAAGGCCAAATCAAAGGCCAATCAAGACTCAGGTAAGGAGAAAAAAAAAAATTTATTATAGTTTGGGAAAGTCTTGGAGAAATGTATTTTTTTTGTAGAAGTGACACATTCCAACTTTTTATACTGTCTCTGACATTGTTCCTTTCGACTGAAAGTGATACCTCAATTTCTCCCATTTTCTCTGCTTTAGGTGGAAAAGCTTTGTCCAATGCAACAATTGATTTTGTTGAATGTGATAAAAGTTAGTTACTATGGCAAATGTTGTCTGAACAGGCCCTCTAGCATTAAATGATGTGAAACAAAGAGTCATCCGTGCTTATGCACCACAGCTTGAAGTTCACTATGAGTTTTTCAACTGACTGATATGAAATGCATCATGTTCATGTCTTCTGTTATACCAAGACCCATTAACAGATTCCAAGAAGAATAAATGTCAAAACAGAGTGATAACCACTGAATTTCACCTCAAAAATACACTTTTCACATTCTTAGCTGATGGTAGGACCCTTGAGAGTGCATCTTCAATGCATTTCTAATAGGAAAGGGATACGTAATCTCTGGTAACATAATAAAATAAGGATTTCTTCAAATTATATGTCATGATGCTGGCAAATCATGCCCAATTCTCATTTATGTTAGTCCCTTTAAATTTTTCTGCAAAATTAAAGAGCCACAAATAGGTGTTAATTTAATAAATAAGCTGGCTAAAATTTTCATTCTTGCCCAGTGCTAAGTCCATCACATCTTTGCAGTTTAAAAAAAATGGGGAAATTGCAGCTCTTATGCATTGGTCCAAACATCTGTGACTTCTCTAGTGTTTCAAGGTCAAGTGTCACTCTCTTGCCTTCTGGAGTGCCTAATTGTAGATGTTCTCAGATTTAATACACACAGTCTACTCTAATCGTCTTTTTAAATATTTCAAAATATTTTTCACTCATGAGAGAGAGAAAAAGAAAAATCAAAAGAAAGTTCCCCCAAAATGTGAATCAGCATATTAATGAAGCAAGGTTAATTTCTCTGAAAAGCATAGTTATCTTGGTTCCACAATTACATACATGTGCTCTGGTTAACAAAATGAAAACCTTGCATATTTGAAAGTTCATTCTCTTATCCAGCTGTTTCCAGTTTGTCTGTCATTCATTGTTCTTAAATACTGTGTCTGAAATCCTTTGGAAAACAGTGGGTGTCTTTTCACAAAACACTGTGTTTGCACTTCTTAATACTCTTTTGTTCCCTATTTTGTGGCAAATAAACTCTGGGGTAAGAGTATTCCCTAATAAACCCACTTATCCCTTCTGACTAATAAACATGATTAAGCAATTGACAAATAATTGCAACAGTTTAGTCTGAAAACCTTTGTTTGTCTTGGATGGAGTTTCTTTCAGTTCTGTAGAATTTCAGCCTTTTTGTTGTTTGTTTTAATGAAAAAAAGGAAAAAATGCATCTTTTTGCCTGTGTTAAGTACGTTTTAGTAAACTTTCCTCTGAGAAATCACCATTCTACATGTCAGAGGGTAGAACTAATATGTGGATTTTGAAGAGAAAAGTATATTTTTCAGTCCCAATGAACAGTAACCATAAGTCCTTGAAAATACATACTTTATTTTTTTTTCATGATCAACTGATTTTTCTGGTTTACCTGGAGATTCATTCAACATTGGGCAGATTTTACCTCAGGACTGAACAGGACTTTCCAAGTCAGTACTATGCATGCATGAACATTTCAAATTAGTGCAAGGACTCTCTTTCATCCTTTCATGAAACATTTGTTTATCCTATGCACTATGGGGGGGGGGGGGAGAAATACCAAATTTGAATGCAGTGTGTTAAGAGCAAAGTTTTTTGCTTCTCCTAGCAGTATTTCTTTGTAGCACACATGCTTATAGTTTGCCAAATATGTTTTTAGGAAAAAAAATTCCCAAGGTCATACTGGCAAGCCTATTGCAGTTATTTTTGTCTTCCTCTGTGGCATAATCTGTCTTCAAAAGTCATCTGGTAATTTCCACATTTCCTGCTACTTCATGGATTTAGAACATTAAAAGTGTCCTTGTTCTTTTCTGCTTCATTTCCTGTGACACTTTATAGCTTCTGTGGCTTTGGTTTTGTACTAAAGGTTTTAATTTTGCTGTGGGGTATTGGGAAGTTTTTTATGGCTTGTGGAGTATGTGGGGGATGTGAGGCAGAGGCTCAGTGGACTCTGTTGGTGACTAGCCAGCCACTCACACGGCAATCTCCTTCTGTGACAGGCTGGATGTGGCTCTTCATGCAGTCCCTTCCAGCCTGTCACACTTCAGACCCTGGTCCCAGAGGCTTCACTTGAGGCCTCCCCAGGGACCACTGTGGTTTCTCCACTACCGGCACCTTCCCTGTCAGCACGCAATGTTTCTGCCCCAAACCTGCTGAAACTACTCACTTCCCACCCCCCTCCAATCCTAGTGATCAAAAAAAGGCAAAGTTTATGAGTGTGAGTCTCCAGCAGATTTCCCAAGTGACACCACTATCTAAAGATCCCTCCCCAAATAATATGTCTGTTGATAAAGAAGGAAACACTGCAGGTTAATAAGTCCTTAAAGTATGCTTAGAGAAAAACAAACCATAAAACTGAGCTGGTTCCCCAGGTGGACTAGAGATAGGATAACTGAGAAAGTTTTCTGTGATTTGGGAACTGAATAATATATTGCAGAAGTAGAGCTCTCCTGTTATGTATGATTATGGTTTGTCCTGTTGACAAATATCTATCTGTCTATCTATCTATCTATCTATCTAATTTATATATGTGTGTATATATATATATATATATATATATATATATATATATATATATATATATATATATATATATATATATATATATATATATATATATATATATAAGCTCTTCAGGTTTCAGAATATGTCAGTTACATAGTGCTTCACTAAGTGAAATACAGATCTCCTAGCTGGATATCCGGATACAGCTGTAAGCCACAAATAAATGTTATGTATCACCACAGAGTACTAATTGAGTTGCCTATATTGTGTATTCAGAATGAGGAACTGAAGTTCTGTCGTGTTAAGTGATGTGAGTTCTGAAACAGGAAGCTAAGAATGAGAATAATTGACTTATTCTCAACTGACAAAAAGCAATGGCAGCATTCAAGGTGTTTATTAGTAAACTGGTAGAGATGGTAAATACTATGGTAGAATTAAGTACACGTAGTGGACAGCACAAGTACTGAAGTGATTCAGTAGTAAAGAGGACTGCAAAGAACTTCACAAATGCCTAACATAACTGGACAACCAGTAGCAGATGAAATGCAACCATGCACGGTGGAAGGAGCATTTTAAGCCTCTGGTGGATACTGCATTAGCCACTGCTTCTGAAGAGACAATGTGGGCATCAATGTGAGCAGCTGTGTTCACAGTAAGTACCCAGTTGTGGTAATAAAAGTGAATAAGAGCTCTGTGTAAACTAAATTTGTTGCTGTGGCTGCTAGCCCACAGAGGCTGTCCGAGACCAGTCAACTATGCAACCATAGAACTGGCTAACTGAACTGAAACATTATATCCACCTCAGAAAGGTCTAAAATAATGTCTTGGTGTGTAAGGAATGCTCTTCCTATGACCAAACATCATAAACTACATGAAGCTGTATTGCAATCAAGTTTCTGCTGCTGGTGAAGGCTATTGATGATCACTTTAACCTGTAGCATCCTGATAGAAGGAACAGATTGGCCTAAGCTAATGAAAAGTTTTCCTACATAGTGCTTTGCAAATGCCTGACACAGGGCAGATACTATTTGAGAGGCTCAGGGCTTGTAAAGGGTTAGTATCAAGACAATCTCAGACAGTCTCAGGCTAAATGACTTGTAGGCAGGACAGCATTTGTCTTGTACCCTGATAGTCGAAGGAAAGATGCATGAAGAAAACAGTTTGATCAGAGAGGAAGAAGCCACTTTTTTTTTTTTTTTTTTTTTAAGCTCTTTGTGCTGTACATGCAGGCTCTGCTGAGAGTACTGCTGCTAACAGAGGGAGAGTGTGGGGTGAGGCTTGCTGTACACACCTTTGCTTGGAGTGAGATTTATGTCTTTCAGGATGCAGGAGCCCTGCATAGGTAGCTCTGGTCTCATTTTGTGAATATAGCCTGTAACAAGTATCTCAAAATGGAGCAGCAGAAAAAAAATTCTGGCAAAACTGACATTGCCGCTACAAATACAAGTGCTGGGCAGCTGCAGTTG
Organism: Aythya marila; assembly: GCF_965140915.1. Classification (NCBI taxonomy): domain Eukaryota; kingdom Metazoa; phylum Chordata; class Aves; order Anseriformes; family Anatidae; genus Aythya; species Aythya marila. The sequence goes on along the minus strand of NC_139080.1, from coordinate 64,662,442 downwards.
CAGCAGCCAGGGGAAGTGCAGCTTCTGCCAGAGCTTGTCACATCCAATTTTCACCAGACCTCCACAGGCACCTCTGTGACCAGAGGACTGACTTCCTGCCAAATGTCAAGTTTCTGTGGTACTTTACTCTCCAGCATGCTAATTCAGAAAAAGCTACAGCAATTGAATTAAAATGGTAATTTTTTATTTTATTTTATTTTTTTTCCTTCAGAATAACCAAACCAATTTCACTCAAGCTCCTGAACAAGGATTTGTCCTCAAATATGTCTTCAGGATACAGACTGTGCACAGCGTTTGCTATCCATAATGCTTTACACTTTTCCTTATGATCATTTTAATCACATAACACACAGAATAAGTGTATAAAAAGCAAAAGAATGAGTTCATTCTGTGTTTTTGGAATAAGGTTTTCAGCAAGGCATATTGTTTACAGAGTAGCTTCTTTCCCAATATAATTGCAGTTGTATTTCTAAGTAATGAAATATATCACCCCAGAGAAAATAATAAATCCATTAGTTCAAAGCAAACCAAATGTTTAATATATATACAAAAGAAATATGAACAAAAGAAATACATCATTGTATCACCAGCATTTCCAACTGAATCACTTCCAAAGTAAATCAAAACTCTTATTGAAATTGTTTCTAGTTATCATGATCTCACTGGGAAACGAAAGGATTTTCTTCAATAGCCTGTTATAACTCAGTCATTATACCACAGTGAGGTAATTTGCTAAAACAGCTGCCTTTAATGAGCAAACCTTTCCATCCAGCAGAACCCAAATTGACGCAAACAAACTCATGTCAGTTTTTCTTACCAAAGTATAAAATCAAAGTTCCTTCTGCTCTTATGGGAAAAGTCTTTGAACTGCAGGAACCATAATTTCTTTCTTGTTTGATGGCCTTTCTCTTACCCTCATACCCACAGACGTGGCCCTGGTTGCAGGAGTGTTGATATCATGCCACCTTTGAGACAGATTACAGCATAACTGGGAATGTGTTTGCAATATAAACCTTCCACCAAGGAACCAGACAAAATTAACGGTTGTTGGAACTTGTTAGCTTTAGCGAGACAGCACTTGTGGATAGTTTGTTTTCATAGTATTTTTTTCTTTTAAGACTACTTTTTCTTTCTTTCTTTTTTTTTTTTTTTCTTTTTTTTTTTCTTAATGTGTTAAAGAAATTTCCACTGAATCTTAATAAACCCAAAGTACTACTTTCATGCACAAATCCCTAGCTATACTGGCTACACGTTTCACAAAGGATCAGGAAACAATAAGGCTGCCATAATTTTGCACTCTGAGAGAGCTGTAATCTCTTAAATTAATGCTGGAAGTAACCTGGCTTTTTGTCAATTGTTTTTATCTAAACCATATAAATATTACTTTTTTTTTTTTTTTTTCATAATCATTTAGACTGAGATAGAATAATCATATTTTCTTTGTACTTTTTAAAACCACATTTTATCTTTTGTAAATCTCAAGAGTGTATGCAAAATAAATGAGCATACATATTTCATATGAGCACTTTAATTTGCTATCAGAAAAGACTTTCCAATACGTTGTATAGAGATACAGAATTCATATTCAAAAAGTCATTCTAGTTTGTTAGTTCTTCTTAATATAAAATTTTGTAAGTGAAGTTTAAAAACATGTTTATTAAAATTAGCGATGGAATGAATTCCTATGTCTAAACGTCTAAACATTTTCTCAGTCAAGGACCTGACGTATTTTGAGTGAAGTCAGTGGAAAGTCTGCCAATGTCTTCAAGAGAAGTTACATTAAGCACCAAATGGGGAAAACCTGGATCGCATTGCACTTGGGTTATATTTCTGTTATAAATGGTGCCAAAATGCTAATTCTAGAAAGTCTTAAACTTTTAGGAAGTTCATCTTGGGATTCATATCTATCTCTGTGCACTCTTAATTCTCTGAGAAAGAAATCTACACCTACAGAAGTGTTTTTCCGAGTATGTAGCACTATCAATGTGCTTAAAATGTTACCCTCACTAGCAGCCTAGTGAATGTAGCAAGATCCTTCAACACTGCAGTGATAAGAACACAGGAATCAAGTACTTTGTGGAAAGTGTGGCTTGCAATAACCTGTTGTTCACCTTGGTCTGTACTTTCCTCCAGAGAAAACCATTGTCCATAATCTATGAACTCTACATTTGGAAGCTCAGAAATTTAATATGACTATGAATAAGGTTATTGTTCTGCCTGAAGTTACACAAATCCTTGTACTATTATATCATATCAGCAGTTTGGGATAAAGAATTGTATGAATTTGTAATATCAACATATTTAATGTTCTCCTCGACTACTGGGTGTAATGTAAATTCAATGTGCAATATGGCAAGGTTGTGATTCTTTTTATTGTCTGAAAGTATTGGTTGCCACTTGTGTCTCTTTTACCCATATGCTGCATATTACTGGTAATGGGAATTATGATTGAAAGCAAATTTATCCCTCAGTGGTTTTAGCCTTGTGCCAGCTGTAGATAATAAGAAAGTTTCTTTTGTCTTCAAAAGGACAAGAACCACTGTCAAATGCAGGAAACAAAGTAATAAGGTCTAATAGTTATACAAAAGAAAGGTAAAATAGAAGCTTCTGCCAATCAGTCTACTGCTAAGACGGTTATGAAACATGTTTTGCAAGAATATACATTCCTCTCTGAACATAAACACAGCTAGAAAAGATTAAAAGGCAAATGTTGTGTTTACTGACATTTAATGGGCAATGATCTAACAGTGTGCACCTGCTTGTCAGTTTCCTATCATTAAAAGTACTGGTTCATTCATTCAGGTTCCAACTGTTCTATTTCATTTAATTGGAGCTTAGTTTTATACAAAGTATATTGTCCTTACTCTTTGGTAAATCACAATAAGGAAAGCTAAATTCAGTTCACATGTTTTATTAAGAGCTTTGTGTAGACAACAGACCTGTGGGAAAGAGGGAGATCACTACTTGGAAAAAATTACTTACACTGTAAGTGGTTTTTGATTCTCAAGGATGTTTAACAGGTAAAGGAAGTTTAAAAGACCTTAAATTAAATTAGTGTTATACAAAGCTCAAATAGTGGCACTGGGCAATATCTTCTGATAATATTTAATATCCTGATTTATATTAGATGTAATAAATAGCAATCACTACAGCGCATCTTAATTTAACTTTAAATTTTTAAGTACATCTGTAGTCAATGTTAAAGAAAGAGTTTATAGCAGGTTTCTTAAATATTTCAACCATAGCAATAATATAGCTACTGCGTATATAGTCTATGCTTTTATGCATATGGGTTTGATTATATGTTTATTACAGTATTCCTGCAGCATCCAGTGGTGTTTTTTATTATTTTTTTTGTTAGTGTTGTTGTTTTTCATCTGGAAAGAAGGTTATCATTGCACTTAGATCCTGGTGAGCAAAATACAAAATAATCTGCTATCTTTCAAAAAAATCTCTGCTTTGGAAAAGAGGGGTTGATTTCATTCCTTTCCAGCTAACTGTTATGCTCTCCTTATGCTCTCCTTTTCCCTAATGGGGTGCAAGATTACTTTCATGAAACAAAGTTTTGACAAAAACTAATACACTTAAGACCTAGTTTCTGCATGACTAACATGATGGAGCTTGTTGCTAGTTTTGTCAAAAACAGAGAAGCAGATAGGTGGTTGTCTTTCATCAGAAAGAGGAACAAAAAGAGAAGTTGTGTGTCATTATTGCTTATGGACATCAGCATTCTGTCCATCACAGCTATAAATAATGTTTCTCTCTCTTTCTCTCTCTATTTCTCTCTTTTTTTTTTTTGAAGGGAGGAAGGGGGGGTGTGTTCTGTGACAGGAGATGGGTCTGATGAGAGAAAGAGAAATTATGCATGCTGTATCTTGATGAATTTCCCTGAACCTTGGGGTATTGGCTGTCATACCCTACCAGCAGAAGCCAAGCCCAGAGATCTCCAAACCTGAGCACTTTGTTTAAAGACTGGAAAAAGATGGCCTTTTCCTTATTCACATCTAAAAATTTCAGACCTGGCTTTGAATCTGCTGTTGAAATCTCTGAACTGCATTTGATTTTAGCATCTTTAACAGTGGCTAAGTGAACTCTGATATATTTACACTGTTTTGTTTTGTGTGTGGTTTTTTTTTTTTTTTTTTTTTTTTTTTTTTCCTAAGAATACTTATATTTTCCTAGGAATACTAATATTTGTGATAAAGATTTCAACCTTAATTGAAGAAAGCATAAGACAAATTCCATAGGAAAAATTTTAAAATTATCTATGTAGATGTCCAAAATCACAACTATATTTTATTTTGAATTTCCTTACTGTTCATTGTTTATGTGACAATGTAAACTTTACTTTCTATTTTGGTTTTGGCATTGTTTGTTTGTTTACATTGGACATAGGTTCAGCATAGGAAGTTCAACTATAGGCCTCTTAAAAGGTTTCTTTGGCCTCTTATGTAGAAAAAAATCAGGCCTGGACTTAATTTTTAACATACTTATTAGTTAGTATTTGCCTTTGGCCTGGATCCTTTTCTACTTATAATGTAGCTATGGGACTAGGGTTTCCAAAGCTTTGTGTACTTATGAATACATTGGGCTTACAAGAAGTTATTATTTTGATCTGTAATTTTGCAATGGGAGTGGGCAAATCAAGTCTACATTCTATATTTATATGATACTCAAAAATATTTGGTAGGCTTTGTAAAGCCTTATGCGTTATGCGTTAGTTATGCGTTAGCTAAAACGTTTTTATACAGTTCAGCTTTTGAAATCCAAGCTAGCAGCTTTCTTGCAGAGGAAATTCATCTAGAAGTGTGGTTGCAATTACATAGCTTCACTACTGCTCAAAATAGCTGGGTATCAGTGGGCACATCAGAAAATAAGCAAAGCCAGGAGGTGTAATGTATTTTCCAGAAAACCCTCATCATAGGATTTGTTAGTGATCACCATGCAGGGAACAAATCCTCTCAGAAACCTGTCTTAACTTCTCCCAGTAGCTCTGTGAGCACAGTGATTGCTTGCTGCAGACATCAGCCTTGACAAGAGTGGAATCCTGTTTGGTGCAGTGAGCTTACATCCATATAGAAAAAAAATGTAGCTCTTTTTTTTTTTTTTTTTTTTCTTGTGCCCAAAGATCAACAAGATGATTTAGAGGTCAGCAGTGAATATGTGGGAACTTAACAGTGATTAACAGCACCTTCAGCTGTAAATTCGTGACTGAAAACTACTTGGCAAAGGGAGCAATTTTATTGGCTGTTAAAACATTTTTAAAAGGTAGAATAATATATAAGGCTTGCTCTGCTACACAGTAATTTTAATGGTCAGCTTTTTTTTTTTTTTTTTTTTTTTTTTTTTTAAATCTAATTCTACAATATTAATTTTCTCAAGAATAACACTACTTAATTACAAGGGCTTTAATAAACTAAATCTGTTGGTTTTGTATGTGTTGGGATAATCAAATTCTCAAGGGTACTGAGGTGTTTTGCTTCTGCTTCATAATTGGCCAGGATTGTGACTATTTCATGATAAAACTCAACCTCCTGCTAGGTTGTACTACTTAATTAATGTATCTTTTCCAAAGAACTTACCAGCCCAAGAGAAAACAAGGCTGAAAACAGATTTTACTACTCTTACTACTGAAATCATTTAAAATGTAGAAAAGAATTTTTTTTCTGTTCTTGAAATAAAAAGGTTGGGGAATAAAAAATAAACTTTCTGCTTTATTTCTCTTTCTGAACAGTTTCAACTCATTGCTTACTGAATTGAAACAGGAAGCATTTTTATTTAGTTGCATTTAATGTATACTACTATACGGCAAGTGTCTACTACTTGCAAACTCAGTTCTTAGCCCAGTTCTAGAAGAAGGCATGCAAATGTAATTCTAGCCTTCAAAGACTGACTCTGGGAATGAATGAGAGGTTTACAGTTCAGTTTTTGTGGCAGGTTGAACTGTCATACCTCTCAGAGGCTGCCAGTCAGAGTAGGTAGGATGATGCTCTTGGTATGCTTGTTGGAAACCCACAATGTCACCTTACTGACCTACCCTCAGGTTGAGCTGATGACCTGGACGCTGGCAAAGTAATTGCTTTTGGTATTACTTCTGCAAGGTATTATTTTGCATTGGCAAAGCCTGTCTCCATATCACTATAAGATGTGCCAGATTTTTTGTTGTTTGACTTTCACTTCCCAAAGGATTAATTTGAAACAAGATACCACCCAGGGATTTTAGGCTACCTGTGAGTCTTTGCAAGCTCTGGTCCTTGCTGCCTGATGTCCTCTGCACTGTTCTTGAGTAGGACAAGTGTGGGGGAAAGACAAAAATAACCCTGTGAAAAGTAAATCTCAACAATGCCTTGTACTGATGCAACAATAAATTTAGAGCTTTCACACTTCTAAAAATGAAATGTTTTGACCTGCTGTTAGATTGGTTGAAGGCTTCTTTGAACCAACTTCAATTTATAAGTATTATGTTGCAAAAGCACTGATACTATCAGTGATAGTGGCACCCGTTGAAATAGAAATTCCCTACATCAAGCACATTTTGGAAATAATGTTACCACCTAAAAGCTTCTCCTGGAGAAAATGGATTGTACAATAGCTTATCAGTCAAAGAAGAGTGCATGGGAGAAAAAGAGAGAAATAAAAATAATAAAACCCACTCCTGTGTGGAACATTAGAAGTGTGGCACTAACAAAGACTTCCCATTCCACACAGAATTAGTGTTGGCAGAGGCAGCTCACAGGGCTGTGGGTGTACTCAGCTGTGCAGAGCTGATTATGGAAGATGAAAGAGCCTAGCAATTTATTTCATCTCATGCTGAAGCACTGCTGACAACTGAAAGTGAGGACAGAAGGATTCATTTGTTCAACTTCTGTTTTAGAAAGCAGGCTTCAAATGATACCACAGAGAAAGTGGATGGAAATGCTGTGGTGTAATAAAGTGTCTATTTTTTATTTCACTGACTCCAAGATTTATGTTTTCAGACGCTTTTTTTTTTTTTTTTTTTTTTTTTTTTTTTTTAGGGAGTGGTGTTATTTGAGATGCCTGCAACACCAGGTTACTAGTGAAAAAAAGTAGGTGGTGCTACTATAAGTTAATAAATGTAATCACATCTTCTATATGGATGCAAGCATGGGGAAGCCAATAACAGGGAAGCTATAGACATGCTTATAGACACATCTACATGCTTATGTATACATAAAACCAAATCAATTTAACATTTTTTTCCTATTGTACTGTAGTCTCAGGAGTTTCATATTGTCTTTAAGTGATGACATACTTGAATTGGAGTATTTGACTGTAGCATTGGCCTCTTCTCACAGGGAACTAGTGATAGGACTAGAGGAAATGGCCTCAAGTTACATCAAAGGAGGTTCAGTTTAGACATTATGGGACATTTCTTCTAAGAGTGAGTAGTCAGGCATTGAAACAGCTTGCCCAGGGAGGTAGAGAAGTCACTGTCCCTGGGGGTGGGTAAGGAAAGGTTGAATGTAGTGCTTAGGGATATGGTTTAGTGGGTGCTACTGGTAGTAGGGTGATGATTGGACCAGATGGTCTTGGATGTCTTTTCCAACCTTAATGATTCTATGATTATATTTATTCAGCAATCATAATGATATACAACTCTTGGCAAATTGGTTGACATGTATTTACCTCTTAATGTATTTTTCATACAATGAAGTTTCACGAATAGATAACAAGAAGAAGAGGGGATAGGTGCAGGTGAAGCTGTTGAGAAGCAGATATGGTACAGAGCCTCAGTCTGGAGAAGTCAGTCTTGCCCCTCATCTCCATGCATGAGGCTGGAGAACGACAACTGGTGGCTTTGAATTGCATGTGGAAAAAGTCACATTATGATTAGGAAAACTTTCAAAGAATAAAGATACCGAAGCATGGGAAAAAATTGCCTAGGAGCCTTCCTTGTTGTAGGGTCTTAGGAACAAGTCAGACTAACGCGTCAAGACTAGCAATGGTATAATTGATCCTGATGTAAGGCAGGAATGTGTATGCAACTCAATGATGTCTTGCAGTTCATGGTTCTCTGTATATGCTGGTTACTTTCAAGGACTTCATCTTTATTTTTAAATTGTGGTTAACCAAGCATGTTATTTCCTTTCAGTACTAACATATATTTTACAAGTAAGAACAGCCTTCGTGTATATGAGGCAGAAAAAATGTCCACTGAAATGATTGTCATCATGGAATGTGGCTAAAATCCTTGTGTCCTGAACATATCCTAAATGCAACCAGTAGGAATCTCACAGAACTAAATATTCAATCTTTGACTCACAAAGCCCCTCAGACTTTGTGAATAGAGACTCAGAAGAAAGGGCCTCTCTGCTAAGATCTGGCAAATTTATGTGTTTAGTTCTAGAGTTACAACACATGTAAAGGCCAGGTTCTCTTCCCTGAAACTACAGATTTCTATTGTGTTTTTTTTGTTTGTTTTTGTTTGTTTGTTTTTTGTTGCTGTTTTTTGTTTTGTTTTTTTTTTTTGCAATTCAGAGGCACAGCCAAGTTATGATCCCAAAGTGCAAACTATATGAATATAGTTGCATTTTTTAATTTCTACTCTAAAAGAAAGATAGCAATATATAGCTTCAAACTGATCTGAAACAAAATAATAACGGCTTTTCTTATGAAATCAAAATTCAGTGAGATTATTTTTATATAAAAAGATATATGTTGCTGAAGAAACTCAAGGGCTTTATAAATTAAATTACTGAAAATGCTATTTTACAGAATGAAAAGTTTTTATTCTTTAGATGTTTTGAAGGTTTTAATTGCCAAGATTATAGAATCACAGGATCACAGAATTTCTAGGTTGGAAGAGATCTCAAGATCATCGAGTCCAACCTCTGACCTAACGCTAACAGTCCCCACGAAACCATATCCTAAGCTCTACATCTAAACGTCTTTTAAAGACCTCCAGGGATGGTGACTCCACCACTTCCCTGGGCAGCCTGTTCCAATGCCTCACAACCCTTTCAGTAAAGAAGTTCTACCTAACATCCAACCTAAAACTCACCTGGTGCAACTTCAGCCCATTCCCCCTCATCCTGTCACCAGGCAAGTGGGAGAACAGGCCAACCCCCACCTCACTACAGCCTCCTTTAAGGTACCTGTAGAGAATGATAAGGTCACCCCTGAGCCTCCTTTTCTCCAGGCTGAACAAGCCCAGCTCCCTCAGCCGCTCCTCATAGGACTTGTTCTCCAGGCCCCTCACCAGCTTCGTCGCCCTTCTCTGGACTCTCTCGAGCACCTCGATGTCCTTCTTGTAGCGAGGGGCCCAAAGCTGAACACAGTACTCGAGGTGCGGCCTCACCAGAGCCAAATACAAGGGAACAATCACTTCCATAGACCTGCTGGCCACACTGTTTCTTATGCAAGCCAGGATGCTGTTGGCCTTCTTGGCCACCTAAGCACACTGCTGGCTCATATTCAGACGACTATCCACCATCACTCCCAGGTCCTTCTCTGCCAGGCAGCTTTCCAACCACTCATCTCCCAGCCTGTAGCTCTGCTTGGGGTTATTGCACCCCAGGTGCAGGACCCGGCACTTGGCCTTGTTGAACTTCATGCAGTTGACCTCAGCCCATCGGTGCAGCCTATCCAGATCCTCCTGCAGAGCCTTCCTACCCTCAAGCAGATCGACACACGCACCTAACTTGGTGTCACCTGAGAACTTACTGAGGGTGCCCTCAATGCCCTCGTCCAGATCATCGATGAAGATATTAAAGAGGACTGGCCCCAGCACCGAGCCCTGGGGGATGCCACTAGTGACCAGCCTCCAACTGGACTTGGCTCCATTCACCACGACTCTTTGGGCCCGGCTATGCAGCCAGTTTCTAACCCAACAAAGCGTGCACCAGTCCAAGCCAAGAGCAGCCAGTTTCTTGAGGAGAATGCTGTGGGAGACGGTGTCAAAAGCCTTGCTGAAGTCAAGGTAGACCACATCCACAGCCTTTCCCTCGTCCACCCAGCGCGTCACTTTGTCATAGAAGGAGATCAGGTTCGTCAAGCAGGATCTGCCTTTCATAAACCCATGCTGACTGGGCCTGATCGCCTGCTTGCCCTGCAAGTGCTGCGTGATGACTCTCAGGAGGATCTGCTCCATGAGCTTCCCTGGTACTGAGGTCAAACTGACAGGCCTGTAGTTTCCCGGGTCTACCCTCTGGCCCTTCTTGTAGATGGGCATCACGTTTGCTAGCCACCAGTCAACTGGGACCTCTCCTGATAGCCAGGACTGTTGATAAATGATGGAAAGCGGCTTGGCCAGCTCCTCTGCCAGTTCTCTCAGTACCCTTGGGTGGATCCCATCCGGCCCCATCGACTTGTGCACATCCAAGTGCCGTAGCAGGTCACCAACCATTTCTTCGTGGATGGTGAGGGCCACATCCTGCTCCCCATCCCCTTCCACCAGCTCAGGGTACTGGGTGTCCAGAGAACAACCAGTATTGCCACTAAAGACTAAGGCAAAAAAAGGCTTTAAGTACCTCCACCTTTTCCTCACCTCTTGTAACTAAGTTTCCCCCCTGCATCCAGTAAAGGATGGAGATTCTCCTTAGTCCTCCATTTTGCATTGATGTATTTGTAAAAAGATTTTTTGTTGTCTTTAATGGCAGTAGCCAGGTTGAGCTCCAGATGAGCTTTGGCCTTTCTAATTTTGTCCCTGCACAGCCTCGCAGCATCCTTATAGTCCTCCCTAGTGGCCTGCCCACTTCTCCAAAGATTATAAACCCTCTTTTTTTCTCCTAAGCTCAAGCCACAATTCTCTGTTGAGCCAGGCTGGTCTTCTTCCCCGCCAGCTCGTCTTTGGGAATGTGGGGACAGACCATTCCTACGCCATTAAGATTTCCCTTTTGAAGAGCGCCCAGCCTTCCTGGACTCCTCTGCCCTTCAGGACCGTCTCCCAAGGGACTCTACCAACCAGTGTCCTCAGCAGCACAAAGTCAGCCCTCCGGAAGACCAATACAGCGGTATATCAACAACACAGCAAATTAACAAACTATTAAAGTAACAAATTATTCAAGTGACTTGGATCTCTGTTGTTTACTTTTAGGAAATTTTTTCATCCAACATTATCAAGTGTGAAGTTTTCTAGGAAAGGCAGCAGTAACAAAAAAGAAGTGACATGGTCGGGATAAGGAACAAATCATGCTGAATCATACCTTTTGTGGGTGCAGGTGTGGCAGCAAACTGAGTAGTGGGGGTTGTGCAGTTGCTAATGCATTATATTAAGATAGTACTCACACGAAGCTACGTTGAGCTAGATTAAACTACACGAACAATATTTTAATAATTTTTGCTCTTTTCTGTAAGATAAAACTAAAATTCCTCCCCAATACATATTTGAGATGAGTGTTTGCTTGCTTCTACAATGTCAAATTTCAACATAATTATGCAAAAGAGATTTTTTTAATGGAACTCCTTTTATATATACTTCTTTTTGTGCAGGTTTTTCCTTACATACAAACTTTATTCTCTGATTTTTATTAGGCTAATATGTATTTGCAATGCTGACAACCATTTTTGTAATATCCTCCCGTGAACAAAAAGTACGGTCACTTAGTCATAAAGTGTTCAGGAATAGAAATGTTAGAGGTTCTGAGGATATTTCTCAGTGGTGTGTGAATAGAAAGAAAAAATATGATACCACTATTTGTCACAGCAGGCTGCCAGGCAAACAAGCATCAGTCATTTAGTACTTCAATATACAGAAATCAATTAAATGTAAGCATCCCAAATATTCTCAGTTGCTGATTTCTGAACCTTCTGTACAGTATGCAGTAGTGTACTAGAAAAAAACACAGAGGGGAATCTGATTAGGAAATTGGTCACTAACTGATGAAAATCAGTTCTGCTTTGCAAAGCAAGGAACATCAGACTAAACAACAGCTTGGCTTAAGAGGATGATTATCTATATAAAACAAGCTGTTTACATGAATTGTAACACTGTCCAATTTGCTGTTGTCATGCTGTGCTCTTCCAAACCTGAGTACTTTGTTCTATTCCAACTGTCTTTTGAAAGCAACACACAGGCAAATTGAAAACAAAAGCACAGCTCTTTCCATTCTTCCTCTCCTTCCATAATAGAGTGGGATGAACTCACTACAAAATGGGAGAGGATAGTCACACACTTTTAACCAATTTAGAGGGCCTGGGGGCACAAGCTCTGCTGTCTGTCCCAGCTAGGACTAGGGCTTTCAGGTACCTTGCACTAAAGCATCCTGATTCTGCCCCCAGAACACCCAAACCCCCTCTGCTGTATCCTATTTTACTCTGATTGTTCTCATTAATACCTTTCTTGATGAATTAGATGAAGTAATTGAATGCACCCTCAGTAAGCTTGCAGATGACGCCAAGTTGGGGGGAAGTATCAATCTGCCAGAGGGCAGGAGGACCCTGCAGAGGGACCTGGACAGGTTGGGTTGATGGGCAGAGGACAATGGGATGAGATTCAATATAGCTAAGTGCCAGGTCCTGTACTTTGGCCAAAACAACCCCATGCAATGGTACAGGATTGGATGAGAGTGGCTTGAAAGCTGCGCAGAGGAAAAAGGATCTGGGGGTGCTGGTTGATGCTCGCCTGAACAGGAGCTGTCAGGGTGCCCAGGTGGCCTAGAAGACCAAGAGCATCCTGGTTTGTATCAGGAATAGTGTAGTCAGCAGGACCAGGAAGGTGATCATCCTCCTGTACTCTGCTCTGGTGAGGCCCCACCTTGAGTACCTGCGTTCAGCTTTGGGCCCCTCACTACAAGAAGGACATTGAGGCCCTGGAGCATGTCCATGGAAGGGCTACAAGGCTGGTGAAGGGCCTGGAGGAGCAGCTGAGGGAACTGGGGTTGCTCTGCCTGGAGAAGAAGAGGCTCAGGGGAGACCTTATTGCTCTCTACAGCTACCTGAAAGAAAGTTGTGGGGAGCTGGGGGTCGGCCTGTTCTCACAGATACCTAAAGATAGGACTGAAGTTAGTCTAACTGGAGTTAGACTACAGATAGACCTCAAGTTGTGCCAGGGGAGGTTTAGGTTTGAAAGTAAGAGACATTTCTTCTCAGAATGAGTAGTCAGGCATTGGAACGGGTTGCCCAAGGAGGTGGTGGAGTCACTGTCCCTGTGGGTGGGTAAGGAAATGGATGTGGTGCTTAGGGACATGGTTTAGTGGGTGATACTGGTAGTAGGGTGATGATTAGACCAGGTGGTCTTGGATGTCTTTTCCAACCTTAATGATTCTGTGATTCTAGCTTTATAATTCTTCATATAATCTTAGCAGCCTTGGCTAGCCTCATGTTGCAGAACACAGACCTGGTCCAGATGGTTACCTGGTATGGTACATCAGTAGACCAGTACAGTGATTGGGCTGCACGTGGTGAAGGTGTGCTCTTTGTTGTATCATTTGAGCATCTGGTACCTACACTTGAATGTGTTTCAGCCAGTCAGTGTCTCCCCACTATAGTAAGTTGACAGTAACAACCTCAGTGTCATCATATCCACAGATAGACAAATTTACATCATGGGTATTCTGCTGTTGCTTCTAGGTTAGTCAGTTTCAATTCTAATTCAATATTTGAGAAAAAGACTTGAAGAAGGAGCCTTGGCATATGGATATTAAGAAAACACATTGTGAATCCGGATGGCAGTAAGCCCTAAGTACAGACAGCATTCATATAACTGATACATGTTCTTTCTATATGGTGTATTTGGTCCACATTTTGACACCACAAAAATGGTGGGATTGCTATCATTTCCCTTGTTAACACCACATTATAAAGTACAATATTTTAGAAAAATTACAAGATTGTAAGGTGTCATTTCCAACTAAGAGAATATCCAAGTTTAATGACTGTTGTTTCATAAAGAAATGTACTCATGATTATTTTCAGATAGCATAAGAAAATTTTGTCAAGAAATAGCATATCAGTAGTAATGTGTTTTTTTTTTAGTAACAAAAGTATTTTTACAACATTATTTTAGAAATATTTTTCTTCATAGAGTAGAAAACAAACTCTGTATTATATTTACCTACAGCAGTTCTAAAAGCTAAGATGAACTTTTTTTTAAAAAACAATTCAAGCTATAATCTAGGTAATATCAATCTAAGTCATATTGGACAAGTATTCATGATCCAAAACAGTAGTATCACTGCTGACACAGTATGGTGCTTTCTATGACAGGAGCTGACATCTTTCATCAGAAAAATAAAAACAAAACAAAATGTTCAGAAAACCATTCTTCTTCCCCAGGTAATTATACTTCATCCAGTTAAAACCATGCTTGTAGGACTGCACAGGGAATTTCTATTGTCAGAGAAAGCAAGCGAAAGCAAGAGCCATGCAAGGTCTTTACTTACAGTGAGCCTGAAAAAGTTCTTGATTCTTTAATCTCTACCTGCTGCAGCAACTAATCCTCACCCTGTGTGAAGGTGCGATAAGAAAGCAGTAAGGAGTTGGTGTCCTTGCCCTCATTCCTGCTGTCCAATTCATGCTATCGTATTTGGAAGTTGTTGACCTATATAGTATAGAAGAGAACAACAGACTTCAAAACTGAGTGTTCATATCAATGCATATTATATGGAATGAAGGATCATGCTTGCTTTTATCTGTGAATGATGTATTGTGGGTAAACTCTGGAGAAAAAAAAAAAAAAAAAAAAAAAAAACCTACAGTGGCAGTTAATTTCACCACTATTATTAATTAAGTGCTGTCAAAGAAATATAACCAAGTCCATTAGTTGCAGAGAAGGGCTTTATGAAAGACTACCTCCCAGAATCTTCCTGTTTAGAGGGTAGCAGGCACTTGTGCTGTCTTTGAAAAGATTTGGATTTGTAGGTAAGAGAAGATTCAAGACAATGCATGGGGCAGAGGTGATCAAATAATAAAATAGCAACTCCATTAACACTGAATATTTTCAAAAGCTTGACATCCTAAGACTGCTTCTGAGAAACTCCAGACTGATAAGTCTGAATATTATTTCTGTTGGAGATTCATTTAGAAAGCGAACCTAACTCAAAGCTAAGAGGCTAGAAAATGCACCAGCCTCTCAAAAGACATAAGAAGCAAGAAAAGGAGGAAGGAATACTATTTTCTTCTTTCCAGCATTGACCTTGAAAGGAAAAGGTGCACTGGGTAGATCGTGGAGTAGTATTCATATCTTAGGAATATTTCTCAGTATAGCAGTAAATGATTAAACACCATCACCAGCCACTACAATTCTTGATCAGTCCAGTGTCTCCTATTTTAAAACAAATATCATGCTTTTTCCTTTCATATTTACAGCCCTTTGAATTATATACTGGTGTAATGAATATCCACCAGAAGAGCAGAAACATGAGATGAGTGTAACTTATTAGTACATTTTAACTATATACTTAAGAAATGAATTCCACATCTTTTGCAGAAGTGTTCCATATAAAAACTTTGTATTGTTTAGGTCAGTCTCTGTCATAATACATGCATGATGTGGCCTTAACAAGCTAGGATTGCGAAGGACCTTCAATAAACAGTGACAAGGGAAAAAAATGCAGTCATCAAAAATTATACAGTTCAGTTTCTGTTCACAAGACAGCTGGGAAACATTGAATTGAATCACCATTAGAAAAAAAAAATTAAAAATAAAAATAAAAATAAAAATAATAAAAAAACTGCTCCAGGTTAAGCTGATGGTGGTTTGGATGCTTCAACAATTGTCTGAATGTTACGTAGAAAGTTTTTGCCTTTCCAATCCATTTCAATCCAGTTACAGGAATGAACGTTGCTTCGTTTTGCTGGAAAACAAAGACGGAATAATTATTCTTTTTATAATGCAATGGTATTACTCGCTTTTTGTGCTTTAGCAGATGCCAGCAAGAAATTCAAGGAATCTCTCATTTCAGAAGGCATGAGGTTATTTAGAATTGGAAGCTGGAGCAAATTTTTTTGCTTAAGGATTGGAGACTGTGATAATTGTAGGAAAGAAACGAAGTAGTGGTCAGTTAATATGGAAAGCTGTGTGACATAGAAAAGTCTGTGATCATTTAAGTAGGGAATTATTCACAAAATTTAAAAATGTAAAGGGGTAAGAGGCATTGTGATATTACTTACTCTTTGGTCCTCTCACAAGCTAAGTAGTTTTGTGAAGAGATTATTTCTGGTGGTATTATCTCTGCAATATACCAGTCATCTTCCAGTGTTTAGCTCATGACCACTCACACAGAGGAGGAAATCATGATGGAATGAGGAACAGTCTAGTGGATAGGATTCTAGATAAAGATTCAGCTTCACAGGAAACCTTGTCCCAGTTTCCAGTCCTGTTTCAGACAGCAGCCTTATGAAATCATTTAATTATTATTTTTTTTGACTCAGTTTTCTGTTCTATCTTTCTGTTTCATCTATTTAAGTACATAACTACATCCCAGAACCATTAAATGGTTAACAGCTGGAAAGGGAATGTCTCATGTGCTGTGCCAGGTCTGAGGGGAATCCTTAAATAATCCTTAATAAGGATATGCATAGTTAACCAAGGTGGTCAGGTTGCTGAAAGATGGTGGTGACAGCACTGCCCATCCTTCAGTGCTCAGTCCACATACACCAATCCCACACCCCATCCTATAGCCACATTCTGAGGCTACAATACTCAGATACTCTGAATGGTACCTGGGAATTCCGCTAGGTCTTCATGTGTGGTTGTTAATACCTTTAAACTGTTACCATGATCTCAAGTATGATTTTTTAATACATGGGAAATGGCACCCTACAAAAACAACTCCTAAACACATTTGTGTAACTAGGTTGTCCAGCGGACCACTCCAGGAAGCAACTTTCTCTGACTTCCTCCTCCAGAAGTGTGAGAGCTGAGAGGCATAGACATGGTCTGTGCTGTGCCAGCTGGGCTTGACACCCTCATCTAAGGGTGCTAAGGATTAATCAGTCTTTAACTAGGTAGATATAGTCTGTAAAGCAGTGTTTGGTGGGTGGGATCTTGTTCCCTGAGTACTGGTGTTTTCTGGTATGATGCAGTGCTTTCAATGTCTCTTACACAGAATGTAACTTTAACTAAATTAGCAGAAATAATGTTTATCTTCTTTGGTAAACTCATTCATTCTATAAGCAAGTCTGGATGATATTAATCCTCCTGACCAAAGTGGTACTGTGCAAAGTTTGCATGTGATAGTATAGACAGTAACAAAACTTTCAGGGTTCCCCACCCTCTGCTCCACCTTCTTCTCTGATTCTTTCCCCAAACTAGGACTCTTATTTCCAGTTACCAAGACTCCCACATGAAAGAGGGGAGTAAAATGTCAACATTTGCCTCAATCACCTGATTGATGCAATCACCTGACTGATCTAATTTCCTTGAGCCAGAGAATAATTCTAAATGGGAAGCCAGAGAAAAGGAATCCATGCAGCAAATTTAGTCCCTCTTAATATTACTGATACGCAGTAGCAGTTTGCTTATAATATATCTCTGAAATATCATTGCATACTCAAAGTGATTCCAAAACATTTTAGAAGTAGTTGAAAATGAGTGCCAAATCTACTTTTTTTTTTCCTATACTTTAGCCTCTATCTCACCACAGATTGCTTTTTTGCACACTATAATCAAAGAGCAGAAAAAAGGAAAGAAAAAAAAAAAAAAAAAAAAGATTAGACTGTGAGTCTATAAGCTTTTACATAGTCCCTTTCCTTTACTAGCATCTTAGACTTTTTTTTTTTTTTTTTTCTTTATGGGTGCCTGCCTATGTCTAACCTTTTCATAGTGCTTTGTCCTCATACAAATAATCGTGAAAGCACATCAAATAATAACAGCAGGGGAATTACTATACTGCCAAAAGGTTCCCATCAAGCAGCTAGAGTGTAGTCATCATTATAATCATTTTGAGGTGTATAATGTAGTTAAACCAGCTAGCTCAGCTGCTCTGAAATCTCTGAAGCTTTTCTCCTAAGAGTAAAGGAAGATCCAAGTATGAATAACAATCTGTAAAGTGTAGCAGGAAAAAAAAAAAAAGAATCCATCAGAGTTACCGTGCGCATATATACATATATGCATATTTCCAGCTCCACAACCATTAAATAATTTTTTAAAAGGTTCAATAATTTCTATTTTTGCTTCTTTCACTTCAAGATTTTGGTTATTCTTCAAGGTAAAAATGTGGAAGATGACAAGGGGACATCTAAATCACCCTTTCTCCGTATTTTTTACTACTTCTCTTAATGCAGTTCTGTGTAGAAATGTTATAATTTAGTAGAGGATGTTAAGCATTCCAAGTGATACTCATAGTTAACTGAATTAGAGTAGCAAATTGTCTTCCTGCTTTATGCCTTGTTGCAGCCATTTCTAAAATACAGTTTTATGATTCTACCTCATTGAAACGCAGTGAGATTGAAAATATAATTTTGACTCACTCTAAAGAAGGGAAATTACTTAGAAGTTCCAAGTGTTATGTCAGTGCTGATATTACTAATGTATCTTGTATTTTGCCTCTAATTTCTAATGTTATTTGTAGAGACAGCTGCTCTCACTTCCTGGAGACCTATTTCATATTCTTAATTCCTGCTTTGATATTAAACCTTTGTCTTTCCTTCTTGGTTCTTTTTTTTTTTTTTTTTTTTTTTTTTTTTTTTTTTTTAACACCATCTTCAGACTACCCAGATTCCTTCCTCCAAACCTTCCTTCCTCCAAACCTCTGCTCACACTTCAGGAAACATTTTGTATCTAAAGCTATTCCACTTCTCCAGGTCTCAGACATTCTGACAAGTCTTGCAGACTTACATATGACTAATTTCCTAAAGTTCTCCATACTTCTTATTCCACACAGATGGGAAGTACGTGTTTGGGAAATGGAAGCTTTGTGCAATATGCCAGCCACACTTTAAAAATACCTGAGGTAGATTGCATTTATGCTAAGGCACTGTGAAAATGCATGGAGTTCAGATACAGCAAGTCTCAAACAGTTTTTTGTTGTTGTTGTTGTTTGTTTGTTTTTGTTTTCCATGGTAAATGCTTAGTATTTGCATATTAGGCAGGCTACAGGTATAGATATAATTCTCTCTGGGTTTTTACTACATATTTTTGACATTCCCTCCAAGTTCTAATCCAAGTGCTTAAACACATAATTGGAAGAAATACCTCATAGAAAAATAAGCCCATAAAGCCTATGCTTCTCTGTAACGCATCTGACATGTCTGTTTCCACCTCTTGGAAGGTATTTTGGAGGCATATATTTCACATATTATACTATAGGCTGCTTACTGTTAAATGTTATCATAAGGCAATAAGCAGACTTTGTAGAAGTAGATGAATAGGCAGAAGTATAAATGAACTGCATAAGTGTATAAAATCTTATCCTTAATTTTTATTTTATTATCACAATTGACAATTTATAAAAGGTGCTGTAGCTACAAATATGCATTATAATACCACTAGCCTAGTGGAACTCAGCTTTTTCAGAAAGTATAAATCATTGATTTGCTGGAGTCATAATGGTACGTAACTTGGCTGTTCCCAGGGGGACAGTCATAGCTCTAAAATCATAATAAATACAAAAACAGCAAAGGTGTTGGGACATGCATTATTTGTGTCGTCATATAGATTGCTTGGCATTTATTATGTTGTTGTACATCTAAAAGAGGAGAGGGAGGTAAACAAGGGCACATCCTTTGATTTTGCAACTCAGAATCCTAACTTGGTTGAGTGACACTCTTCCCTGTGTGTGACCAGCAAAACTGATTTTCCAGGCAGTTTTCAAGATCATATTCTTATGTTAACTTGAGAGGTATTCATTATTTTGGATTTCTTTTTCTTCACTGGGCTCAGGGATTGATTCACCTGTCACCTGAAGAATTTAACATTACAGGCCCAAGTTTAGACCCGAATTGCCCTTCAATAGGCAATTTAGGAAAGTGGTAATATTGGGGCACAGCCAGCCTGTGACTCAGAGCTGTGACATACTGATTAGCCCTTTGGCGATGACCAGCCCTCTACAGTGACATTACAGGTAGCCCAGAGTGAGTGAGGTTCCAGGCTTTGGTGTCTCAGATAAGTGCTTATGGTTGGGGTTATGTGAGTCACATGTGCCTTGTGGAAATTAGGAATGCTTTTGTTCATTTGAATAGAAGTGGTCTGTCTCTCCAACCTCTAGACTGTTTAAGATATACCTTGAATTTCTTGACCTATTTTTTTTTTCTGCAATTCAGATTACCTTTTTTTTGAAACCTCAGCACTTTCAACTATTGGTACAGAAATGAGCGTCTCTTTTTAGAAAACCCATTAGT
This sequence comes from Aythya marila, assembly GCF_965140915.1. Lineage (NCBI taxonomy): Eukaryota > Metazoa > Chordata > Aves > Anseriformes > Anatidae > Aythya > Aythya marila. The sequence goes on along the minus strand of NC_139080.1, from coordinate 64,642,201 downwards.
AACATTCCAAAATGCTCTGCTTACAAAAGCTTTCCTGTTATTCATTGAAACAAATGAATGACTTATCAGATTTCAGAATACATGTAAGGTGAGCTTTACAGATCCCATTAAATGTTGAAAGCTGTTTGCAAGGTCTGTGTGCCTGTCTTTTGCCTTCAGTTCACAGTGTGCTTTCCTCAGATCTTCAGATTTGTGAGATACACCAACAAAATAAAGAAAAAGGATTATCCTAATTTGAAATAGGTCAGTCTAAAGGTGAAATCCTAAGACTGATTATTTTAACTCTCTGGTGCTCCCAACTAAGTTCAGGAAGGTTGAGAATTTAATACAGGAAAAAATGGACTGAAGTACAGAAAAGATTAAGTGAGTGAACTGTACAATCGTGACCCCTGTATAAAATGAAAATGTTCTCTGGGCAAAATTAAGACTGCTGTTACATGTACATGTACAGATTGACTGCAGATATATACAGCAGTGTAATTTTTGTCCACTCTGACTTTTCTACTGCTTGATTAAAAGACTAGACATTTCCCCTTGAGATTCACTCCTCTGCCTAATGTGCTGTAATTGCAACAGAGTGCTTGGTACAGCAGCAACGAGCAGTATTCTGTAATAAATTTAGGTCACTGCAGAGTTCATCATGTAGTCCATGGCAACAGAAGATAAAGCACTGGTTAGTTCATCTCTAGCTTTTAGCCGCAGTGTCAGTGATTCTCCTGTCTAATGATATTAATAGAGCTAAATGTAGGCAAATTGTCCAAGTCCCAAGGTCTCTTCCTTCCTACTGTGCATGTAATATTTCAGCTACAGAAAAAAAATGTAGGATTATAACAGAAATGTGTACCAGAAGAATTCTTAGCCAAGCAAAAGACAATTGAGTTTTACCTTGGAGCATTCCTTTCATATTACCATATAATCCCTCTGATCAATATTTTTGAAATCCTTTTGTTTTTACAAAACCTTACTCCTATTTCTTATTTCTCTGGTGAAAAGCAGACACAAATTGTGCAAGGATTTCAAAAGTGCTGATTGCAGTTGCTAGGTATTTGGAATGTGTTAGGGGAGCACTTTAATACAAGAAGAGGTGTTTGTTGTTGTTGTTGTTGTTTTGTATTCTGTTTATTTACTTAAACTTGTACTTGAGAATATTTTATTCATTTAGCTTATTTGCAAAGTGGCTATTCAGATTAAATCCTAGCTGCAGGCCATTCTTTTCACTTCAAGGCTTTTCGAGTCTCCTTGCTTTACTATCTGATAAACTCAAAAACCACTGGAAGCTGATTTCTGTTCTCACACTGTAGTGCAAGTTACAGTAGGGTTGAAATACTGTATCCTGGCTTGCATAAAACTGTACGCAACTAACTTTTTCTTTATTTAGTAATGTGTTTTACTCTTTTTTTTTTTTTCCCCCCTATGATGATGCTTGTTGATTGCTATATCTCCCATGAAAAGATTGAAAGAAAATAAATTTTCAAAGCAAAGAAGCAACTCATAAAGCAGTGGGAATTAAAAACAAACAAACAAACATACAAAAACAAACAAACAACAATTTAGAACTCGGAACAATGAACTGCAGCAGAAGTTGGTTGATTTGGGGTTATTTGTTTGTTTGTTTAGTTTCAAATATCTTAGCCTTAAGTATCTCACATATTTTTTAAGAATTAAACAATTATTTTATGCAGTGCCATATAAATCTCTTAGTGTTATGAATATCAAGAAAGGTGGCAAAAGACCATCTTACAGGAACATGGAGAGAAGAAAGAAGTGATTAAATTATGTCTGAAAAATAAGGATATCAGTTGTACCAGTTTTAGCTCTTTCATTTTTGGCAAAACATGTGTACTGAGTCTACATGGTTGGGATAGATGTTGCTTCCATGGATTCCCTTCAAAACAAGTTTCTCACTTGTAATCTGTACATTCATGAACATTCATGACACCTTCTGGAATTTCCTTGCAAATCTTTTCCCATATATATTACCCAAACTGTTACTTTTAAAATTCATAGTATAATTTTTGTTTGAGTATCTCAGTTGACACTTCAAAGATGAAGTCCAGATTATTATGTGTGTGGTATTCTATGACCATTGGCTCACATGATTAAGAGTCTCTCTGCAGGTTTCTTGAATCTTCTTTAGTTCTCAAATATTTGTTATTGTTGTCTGCTTTTAGCAGAGTATTTCTGAAATGTATGGGACCTAATATTCCTTATATATAATTTATCTTTATTCTAGTGAAGTCAATGGAATTGAATGAATTTTGATCAACTGATGAACTAATCTACATTTTACACAGTTATTTCTTATGGAAAAGGGAGAAAATGCTTAAAGTACTAGAGAAGACTAGTGGATGGTTTGTGAAACAACATTTAATTCAGGTTTGTGAGACGAAAATGTTATATTGAAAGAGAAATAAAGAAAGGAATTATATTTCTGCTTATACTTTGTTTAGTGCAGAAGAGAATCTCAGAATCATTAAGGTTGAAAAATACCTCCAAGGTCATCTAGTCCAACTGTCTCCCTACCTTTTAGTGTCTCACTAATATCGCCCGCTAAACCATATCCCTAAGCACCAAATCCAACCTTTCCTTACCCACCCACAGGGACAGTGACTCCACCACCTCCCTGGCAACCCATTCCAATGCCTGACTACTCATTCTGAGAAGAAATGTCTCCAAATTTCCAACCTGAACCTCCCCTGGCACAACTTGAGGCCATTCTAGTCTTATCACTAGAGAAAAGGCTCTCCACAACTTTCTTTCAGGTAGCTGTAGAGAGCAATGAGGCCTGAGCCTCCTCTTCTCCAGGCAGAGCAACCCCAGTTCCCTCAGCTGCTCCTTGTAAGACTTGTTTTCCAAACCCATCTCCAGCTTCATAGCCATTCTCTGGACGTGTTCCAGGGCCTCAGTGTCCTTCTTGTAGTGAGGGGCCCAAAGCTGAACACATGTACTCAAGGTGGGGCCTCACCAGAGCAGAGTACAGGAGGATGATCACCTTCCTGGTCCTGCTGACTACACTATTCCAGATACAAGCCAGGATGCTGTTAGCTTTCTAGGCCACCTGGGCAACCTGACAGCTCCTGTTCAGGCGAGCATCAACCAGCACCCCCAGATCCTTTTTCCTCTGCGCAGCTTTCAAGCCACTCTCATCCAATCCTGTACCATTGCATGGGGTTGTTTTGGCCAAAGTACAGGACCTGGCACTTAGCCATATTGAATCTCATCCCATTGTCCTCTGCCCATCAACCCATCCTGCCCAGGTCTCTCTGCAGGGCCTTCCTGCCCTCTGGCAGATCGATGACTTGGTGTCGTCTGCAAACTTACTGAGGGTGCACTCAATTTCCACATCCAAGTCATCAATAAAGATATTAAAGAGGATGGGCCCCAACACCAACCCCTGGGGAACATCACAAGTGACTGGTCACCAGCTGGATTTCACTCCATTCACCACTACTCTCTGGGCCTACCCATCCAGATAGTTTTTACCCCTGCCCAGAATGTAGCTGTCCAAGCCATGGGCTGCCAGCTTCTCCAGAGAATGCTATGGGAGAGCATGTCAAAGGTCTTGTTAAATCTAGGTAGACTATGTCAACAGTCTTTCCCTCATCCACCAGGTGGGTCACCCGGTCATGAAAGGAGATGAGGTTGGTCAGGCAGGGCTTGCCTTTCATGAACCCATGCTGACTGAGCCTGGTCCCCTGGTGGTCCTGCGTATACTGCATGTTTGTATTTAGGATGACCTGCTCCATCACCTTTCCTAGCACCCAGGTCAGGCTAACAGGCCTGTCACTCCCTGGGTCCTTTTTATGACCCTTCTTATAGATGGTCATCACTTTAGCAAGTCTCCAGTCATCTGGGTCCTTTCCAAATGACCATGACCACTGATAGATGATGGAAAGCAGCTTGGCAGTCATATCTGCCAGTTCCCTCCGGAGACTTACAAAGGAAAATTTCAAAGACCTTTCAATCACCTTTCAAACCTCTTCTACAAAGTGTTTTTCTGCATTTTCCTTTACCAAATATAGCTCTGACCTGAAATTGCTGCCATATGATTATAGTAACTCTTATTTAAATGTACACTGAACTGCTTGTGGTTCCTGAGTTTGATTCTAGTTCTGTGGTATGTCAATAGCTTTGACTGAAGTTGGTGAAAGGTACTAAGATCCTGCTGAGATAATTTCAGATCACAGGCTTTCCATGTTATGTCACTTTTGTTTTCCACTTTTAAGAGTACAGTGTAACTGCTTTAATATGGCTTTTCCATTCCTACCTTATATGCTTCCCTTATCTTTCTACAGTGCTTATGATAAGATCTTTCTTTCAGGACTGATATTCCTTTCAGTCCAGCTGTGCTTACAGTTCTTTTCTTAACTTTCCCCTTTTCCAGCTGTCTATGCTGTCAATTTACTCTTGTTTGCACTCACTTAGTTTTTTCCCCAAGTAAGGATATTATTACAGACCTCAAGATTTGTCTTCTGATAATCCTATCCCCAGCAGTCATGACCATTTCATTTCTGTTTTTTTTTTGTTTTTTTTTTTTTTTTTTTCTGAGATTAAAAATGAAAACACAACATTCTTGTTTCAGCTGTAGTTTTATTATTAAACATCCATGATTTTCTTCAGTGCCTCCAATCTGCTGGAATTTGTTTCTAACATCAGGCAAGCAGCTTTCATGTCAGACAATAAAGCTCTGCTGATCATCTGCAAGTTTCTAACTCTATCCAAGTGAATATTTAATACTTGCATGAAATTCTCCATAGAGTCTATGATTCTAGATCTTAAAATAGACATCATTTCAAGACAGTCAGTCAATATAGATTTTTAGGGATACAGATTTTTTAGGGAAAATTTTACTTTCTGATGCAAGGCATTTGGCAACTAGTAAGTTGGAAACAGACTCATATGTAATGCAGTCTTTGTAAGATCCTATCATAAGAATAGAGAAGATTAATAATAAACTTTGGAATTTAATATCCTAGTGCTTTAACCACTATCATTATAGAAAAGAGATTATCATTAGACAAACAATACTGAATGAAAAGTCAATTTGTGACATTATCCTAACTGAAACAGGTAATTGATTTTTGATAGATGTTTTATTGCTGATGGAAATTATGATTTTAGGAATGAAGGAAGGAAAAGTTCACTTAAGGCAGGCAGTCTTGCAGAAAATCAACTGTGTATTTTGGATGTTTTACATAGTTAAACTTTTTTTGCTGGTTTAAATTTAAATAGATTCAAACCTTTCAGAACAATGAACAAAAGATGATGATTTACCATACTCTTTTGTGTCCTAAAGAAAGTATTTTGGTCTTACATAGCTGAGATATTTCTGGAAGCCTAAGAGGATATTACTACCTGGAGGCAGCTTCCTGGTTTTCTGTTTAGAAACCTTGAAGGTGGCAAGAATCCAGCTCTCCAAACTAGCTGTCTAAAGGATATTGTATAAAGGTTCTCGTCAGACTGTGGGAAATGGGGGAAAAATTAAACACCTGATGATCAAATGTTTCTTCTGAACCTGCAGAGACTTCAAGATTTTAATATATGCCGGAATTAACTGAAATAAGTGAAATGAAGAGTAATAAACCAGTATTTGTATTCTTTTCTTTATCCCATCCTAGTGTAACTACGGCTAAAGTTCTAGTCAATATTAACATATCACACCCTAAATAACATGTAGTGGGAGCTGTCCTGTAGCAGAAGATCTGATCATTTTATCACTGGAAACTGGTAGATATGTCAAGGATTAATATACTTTTAGAATAACCTTGAATTTGGGAAATAATAGTATCCTCAGGATACTATAATATCTGTTTTTTCCAGTGTTTCTCACATGATTTTTACCAACATGTGTTTTTATTTTTCTCTGTATTTCATCTCTGCTTTCTTTTTTGACCAGTTTGCACATTTGAGCAACCAACATATGCTTAGGATTAAAACCTGAGGCTTAGTACCATGTTTGGAAGAAAAAAGGACAAATGGATCTGGAGTTTATACCTGTTAGGCAAAAAATATAGGTACCCTTAACAACAGAAGTGGATGTTGTCTGTCTCATGTCACTGGCAGGACAAGAAAGTGTCTCATTTGTTGTCTACACACTGTAAACTGATGGACCTGATGTCTGTAATCAGTCAGTAAAAGCTTCTACTAATCTAAAAATCCTGGGTTCAAGCCCCATTGCCAAATAATTTTCCATAACTTTTGCAATAAATACTGACAAATCATGACTGACACATCTCTCTATTCCTCTCTCTCCCCTGCCCTGCATAATTGCCAACTGTGTTAAACATTCCCTGCAGGCACATAAAGGAACCTACTATCAATATTTTGATGATCCATTAATGTGGGCCCTATCTGATTGAGTTTTCTGCTTGTTCACTTAGAATGTAACACTTGGTGACCTTGAAATATGAGCATTAAAGACAGGATACCTTATCTTGCTGCATGTCACTATCACCAAATAAAGCTTCTATTACGGGTGCTTTGAAATGAGCTGTTGGAAGAAAAGAGAACCTCTACTCTTAAACCTACCTTAACACAAAGTCTGTGTTATTTATTTACGATGTTACATGAATCATCTGCACTTTCCCTGATAAGCCCAGGGCTGTGTGTCTTTCATTTCAGCTGACATTTTGCTGCCATTTGCCAGGCTAAATAACTGCTGTGCAATCACACCAAGCTGATGCATGGTCATTGTTTTGCACAAAATGGATATTTAAGTCAGCTGAAAGACTGTTTTGAAGAATAGAATTTGACAAAGTAAATTTTTACTCATATAAGAGAAACCAAATAGATCTGTACCAAATGCACCTTTTGAGATAGCTAAAAGGATTTCTGCAGAGAATTTGACAAAGTATTTTACTTCTGCACATAAAGTAAGAAGTGATTAGTCTGGAACAAAAAGGATTTTTCAGGGCACAGAAAGGTTTTTCTGTGTATATAATTTGGAATTATATACATTCTTAGTCCTGACTGATGAGGTGTTTGAAACCTGTGTTTTTGTAAAGACAAATAACTGTTAGTTACATATTTTCTGTGTGTGTTAAAAAGAATTAAGTGAAATGGTGTTTTTCTTCACCTTGTATTTCTATTTTGTCCTTTCATTCTTTGCTTTGTTTGTTTGTTTGTTTGTTTTTTCTTCTTCTTTTTTCTTTTAAACCAGAGATTTGACTCTGAATCACAATCCCAGTTCTTGATAAACCAACTGGATTGCATGATTCTTTAGCTTGCTTTATCATGCTCTGAAATGTTAGAATCACATGTTGTGTATAGAGTAATTGAGCATTTTTGTTTCTCTAACTGTAAGAAGCAGAAAATTGAACACATTTCAAGGATAAGAAGTTCTGCCTGCAGTTGTTTAGCTGCTGAGAAAATTTGCTGACAGGTTTGCTTGGATGCGTATGCTCCTATTTGAGAAAAAAAAAATGCAAGCCATACAAAAATGGACTGGAATTGTCCACAACTGACAAGCGACTTCTATTTAGAGATTTAGAGACTGCAGGTTAATAATTTATGAGGTTCTTATGCAGAACACTATGTGACTTTCATTTTCTTGTTCATGGAGCATATCAAATGCAAGGTGTTACTTGTAGGTCTGGACAGATTTTCATTTTTTTTTTTTTTTCCTTCCAATTATTCCTTAAATACCTGCTATGTTATGCAGAATAGAGGGGGGAAAGGCAAATAATTCTAGCTTGAGAAAATGTCATCATGGAATTCATCATCATTTTGTGACATTTGCTGTCCTTTTACTAAGCTCCTTGGCATTTCATGAAACTATGCCTAGACTAATTGTACTTTCATAAACTGTTGTTTTCCCTTATTATATGGTTTGAGAGTATCTTCCATGCAGGAATGTCAACACGTTTAACAAACTCTAATGACTAAAGCTTTGAACCCCCTCCTGATGTACAGTATAAAGGTTTTTACCTGTCCCCACCTCAGTATGAGACGGTTTTTAGTGACAAGGCTATGGGCGCACTATACAGCTAAAACTGTTGTTTTATGGCATTGATGATGAATGAAGATGGATTGCATCCATCCAACAGTCTAGTTTCATACCCATCCCACCTCCAAGTCCCACACAAAGAAGCTATAAAAAAAGTTTCTTTTGGGGAAAAAAAAGGCAATATCTTGCCTTTTTTATTTGTAATAAAAAAGGCAAGAAAGTGCCCCTTTCTTCTCCTGTTTGTAGTCCTCAGTTACTGTGGAAAGGTGGATCCAGCACCACATTTTCCTGGACATTTTCACCTCCCCACAGGATGTTCTCTGTTATTCAGCTCCTGTGTTACAATTTGCTGAAGCTAATGCTCCCTTGCAGAAAGCTAGCACTGGTAGGGTTTTACAGGAAATTACATGAGGAAGCATTTGGGATAAAGTATTTTGCCGAGAAAGAGGCTGAGCACAGCAACTGGTGGTGAGCCTGTAATGGCAGGGATTACCTGCAGGTTGATCTGCTGCCTCTTCCCCTACCCTAGTGGGGGATCCAGAGTACTGACATGTTGCAGGTGAAGCAGCCTTGTATATGTGAGCACCTCTTTCTGTGTGCAGGCTGGAGAAAGGCTGTGCAGATCATGGGTTGTGTTGCTATGTGTCCCATGAGTACTCCTGTGCAGGACTAGCTGGTTTTATATGGTCCTAGAGAACTTCTCAGAGGCCTGGATTTTGCTTTGGCTAAATAAAATCACTTTCCTAGATACATTTCTGTGAAAACAGGCACTTGGGGCCAGTTCTGTCAGGAAGAGTTTTACACCATAAAATTATATCCTCAGAATTTTGGCGAAAATCTCAAGATATTAATTCCTTGGGAACAGATTATGGGTGTAAAGACCAGTCTGGTAGAAGAGCTAGTCATTTGTCAGTCAAGTAAAAAGAAATGTGAGGCAAACAATCTTATGCGCTTACTATCTTGTCAAAAATAATTGGCTCATTAATCTTAGCTATATTAATTTAGTCATATTATGAAGGTCAAATGCAAGAAGATCCTTTTGGGTTCTCATCAAGTTAAACACAGCTCTCTATGTAGTTAGCAGAGTTTTTCTCTCTAAAAATAAAATTCCAATAACACTTTTAGCAATTTAATTACATACAATAATCAGGGATATACTAAGACATACAGAGTGAATGAATAGACTGCACAGACACAAGAAGAAATAAACACCATCAACACATTCCTTATGTACATCCATAAAAGGCATTTCTTGCCTATGAAAAATGAAGCTTTTATGAGAATAATATTATCAGATCACTTTATAAATACAGATCTACTTATATTATTTATGTTGATATAATCTGAGGAAAGAAAATTCAGCAAAACTAATGAATTTTTGAGCAAATACAGTTTAACTGGTTTATTGGTATTGGGCCAGATATCTCATACACTCACACCCTTATTGAATTTGGTGGACAAGACAGAATACATGATTCTCCTGTGTTCCTAATTTCTTTTCCATCATGTAGTTTACATAACTGTGGTTTGCAGGTTTCTATAGTATTTAAAAACATAGGAAAAAAAAAATCACCTAAATAAGCATTTTTTTCTCGCTTGCCTTGCAGATTGTGATTATTTGGAACTGCAGGTTAACCACTGAGAGACTTGACAAAATTAAGAACATTAACATGTATTTACAGCTTTATTAATTCATTATCAAACTCCATACAATGTGTAGACATTCTTCTGACTTCACTGACTCATATAATAGCAAGGTAAAGGACCTGTAAAAAGTTTCAACACAGTAAAGGGAAATAGTTGGTATACCAGCTGCTTAGAGGACATAGTTGTCAGCCAGTACTGAAGCTTGTAGATGCAGTCATGTCATTCCTGTTTGCTAAACTTTAATTTTATGTGGTTGGTAGCAGTTTAAGTTGTCTGCAGATTCTAGTTTATGATAAGTCCTTGGTGCAGCATTTTTTCTTGTACTGGTTTTATATTTATATATTTATTTATTTATTTATTTATTTTCTAACCACATGATTTTAGACATTTTTAGTATTTCGCTAATGCTTTTTTTTTTTTTTTTTTTTTTTTTTTTTTTTTTTGTCCATTCCTAAGCAAGTTGCCAAGTTGTTCTCTAAAAAGAAATTGTTGAGGATAGATACCTCCTTACGTCATGAGACTTATTTAATTAAAGCAAATAAATTATGTTCATAGCATGTATACCAGGTATTTCAAGACTATTTTCATTTCAGGGCTTTAAGGGACTGGGATAATTAGCAGATGGAGCGGGAGCACAGGTCATGCTTCCCTCCATCCCTACAGTGGCAGGGAAGGGTACAGAGAGGACTCAGAAAGCCCACCTGATAAACAGATGGCTCAGAGGCTGGTGCCAACACAGAAATTTGTGGGTGTTTTTTTTTTTTTTGTTTGTTTTTTGGTTTTTTTTTTTTTTTTTTTTTTTTTTGTCAATTTTTTTGACCATGGGGCGCATTACTCAGCACCCAAACTGCTAACTGCAGATGGGTCCCACCGGTCCCAAAAGGGAAAACAGACACTAGCACAGGAGCTGGCAGGGCTCACTGAGAGGTGTTTAAACTAGGTAGGAAGCAGAATGGGGACGGGGAGGGAATAAGGCTTGTTAGAGGTGTGCCAGGGGAACAGTGTCAGTGCCAGGGTAGCAGGCAATGTCCCAACTGAAGTGCATCTACACTAATGAACGCAACATGGGTAACAAACAGGAGGAGCTGGAAGCCATTGTGCAGCAGGCAGACTATGACTTGGTTGCTATCATGGAAACGTGGTGGGACCACTCTCATGACTGGAGTGCTGCAATGACTGGCTATAGGCTCTTCAGAAGGGACAGGCAGGATGGAAGGGGTGGTGGTGTGGCTTTCTTTATTAGAGAGTGTTTTGATGTTGTGGCTGAGACTGGGAATTATAAGGTTGAATCCCTATGGGTTAGGATCAAAGGGAAGGCCAAGGCAGGCATTGTGGTGGGGGTCTATTACAGACCGCCAAACCAGGATAAGGAGACAGATGAGGAATTCTACAGGCAGCTGCAGAAGTTGTGAAATTGTCGGCTCTTGTCCTCATGGGGGACTTCAGCTTCCCAGACATATCCTGGAAATACAACACAGCTCAGAAGAAGCAGTCTAGGAGGTTTCTGGAGAGTGTGGAAAATAGTTCCCTGATGCAGCTGTCTAGTGAGCCTACCAGAGAAGGTGCCCCGCTGAACCTTCTGTTCACAAACAGAGAAGGACTGGTGGGAGATGGGGTGGTCAGGAGCTGTCTTGGGCAGAGTGACCATGAAATGGTAGAGTTCTTTTTTCTTGGCGAAGTCAGGAGGGGTGCAAGTACAACTGCTGTCTTGGACTTCCAGAGGGCCACCTTTGAGCTGTTCAGGACACTGGTTGGCAGAGTACCTTGGGAGGCAGTTCTGAAGGGCAGAGGAGTCCAGGAAGGCTGGGTGCTCTTCAAGAAGGAAATCTTAAAGGTCTGTCCCGATGTGCCCAAAGACAAACCAACATGGAAGACTGGCCTGGCTGAACAGAGAGTTGTGGCTAGAGCTTAGGAAAAAAAAGAGGGTTTTTGATCCTTGGAGAAGAGGGTTGGCCACTCAGAAAGATTATAAGGATTTTGTAAGGATGTGTAGGACAAAATTAGATAGGCCAAAGCTCATCTGGAGCTCAATCTGGCTACTGCAGCTAAAGACAACAGAAAATGTTTTTATAAATCCATTAACACAAAAAGGAGGACTAAGGAGAATCTCCATCCTTTACTGGATGCAGGGGTAACTTAGTGACGAGAGATCAGGAAAAGGCAGAGGTGCTTAATGCCTTTTTTTGCCTTAGTCTTTAGCAGCAAGACCAGTTGTTCTCTGGATACCCAGTACCCTGAGATGGTGGAAGGGGATGGGGAGCAGAATGTGGCCCTCACAATCCACAAAGAAATGGTTGGTGACCTGCTACGGCACTTGGATGTACTTAAGTCAATGGGGCTGAAGGGATCCACCCAAGGGTACTGTGAGAACTGGCGGAAGAGCTGGCCAAGCCACTTTCCATCATTTATCAGCAGTCCTGGCTATCAGGGGAGGTCCCAGTTGACTGGCGGCTAGCAAACGTGATGCCCATCTACAAGAAGGGCCAGAGGGTAGACCCAGGGAACTATAGGCCTGTCAGTTTGACCTCAGTGCCAGGGAATCTCATGGAGCAGATTATCTTGAGTGACATCAAGCGACACTAGCAGGGCAACTACAAGGGCGCCTCACTACAAGAAGGACATGGAGGTACTCAAACAAGTCCGGAGAAGGGCAACAAAGCTGGAGAGGGGTCTGGAGAATAAGTCTTATGAGGAGTGGCTGAGGGAGCTGGGATTGTTCAGCCTGGAAAAGAGAAGGCTCAGGATCAACCTTATCACACTGTATAGTTACCTTAAAGGAGGCTGTAGCAAGGTGGGGGTTGGTCTATTCTCCCATGTGCCTGGTGATAGGACGAGGGGGAATAGGCTAAAGTTGGACCAGGGGAGATTTAGGTTGGATATTAGGAAGAACTTCTTTACCGAAAGGGTTGTTAGACATTGGAATAGGCTGCCCAGGGAAGTGGTGGAGTCACCATCCCTGGATGTCTTTAAAAGTTGTTTAGATGTAGAGCTTAGTGATATGGTTTAGTGGAGGACGTGTTAGTGTTAGGTCAGAAGTTGGACTAAGTGATCTTGGAGGTCTCTTCCAACCTAGATGATTCTGTGATTCTGTGAAAATATGAAATTTTGTGTACAGTTTTCAAAATCTAAGTCAGTCACATGCAGTTTCAGAAATCTCAGCCCATCTGGACTTTTATTCTAGCACATTTTCCTGGTACGATTTCTTGAACTTCTCTTTCCACTTTCAGTGGCCATTTATATGGTGTACGTATAAGTTAGGAACCCTGTAACCTTCCACTCTGGATAACACAAGCAAGTAAAGACAAACAGGAGTGGCCAAGAAGGAATATAATATTAGGAAAAATGTGCGTGCTTGGGTCATGAGATAATGCTTGTTTCAGGGTGACCATGACTGCATTCTACAGGAAGTGCCACTGAGCTGTAAAATCCCACACTTGTGTAGAAATACCTGAAGTTCTCCAAAACTGCTGATTCTTTGAGGCAAGTAAATAGAAAGAGATTGTCCAGGATAATTTTTAAAGGCTCCTCTCATACATTTTTCTTAAGTATCTAAGAACTAAACCTTGCCTGTTTATTGTCTGTACTGCAACTGAATCTTAATTAATTTTTCATTGGTTTTCTCTGACAGGTTTTTGAACCATTGTTACTTTATTGTTTTGGCATATTTAGTTCCCCAGATGCTGCAAGCCATTATATTATCTTCATTGTTTTGTATCTTCTTCACAGTTCTTCATATCATTACAGACATTCAAACTTATCCAGCTAAACACATGTGTGAAGAGCTGTCAGGAAGAGCCTGCAGGAATTAAACTGTGGTGTGTCTCAGGCTTGTGAACAGAAGAGAAAACTTGTAGAGCCACTTTGTCCAGTCAGTGGATTCTCTCCTCTTTATCTCTCTTCCAATAAATCTTTACATACATATTTCTCCTTGGTATAAATTGTAAATCTACAGAATTTGTCTAACTTTAAAATTAGACAAATTTAAAGTTTTAAAGATAAAGTCTTTGCTTTATCCACATCAGCAGAGGCCTAGGAGAACTGAAATGTGGTTTTAAAGCTATAGTTACTTCCTCTTAGTATGCAGATGGCTATTTCTGAAATATGATATTTTTTATTTATTTTATTTTATTTTATTTTATTTTATTTTATTTTATTTTATTTTATTTTATTTTATTTTATTTTATTTTATTTTATTTTATTTTATTTTATTTTATTTATTTTATATTTTATTTTATTTTATTTTATTTTATTTTATTTTATATTTTATTTTATTTTATTTTATTTTATTTTATTTTATTTTATTTTATTTTATTTTATTTTATTTTATTTTATTTTATTTTATTTTATTTTTGTCAAGAATCTGAAATGTTGCCAACTGTCACTTACAGGTAATTATCTACGTGTGTTCTTTTTTCATCTCATATATACGATATATAAGGCTTAGTCTTATACAGTCTTTTCCTCCCCCATTCCCCTTGTGTTTTGGTTTGTTTTGGTTTTTGTTTGTTTGGTTGGTTTGTTTTGTTTGTTTGTTAGTTTTGTTATGTATATAGGATGAGATGCAGGGTGTGCTGCTTCTGTGCAGTTACTTTTAAATTAGATTGGTACCCTGTCATAATATTTCTGTGCAGTGCTTTGTGTTTTTTAAAACAGAATACTATTGCTGAATATAAGGCCATGCATTGCACATGGCTATATCTTAGAAGTCCAGGAAATCCAAGGGACATCTATAAATATATTTCCTCACCACAGTCTGCAGGTCTCTGGGAGGACAAAAATAAAATAAAATAAAAAATAAAAAGTGACTCTTCCATTTCTTTTCATTGCTGCTTCTTTCTAGTTTTCTTACTTTCAGATAAGATGCTGCAACCTAGCCTATTCTTTTTCTGGAAGTCAGTCTCAAACGCACTTTGAGAAGTGAGCTCACAGCCGTGCAGAGTCTGTCTCGTTGCACTCTAGATTAACTCTTCTACTCCTTTGGGTGCCAGGGGAGCATGTGTTCTGAATAAACATGACAACACAAAATTAATCCCATTTCTACAGCTTTAACCTGTTTTTACAATTTAATATTCTGACATGACAAATGTACTGTCGCCTGAAACATGTGCTCTGTTTAAGCAAAATGCTGGTGTAAAGTGTCCTGTTGGGAGTGATAATAAGACTTGTAGCCTTTACATCATCTGTTTCTTAACTTAGGGTTGTGATTTTGCTGTGCAGTCAGTATAATTTTTTTTTTTTTTTTTTTATGGGAAATTTAGAGGGGCTATGTGAATGCTGTAGTCAATGATCCTTATTAAGCTAGTAGATTAACTTGGAATAGAAGAAGAGTATAAAATAATTGCAGGAGTAAAATTTACAGAAAGGAACATTTGATGTTGCATGCCCTCAGTTTTTCTACATCTAGCAAAACTACAGCCAGCTTTCAAATAATGGCTTTAATTTAGGATTCTTCCTGCATATTTTGCCATTCTAGTTGGGCAGTTTCTCATAATTGTTAACCCTGCAGCAGTTTCTAATCAGTCATAGATTACTAAAAAAAAAAAATTCTGAAAATCATGTCTCATATGGATCTCTCTATCTCTCTCTCTCTATATATATATATACATACATTTCCTGTACAAATGCAGTGACTTAAATACATTTAAATTTTTCTATCACAGCTCTTTGAGGTTTAATTCTCTTACACTTCTTCATAAACAGATATAGCCTGCCCACCCTTCCATTGAGTATGAACTGGCTCAAACCACTATAAAATCAAGTTGGGAAAAAATGCTATTTATTACAAGTAGTCTTCATTCTACACATCTTTTATGGAAAAAAAAAGTGCACAAAAAGGAAATTTATTGTGTTGTCTTTCTGTTAGATATGTTAAATGATGTAGTGAAATGTATTTCTACCATTGTAAATTCCCAGCTTATATTTTCTGGAAAATGTTGAAGCACATCTTGCCTCAGTCTGTAAGACTATCAAAGCATTGATCACGTCACTGACAGTTTTACTCTAATTATATATTTGTGATGTGCTGTGATATAAAAGCCATTCTTCTGTCTTTTTGTTTGTGGAGAACTGAAGAAATACATTTAATTCCTCATAAATTCCAATTAATGCCCAATTTAATAGATTGCTTTGTGGTTGTTTAGGTATGTGTATGATTCAAGGGACAGGGCACTATAAAAGTAACTTAGCTTCTGTTCCTATTAATTGTCATGAATACATATAATATCTAGTTGCACTTCCAAAAACTGAGCTGAAGCACTCTCATTCAGTAAAAAGTTTCTGAAACTTTCATCAAACGTTGTGATAGCACCAATATCCTCAACAAATTCTGCCTGTTCTAAATTTCCTTTCTACTTCAAATAGAGATCAGAATACTTCCTTCCCATCAAAACACAAAGGTGTGCTTTTGTGGGGTGAAGGGACTGCAGTAGTATATCTATTCTTTGTTGTGAGTAGCAAAACCTTTATGTAGGTTCAGAGACATGGTTGGAAATGTGAGCAAGAGGCATCTTGTTTTATTTACAGTGACATGTAGACAGCAAGTAGCCAGCCAACATGTTTATTTCTGTTCATATTTATTACTGTATGCTATAGCACTGCTGCTGATTTCTGAACCTCCTGGCATTTTGTGTAGCACAGGTTCTGGGTACAGCAAGTGAGTCATTAATATTACGGGAGGACATTTCTTTGATGACTTTTATTATTTAAACGTTCTGTGGAAAGCACTAAATGTTAGAATGATAGAATTCCCTGTCTTCTGCCCTTTCATCTTCCCTCTGTCCAAACCTCCTCTAACAAAAACACTGCAGTAAATTGCTTAAGGCACTGCCTTGTCTTCTCAATCTTTCAGATTCTTTCTCTTTCCCACTGCATACAGTCAGTTACAGCCCCCTCCCCCGCATTGATCTGTCCTTTGTTTTAAGAGCTTTTGTTCTCCTCTTGTGATGTTGCTAAAACAAAAAGAAAGGAGACATGCATAATAATGCAGGGACATTGGTGCCAAGGCTCATTGTCCTGTGTCGCTAATGGTACAACCACTGACCTTTCCCCTGCTGTGCCAAGTGCTGTTAAGCTGCCAGCCTACAGAATTAAAAAGGTTCCTTGCTCTCCCTGTGCTCTTCCTCCACCAGTTACACACTTTCTCGTCAAGAATCAAGAATAAAAAGAAAGAATTTAATTAAAGTGAATTTTTCTATCCATTGTTAAATGATTCTTTTCAATAGTGATGGCTATTTTTAAATTCTCTGCTCTTTAATTTCTCTGTTTTCCTCTTAGTTACTGCAGAGCAGTCTATCTGATCATTTTAAGTGTGACAAATTCACTAAGAACAATTTCCATACCCTAAACAAGTCCGTCACTCACCTATTTCTACATCTTCTCTCTAGTGCTCTGCCTTTCTAATGGCTCTTAATCACTGTGTTTCAAGCAAAAGACAGTATTTACATCCTGCATAGCAACTGAAATATAGATTTAATATATTAAGCTGAAATAGATGTTCTGTTCAGGTACATGAATAAGCAGGTGCAACCTCAATGAGAAATCAGAGGGCTGAGGCCAGCTTCTCAGTAATAGACATGAAACAGGAGTGAGACCTTGTTCAGCTTGGCAGAAACAGAGCTGAATTCTGGGGCTTATCCCTTAAACAAGCACAAGATATCCTCTTGAACACCACTACGGAAAGACTAGGACAGATTCTATGACTCCCAAAGTCATGGTATAAAACTTTTGACATTAGCTTTTTTCTACTGCTCTCTTCCATGGCATGATTGGGATCCCAGAAAAATGTAAATCATACCAGCTCCTGCCCTTGTGGGAATGAGGATGAAGAATGAATGGAAAGAAAGGAGCTAAAAATGCTCCCCTATAAATCTGTGCTGGCCTGTACGTAGAAGACTGTACATACAAGGAGATAAATAACTTCTGTTAAGGAAAAGACTGCACAACCCATAAGATCCTCTCACAACAGAACATGGACTTTTATCCTCTGTTTTTACTTGACAGTGATCACCATCTTTTTTATTGTAGTGTGTAAAGCTGGAATGGGATTTTTCAGACATGGCAAAGATTGTCTAAATCTTCTATGATCAAAGGTGGTGGTAAAACTTCTATTTCTGATGACAATGCCAAGAATTTAGGCCAGTTCTGAGAACTATGAAAGTCATATCTCTGTCCAGGTAGGTGTTTGCTTTCATTCATGTTTTTGTATCCCGGTAAGATAATAACATCTGTTTGATGTTCTCCTATCTGAAAATAATAGAGAAATAATATTCTTACCATCTTTTTGTATTGTTATTTTTACAATTCAGTGTTGATTTGGTGAATATTTTGATATAGCACACTTTTTTAACCTTTCCACAAGACAGGTAACTAGCCTTATAAAAAAGTAAGTCATCACCCAATTGTCTATCTTTTACTTCTTTTAAAATAATATGTAGCACTGTATTGTGGATTTCTAGGTACAAAGCTCACTCATTCTTCACATGCTGTATTATTTTCAATGAATCACTTATTTACAGTTCAAGCCAAGAGAGTAATAATATTCCTGACTATTTGTAATACTTTTGTCCTACTACCTTAATAAAGATGAACAGTATTTAACAACCAGCCATTGGAGATCTCTTTATTTCAATTAGCAAGGGTGCTTTTCCTATCATTTTCTCAGAATAAAATGCATCCTGGAAGATTCCTTACTGTGTTCCCCTAGCTGTTGATTTGGAGTGAATTAAAGGAAACATTGTGGTAGGTGAATAGCAGGGGAAAAAAAATAAGGTCTAACATTAAACAATATAAATGCCTTTTGCTCTATCAAACCTTAGGGCAATGTCTTTTCAATGTCATGCTTTAGTAAAAGTCTTTTTAGTGCATGGATGTCTTTCTAAACAAGGCAGACAAAAGCTTTTATTTTAAAAGCAAACAGCTAAGTGATTTGCTGTACACTTGCCATGAATAGTAACGAGTAGATTTGTGGTGTGTTCCTCTTTTTAATTAGCACATTGCTATAACCTGACTGCTGCTTTTGCTATATGGATGAGCACTGTCTTATTACAATGCATCTAGAGGATACTACTTGAAGCAGTTCATGAAACAAGTTAGAAAAAAAATACCATGGAGTATTGGGATTGTTTTGAAATACTTTTATGTTTTACTCACTTATTTGTGGAAAGAATTGGCTGTTAAAGCTGAAAGCAAATCCAGTTGTAGGCATTGTGTTGCATAAAAATAACTTTAAAATAGATTTTTATTGTGAGAGATTGTTTTTCCAGATCTGGGATATATGTATGCAGATATAGTATTTAACAAGCAAAACAAACAAACAAAAAAATTTAGACTTAGTTCTCTTGTTATAAATTATATATGCCTTAAGTATAATGAAATTTTAAAGTTTCATAATTGAATAAAATGGAAAAAAAATATTTTTAATTACATCTTTATAAGTTTATCTGATTGAGTATTTTAAGTGGAATTTTTATTTAAAAAATCTCACAGCTGTTCCAGATAAAGCAGAATTTTTAAGTAGTAACATTAAAATACAGAAATATTAGGACTTATGTCAGAATTTTCAGGCAATGGAAGAATGGAAAAAAAAAAAAAAAAAAAAAAAGAAGGGCTTAGTAAAAGGGAATCTGTTTTTCATTATGATAGCTGCACTTTTAATGGAGACTTCGTGTGATTCAGAAAAATATAATCTGAGATAATAAACAGCATACCTATTACATAAACCAATAATAATAAAAAAATATAGAAGAATGAAATGGAATGACTAAATCAATTGTAAATTCCTTCTGTTACCGCAGAATTCAGAGATATCCCATTTGCAGAGTTTTACACAAATATATTCATGATGGCTTCACATTCAGATGTTCAAGATTTTTCCCCAGTGTTTCTCCACATGGGTTTTGAGCCCATGGGCATCTGTCCCTCCTTAGGCTTTTTTTGTCACAGGAATCCTCTCTGCCATGTTCTGTTGACGTATATATGTGCCTTGCTAAATAGGCTTTGCTGAAACAGAAAATGGGCTTTGCTGGTTTTGCTTTTCTGTAAAGTTTGTACTATAAAGGTGCATAAACCATCTCTGTTACTGCACATGGAATGTGATGTCCTGAGTTATGACTGACATCAAAGTACCTAAGAGAGAAACTGGACTTTTAAGATAAATTCCTATGAAAATGTCAGGAACGTTCAAACACCTACAGTGTTTTGGATACTATCAGGAGGTAAAGAGAAATTAATCTTATGATATGGTCTCTCTAAATAATGGTTATGTTTTTATGTAAATACTTTTGTCTATATATAATACAGAAAGATGTCAGAAAAATTTACAGTTTTTTTCTTCTATTACTTTCTCTCTCTCTCTCTCTCTCTCTCTCTTTTTTTTTTTTTTTTTTTGTGTGTGTGTGTGTGTGTAACTTAGTGGTCTCCAGCAAATTCCACAGTAAAAGAATTAGGAAGTATTTACTCAGTTCAGATTTTTTATTATTATTATTATTGTTGTTGTTGTTAATACTTATTTATTTATTAATGAGAGAAGTTGGGAATTCACTTTTAAAAGGTGTCACTTAAATAGGATGAACAGTAAGGCAAAACCCAAGCTTGGCAAATGCCAAACTCTTAGTAGTAATTAGGAATCTTTCTGAAATGATAAGAAGTCCAAACAGCCAGAGTGTTTTCTTGAGACATATGTGTAGTCATTCACACAGTGTAGAACTGAAAACACTTTTCAGCTATAGGCAGTAAAGTGAATGAAAAAATATGATGGCACTTTAGCAATCATATTGTTTTGAAATATGGTTGACTTATATTTATGTAACATAGTTTTATGCATGAAGGCATATGGATTTCTTTTAGAGGCAACTTTATTTTTGGAAGGGGTTGAGTTTTCAGAATTTAAAATTCTGTTGGCTCACAGCGCAACACGAAGGTCACCAAATCATGTTGCTTTTTGATACGTTGCTCAAACTTAGAGAAATAAATGAAAGACTTTATCATATTGGCTGCAGAGTTACAGTTACTCATTAACAGTGAAGCCCTGAATGATTTGCAAACTGTGAGCAATTAAATGGTTCTAAACACATTGATATTCTAATATTTATATATGGCACTTATATTGCAGAAAAGGAGAGAAGGGAGGGAGGGAGGGAGGGAGGGAGGGAGGGAGGGAGGAAGGAAGGAAGGAAGGAAGGAAGGAAGGAAGGAAGGAAGGAAGGAAGGAAGGAAGGAAGGAAGGAAGGAAGGAAGGAAGGAAGGAAGGAAGGAAGGAAGGAAGGAAGGAAGGAAGGAAGGAAGGAAGGAAGGAAAGATCTCTTAAGGCATTAAGACCACCTTTAATCTTTAAAAGGGATTTTCAATAGCCTTCTAAACCAAGAGACTAAATATGGTGCCTGAGAAAGAAGAAATTTTTAAATTATTAAATTATGCTACCAATTGACAACTGTAAAATGAATTTAAAATTATTTTAAATCATGTGTGATTTTTTATATATGTGGCATATGGATATACATATTTATATAAAATATATGTAAAATCCATGTCATAATTAGAAAGTCTGTTTTCTAGAGATTTTCTAAGGTTACCAGATGTGATCAAATACTGTTTCTAATAGGCTAAAGTGTATGTTTCTAATGCTTCAGAGGTGAAAAGTGTTAATATTTAAGCTGTCATCACAAAAAATTGCCTCTGACCTAGGATGAGTAAAGGTGATCTTGGAGGTGGATAAGAGGTTACAAAAAGTTCCATATTTAGGAAAAATAAGGAAAAAAAATGGGTTTGCTAGCTGGTTTACTGCTAAAATAAAATAAATAAACTGAAATATTATCATGCTTGGAATTTTCAAATAAAAGTTATATAGGGATAATGAGCAGACAGTGGACTGTGCAGTCAAGCTAAAAGGTAAGTAAATATTTCAGATGTGGCTTTGCAATATACTGTGTCCATATAATTTGTCTGTGTAACTGAAGTATACAACATATACTTTATGTACAGTCAGTCAAACATAATTCTGGCTTCTCTACCATAGGGTATATCTGAGTATGTAGGTACAAACAGCTTACCGTGTCTGAAATTATTCCAGAACTTGCTTTCCATAGCTCTTCCCATGCAGCTGTAATTGATAGTGCACCACAGTGATGTGACATCCTCCTGCAAGGTCTTCTGTAGAATACATCTGCTGTACACTGGGGAAACAAAATATGAGTCTTGACTGAACCTTGCACTAGAAAGGATTCAAACCGGGAAACTGTTCAACACAATTTGCATATTATGCAGATGAGAAACTAATGACAAAGAGTGTTTTGGCAAACTCTGCCTTGTTATCTGGCAATAGTGCATATAGTGGGGTACCTAGACATAATCTCTTCTAATGTCATTTTGCAATTAAAAAAAATAAAGTCAGAGAAATGTATTGAGGTGTATATGCAAATAAGATGCACTTGTGATGAACCACATAATCCTGTGTGATCTAAGCAATCCAGTTCATTTTGGGACACAGGCTTCATGATTGCATGTTATTAATTCTGAATGGTGGAAGAGGGAAAGTAGCCAAGTGCTTACTGAATCCTCATTTCTAGTTTGAGCGGCTGCTTCTTCATCCTTGCTTGCCAGTTCTGAGTGTATTTCAAGGAACATCGCTGAGAACAAAATCGAACACCATCAAACACCATCAATATTAATGATCTGAACTAGGAAGATAGCTTTTAGTGTGCAAATTAATTACCCTAATCACAGGGTTTTTTGTATCCATTTTAATGAAATAACTATTTATTTCACTGAGTCCTGAGCTTTTCTTTTGCAAATAAGGCACATTTACATGATAAATACATGAAATTTAAATGGATGACTAAATTAAATTGAAAAGAAAAAAAGACCTTTTTAAATACAATTTTCATAGGAAAAACAGCTAGATTAATGGGTTGGTTAGCTGACTGGCATCTGTGATTAAATCTTTTTAAGATATGTCAAATAGAATTTAATGGACCTCAAGAATTGTCTACATAGTCAGTAATATTCAAGGTTTATTGAAGATGCATTTTATCTCCTATTACTGAAGTGTAGACAGCTGAAGGGACACTGCTTGTGATTGCCCAGTACAGTATAAAGACGTTATAGTTGGAAATAATAATAATAAAAATTAGTATTTCTCTTTTTTCCTGTGTTGCTTGGCTCTTTGCTCTGAAAAATAACATTTTCTACCTGCTGGAATTTAAAACAAGAAACTCCACTTCTTAAAATTGTGGTTTTGAATGTTTGCATAGTCTTCTGATTTAATCACTACATGCATATTAGTTTCATACTGTTGTTTCCTATTAATGACAAGTAAGGAGAAAATGCTTAGTTCAGAGGAATTTTAAATGTATCTTTTAGATTCTATGTGTTTTGAAAACTTTATTTATTGTGGCAAAGCTTTGAAGGGCTCCAAATTCAACAGAAGCAAGATTTGAAACACATTCCAGCTCATTTTTTGATAACAGTCCTGCAGAACAGAGCATCTTTCTCTGCTTGCTTTTTTCCCGGTTGAGCCACCAGAGACATCTCCAGCTTCCTTTGATTTGAAATGATCAATGGCAGCTGCGGCAGGCAGGCAGGGTGCCCGAGGCACAATGCAAACAAGTCTCTCTCCCAGCTCACTAGGATTTACATTTCAATTGCTGCCACATTTTTAAAGATAATTATAACCTTTTTATATTAATATTTTTCTGTGGCCTCTCTGATATTTTAACAACATAAATATTAATTTAGCACATCAAGGAGAACATGCTTCCTTCAGTGCAATAGCTTGAACAAAAATGTCCCCAAAACACAGGGCATCAAACACAGCATCATGAATCTCTGAGCATTAGCCATAGAACAGTGGGCTTCTGATGGATTTAATTTTGCCTGGCCCTGTACTGTTTTAGAGATTACTAGAGAATAACCTTTCCTTTCAACTTTAGAACAAACTGTCCTGATACAAGTGCAGAATGTGTTCACTGTCGGAGCTGACATCTGTGACTTATGTGCCTCCAAACACTGTCTTTACTCTGGTGAAAAATATCAACTAGATGCAGCTGGCTTGATAAAATTGATTTTCTTGGAAAGAGAAGGGGGAAATTGCTGTTGCTGGTACTAAGAATTTCTAAAGAGTTTTGTGTTTCATTACTGCAGTCTTTTTTTATGCTTATTACCAATCCAGAAATACATATCCTCCTCCTATTGCATCAGGACAAGCCATCATAATGTACAGATGGTTCTGTACCTACCCAGATCACATGTTGGGTCATAATATATTTTTTTGCTTGCTGCTCTATAAACGTTTAGCATGTAGCATATTTTACTTATTTTTTTAAGCTGCCTTTTTTTCCTTTTTTTTTTTTTTTGGTTGTTGTTGTTGTTGTTGTTGATTTGCTTGCTCAGTTTCTCATACAAGTACAACATTTCTAACTACACTCCAGTGTCGAGCATCACTCACTATTTTTACATTCAAGCCCACGTGTGTGTGGGAATTATGCATTTTCCATAGCAACTGACAAATAAGAGGAATTAATGTATATTACAAAGAAAATTGATACCAGTACCCATCTGATGTTACAAAGAGGTCATTCTGTTGCTCTTCTTGATAACGTGCAGAGTTACAATCATTACCTTGGAATCTTTTTATGGACAAGACCTTAATTTCCTACACACCAAAGCCATGAGTTTGAGCATCGCTTGAAGCTGACTGAGGGAATAAAACTGCTCATGAAATATGCATGACTAACACATATGCTGCCAGGGGAACTTAGTGTATTATGTATGACCCTTCTGTAATTGTAAGGAAATGATATTCATTTAAATGGATGTTTATCACAGTTAAAGGTACACCTAATGAGGCAAAGGTCATATGCCTAAAAACACAGGGTTAGCTTACTGTTTCTGGCCTTGTTTAAAAAGGCTATGCCTTTTCACAGTTGTTTCTCCAGCACGTGATCTATATTTATGCAGCTAAAAGAGTCCCTGTCTTCTGTACTTGGATGCCAAATGCAGTATGAAACTAAATTTAATTCTAATATTATATGCATGTATATGGGAAATATCTAGACAGCATATTAAAATTCACTTCAAAACTAACTACTTTTTCAACTGCTGTTGTTTGGGGCAGCTATAGATTTTCTTCTGTTATTATTATTAGCCATTCTGTTATTTATGTATTTTTATTTTTAAAAATCTAACCCAAGTATCCTAAAGTGAATAATGTGCTGTGTGGTGGTGGTGTTTTGTTTGTTTGTTTGTTTGTTCTGCTTTGTTTGTTTTTCAGCTTAAGAGATAGCTGCAATACATCTTGTTTATTTCTGCTTCTATCATCCCTCCTCAATACAAAGACCTGTTTCAAAGTAAACTGTTTTACCTTGCTTCTTCTTAAACTGTAATATTTCTGCAATATAGATTTGGCTTTGTCTTTTCATTAATATGTTCTGAGAGTTCAGGGAGAGATGTTACACAGGACATTCACACAACTTTCATCAAAAGCCAAACCTTTTGATTAGCACTGCAAAGCTTTACCAGTTCTTCTCACAGAATCATTGGTCTGCACAGATAACCCTCAATTTTTCTCACATTGCTTATGAGAGTGACTTTCCAGCCCAACAAAGTTTCTATATCAAAAAAGAGAAAAGCAATTTATCACATTTCAAACTGCTGATAGGAGAAGCTGACAAATTTCAGGACATGTAACTGTTCCAAAAGCAAAACTGAGTCTGGATTACACTCAAGAAAGTTGGCCAAGTTCATCTTGGTCTAATGCCATTGATTTAATACTTCATGATCAACACTATTTAAAGCAGGAAAAAAAAATCTAAATAAAAATAATAATAAAAAAAATAATAATTAAAAAAAAAAACAGTGGATATCTGGTCTTCCTTCAAAGAACTCAAATATTAACATGTACTTCATATGATTTATCAATCAGATGATTTTTTTTTAACAGTCTTCTGTAGCAAAACATTACATAGAAGGCCACAGGTTTTGGTTGGATATGTAATTGGCTGTAACCAGCCTAAGACAGCTGCATATAATACTAACATAACATAAGGAGCTCTAGTGGGCACTGACAATTCAGCTGCGCTGCCTATATGCATGTACATCAACAAGATGCCTCTTAGCCTGAGCAATCAAAAGAACTGTGAAGAAACAGTTTCCTGGAATTTTGGAAAGCTGAGTGTGGAAAACTGCAGACAAACTTCTTTGCATTAGAACCCCAAATATAGGGAAAATTCTAGCCCATAAAACATGCTTAGCTGACTGGATCAATCTCTTCAAAGGCACAGGTGCATATTGCAAACTATGCTTTGATGTTCTGAATATGCTCAGACGTTTTAGACTGCATACACCTCTTCTGAGCCTGGATTTTATGTAAATTAATTAAGTTAATTAGTAAGCAACATTGAACTCATGCCATTAAACTTGTTGTTGTCCTTGAAATGGAAGTAAAGTTTCCCAGCAGTCAGAAATGGAGAGAAGTGGTTGCTTCTTTTCTTTTCTTTTCTTTTCTTTTCTTTTCTTTTCTTTTCTTTTCTTTTCTTTTCTTTTCTTTTCTTTTCTTTTCTTTTCTTTTCTTTTCTTTTCTTTTCTTTTCTTTTCTTTTCTTTTCTTTTCTTTTCTTTTCTTTCCTTTCCTTTCCTTTCCTTTCCTTTCCTTTCCTTTCCTTTCCTTTCCTTTCCTTTTCCTTTTCCTTTTCCTTTTCCTTTTCCTTTTCCTTTTCCTTTTCCTTTTCCTTTTCCTTTTCCTTTTCCTTTTCCTTTTCCTTTTCCTTTTCCTTTTCCTTTTCCTTTTCCTTTTCCTTTTCCTTTTCCTTTTCCTTTCCTTTTTTTTTTTTCCAAAAATCCTCTCATGAGGAGATACTCTATCTTTTATCTATCTTGTTACCTAAATATAAACTGTAAGAAGTCTTTTGCTCACAAGCATACATTTATTCCATGTATAAGGAGTGCATCCACATCGATATGCTGCTGCCTGCCAATGGTAGTGATTCCTTTTCAACAGACATGAACTCTCCTGCACTTTTCTTTTACTCTGTGAACTATTAGAAAACTAAGAGCAGAGCTAAAAATGAAAACTAAGAAGAGAGAGTGCCCAACGTGATTCTGAAATATTTTATCAAACAATTTTGCCTGAACAGTACATGTAAAGAAAGATAGTGGCCCTGAGCACACTGTAAGTTCCTTAAACAGACATATACACACACAGCATTTTGAGTTTTATAATGCTCAGAGAGTACTGTGTAAGTACTGTTTCATTATTCTAACTGGAGGGGTATTCTTGGGATTATTTTGGGATTATTAGTTGTTTTTTGTTTGTTTGTTTGTTTGATTTTCCCAGATTAATTGTCCTGGGGAAAATAGCTGCCCGTGGCCTAGCCAGGTATACTGTTCTCTGGGTAAAAAACTGTCTGGAGGGCCGTGCCCCATGGGTTGTGGTTAATGGAGTTAAGCCCAGCTGGCATCCCATTGCAAGTGATGTCTCCCAGGGTACTGGGGCCTATCTTGTTTAATATCTTTACCAATGACCTGTATGAGGGGATTGGTTGAGTGTACCCTCAGTAAATTTGCGGATGACGCCAAGCTGGGAGACAGTGTGGATCTGCCTGAGGGTTGGGTGACCCTTCAGAGGGTTTTGGATAGGCTGGACTGCTGCCTGAGGTGAATGGGATGAGTTTCAACAAGGCTAAGTGAAGGGGCCTGCACTTTGGTCACAACAACCCCATGCAGCATTGCAGGCTTGGGGCAGAGTGGATAGAAGACTATAAAGAGGAAAGGGACCGGGGATTGTTGATCGATGCTCAGCTGAACATGAGCCGGCAGTGTGCCCAGGTGGCTAAGAAGGCCAATGGCATCCTAGCTTGTATTAGAAATAGTGTAGCCAGCAGGAGCAGGGAGGTGATCGTCCCCCTGTACTCTGCTCTGGTGAGGCTACACCTCGAGTACTGTGTTCGGCTTTGGGCCCCTCACTACAAAAGGGACATTGAGGCCCTGGAACGTCCAGAGATGGGCAACAAAACTGGTGAGGGGTCCAGAGCACAAGTCTTATGAGGAGAGACTGAGGGAGCTGGGGTTGTTTAGGCTGGAGAAGAGGAGGCTCAGGGGAGACCTCATTGCACGCTACAACTTCCTGAGTGGAGGTTGTGATGAGGAGGGGGTTGACCTCTTTTCTGAGATAACTGATGATAGGACTCAGGAAAATGGCCACAAGTTGCACCTGGGGAGATTTAGATTAGAAATCAGGAAAAGCTTTTTCTCTCAAAGAGTGGTCAGGCACTAGAACAGCCTGCCCAGGGAGGTGGTGGAGTCACCATCCCTTGCGGTCTTCAAGAAGCACCTGGACAAGGTGTTACAAGTTATGATTTAGTAGCTGAGTGGGTAGTATTGGTGATAGGAGGAGGGTTGGACTAGATAATCTTGTAGATCCTTTCCAAACTTGTGTTTCTATGATTCTATGAATTAAGAAACAGCAGTCTTTTTCTTCTCGGTGTTTTTTATTTGTCTGGTTTGGTTTTGGTGTGGTTTTAAATCTTGTGATAAATATACTGCTTTCCTTGCCTGTGCTACTGCAGTGGTGAAAAAATCACATGAGATAAAGCTCATTGCAATACAGTTCCAAAAAGTAATTTTTCATGCAGCTATTCCGGCTGTTAAAATTGCCTAGCTTAATTAGTTGATTTGAGTTGTTTTGTTATATTTTTGCACTTGGAACTGTTATCTAAGAAGACCAAATATCCCAATTCCTCATTTTCACACTTCCAACATTACCGGTCAAGCGTTTAAAAAAAAAAAAAATACTTATTTATTCTAACTTAAATAGAAATTAATGGCTTGTTTGGAGAGGTTGGAAGGAAGTGGAATACGGAGCCAAAATTGTAGGGGATAGCCCACACTTAGAATCATAGAATATGCTGAGTTGGAAGGAAGCCACGAGGATTATCTATCCCAACTGCTGACTCTACTCAGGGCAACCTAAGAGTTAAACCATATACCTAAAAACGTTGTTAAAATGCTACTTAAACTCTGGCAGCTTCGTGCCATGACCACTGCCCTGGGGATCCTGTTCCAGTGCTCAACCACCCTCTGGGTGCAGAACCTTTCCCTAACCCCCAACCTGACCCTCCCCTGTCCCAGCCCCATGCTGTTCCCTCGGGTCCTGTTGCTGTCCCCAGGGAGCAGAGCTCAGCGCCTGCCTCTGCTTCCCCCGTGAGGGAGCTGCAGGCCGCCATGAGGCCTCCCCTCAGCCTGCTCTGCTCTGGGCTGAGCAAACCAAGGGACCTCAGCTGCTCCTCATATACCTTGCCCTCTGGTTCTTTAACCATCTTTGTTGTTCCTGCATTAATATTTTTATATTTTGCTTATATTGTGGAGCCCAAAACTGCACACAGTACTTGAGATCACACCAATACTGAACATAGTGGGATAATCACTTCTTTTGACTACTTAGCTGTACTGTGCTTAATGTACCCCGTGACACAGATGTCCCTTCTGGCTATAAGGGCACATTGTTGACTCATATTAAGTTTAACAACAGCAGAAAGCCATGGATACCTCTCTGCAGGGCTGCATTCCATTCTCTTCTCCTGTCTACAAGTACATCCAGTATTGCACCGGCACAGATACAGTCAGGCACTTGCTCTTGTTAAATTTCATATGGTTGGTAACCACCCAACGCTCTAATCTATCAGGATCTCTCTATAAGTCTTAACTTATCAAATTTAATTGTTAATACTATTGAAATACCTGTTGGGAGCAATAGAACAATTTAATTTCTGTAACCTTTAAAATAAAATAAGCTTAAATAAACAATAAATGTTTTGCAGAAAATATTTCCCATGCAGATATTCTCCTTAATGTCAATTCAAATCATAATGGTAAGTAACAAGTGCACTTGTATTACCATTTTATTTGATTGCAGATTCACTCTTTCAAAGCAAACCTTCTGATAGTTGTCACTTATCAGGCTATGGCTCACATAGTGAAGCAGCGTTGAAGTGATGGATTATAACATAGGTGTATAGTACAGGCATTTAATGCACTCGTATTGCTAATGGACATTAAACACGTCGGACCAGACTGGAGGCAACCCTCCTGACCTGGCTATAGAGTGCTGTTTGCCTTTTACAGTTCTCTTTTTGTCCCCCAACCACCTAATTTTTGTACATATCTGCTTCAAAGGAGCCTCACCCCTTACCAAGTTAGACATGGCTGCTATTGCCATGAGTTAGAAGAAAGTACAAATCTCAATCAGATGGCATAAGGTTTAGTGACCTAGGCAAAATGAACATTCAATAGTTACTCAAAATCTTGACTACTAAAGTAATAATTCTGGCAATGATAAATTGGGTGTAGTTGTTTATTTATAACTTGTTTTCTATGTAATTATGCATGTACAGTTATAGTTTATAACTTCATGCTATACCTGGATTTGGCACTCTAATTTTGTAAAAGATTACCCCAGATGATTACTTTTTTTTTTTTTTTTTTTTTTTTTACATTTATTGCTCATTTATATACACAATTCACAACAGAATTTTAATTAAAGGTTCTTTTCACTCATAGGGTTGGTGTCTTCTTTAAATTCCCTTTTCTTCAATATTCAGAATTTCCCAAGCTCTCCTGAGTCTACCCTTAGTTTTAACAGTGATCTTCAGTTCATACAAATCTATTGTCTTGCCTATCAGAACTGTTCATTTATTCATACCATGCCGTCAGTAGGGCTGAAGCAAAAAAGGACAACCTGAAAGTCATCCTGAAACAGCAGTAACAGATAACAAGTTGGGACAGCCATTATTTTATTACCTAGAGCCATATGTCAAGGAGTAACAAAGAAATCACAACAATATATACAGAAGCACTGTTGTGCATAGAGTCTGGGGGAGATCTTGAACAATAAGAATTAGTCCTCTGAGTATTTAATCCCAAAAGATGTAAGGAAAAAAACTCTGCCAATTGGAAAGACTTTATATATCTGTCTGCATTCTGCCGGGCTAGATACAGCCAACAATCTTTTAATCTTCTTCCTGAAGGGTACTTTGAAAACTTACCAAATAAGCATTGCCGTGCGGTAGGAGCAGAGAGTGTATGGGTGTGGTGAGGGGCAGATAGAGAAAGTAAATTGAAGAATTAAGATACATTGAGCAGCAGTAGTGTTAACTTGAGCATATTGCAAACAACTAGAAGATCAAATGGTGATCATTGTTTGACAGGAACACTGGAAACCACAGCCTAGATTTCTATTGCTTTTAATTATTTAGAAGTATAAACATATGAAGTTGAATGCTAATTTTGGTTATGACCTAATAAATGTGCTAAATATCTTTCTTTTTTTCTTTCTTTCTTTCCTTGCTGTACCTTTTGTACATGCACACTGTGTGCATACATACAGTTGTATCTAGCCGTGTAATCTGATTATAGCTGGAACCAATTCCTTCCAGAGCACCTTTCTTTGCTATAGGGGCAGATAATACAGCCTCAGCCACTTATACATCTCTTACTGACTCAGAGGGACTATTCTTTTGATCAGTGGGAATTCTTCAAGAAAGGCTCCCAAGCAAGCTCTAACAGTGTCCCAGGAGTTTATTGGGCATTTATTTGTTCCTTCATCAGAGTAGCTATTCTGTGGGAGATGTAACCAAGATCTTGAGATTGCCTCCTTCTGCCTCACCGCTACTACCCAGCACTTGAAGCATCTGTGATCCTCAGGGGCTGGGCAGCAATACCTGCAGTGAGCTATCTCACAGGGCTTGTGAAACAAAAGGAGTTTCTCTAAGCAAGCTTATCTGCATTAGCAGCACTTGATTCTAGATAGTTGCAGTGCACCAACAATTCAGACTAAAAGAATAACAGTGGCTGAGCAGAACAAACTTCCCACTGTGAAGCAATTATAGTGCTGTTGAATGGCTGATTGCTTGTGTGTGGTCCCCTCGGCTCCCTGATGTGGTGTGCTTATAGTCTTGCAATTGGATAAAATAGATTGGAATGAGTGCTGTCATATAGAACTGCCAGCTGTTCCACTGTTAATAAAGACACTATTTAGCTATTAATACATCCCATTCTTCTCTGCTGTGCTTATTCAAACAAAATATCTTTGTTTGTAGAGAGGGTGTGACTGCACCTGTTCTGGATTCAGGAATCCATGGCCTGTGAGAGACCCCTTGATACTCTTAAACAACAACGCTAGCTTCCAGCCAGAGCTCTGCACAAAAACCAGACAGAATGGGCTTGCTTTTCCAACAGATCTAGCAGACAATGTTCTAAAAATATACCAGCTTTGGAGTTAGTTTCCTACTGCCTGGGCTTTTGCCTTTATTCATTAAACCAGCTAATTCATTTTTAGTATGGGGACCCTTTATCAGCACTCACATTTTAATGTAGTAATTCACAGGAACGAAGACTAAACTGCCAAAATATGTAGAACTTAAGGGGATTGATTATGTCATACTTTGTATATGAATTTAATGGACAGTTAAAACTTGATTCCTTGCATTGTGAGGGAATGGAAGAGAGGGCCAAAATTTTATTCTAAGATCATTTTCTTTTAAGATTATTGAAGGCAGCTGACTTTCATTAAAAATATTTCCATTACAAATATTTATTTTTAGAATACATGGAATTCCTACATGGACTCATTAGAAACTGTATTTTGTTGTGTTGGTAAAAAACTATATATATATATGTGTATTACTCTCTCTCTATATATATATTACACTAAACCTGTCTTTAAACAATACAAAACAACAAAGCATACTGTAATAGCCCCAAAATGTCATTTCAGAAATTTATAGTGATATGTGGCTTGTGATGATACTAGGTCCTTCATTTGGCTCTACTAATGACTTGCAATGTGAACTTGGAGAACGTCTTTCTTCTTTTTTTTTTTTTTTTCTTCTTTCTCCACAGAAAAATGTTGCCGTTATCACCCAGCTAAAATGTGGGAGAAATTCACCATAACTGCTGTAGGTGGTTACCTAAATCATAGACAGCAAGCACATTCTGCTATTCTTCTTTTGCATTGAGATAGACCAATGATAAATACTCTGAAAATCCCTTGCCTTCTTAAGACAGGGAGTTTGGAATAAAGTGAGAAAGTAGCTCCCTAATATAATCCCATTTCTAAAGCTAATTTGTAGCATGTTAAAGAAATGGCTCTATTAATTTTAATTAATGAGTAATGATTTTTATTGTAATAACAGTGGACTAAAAATCAGCCCAGACCTTGGATCTGCGACTGGATGTGATAAAGGGTGCTAAAGAAGCAATTTTAGATCTTATGTAATGTCTTCAAAATTCAATTCCAAAAGTCAGTGCTGATGATGTTGATGATTAGTTTAGAGGACACTGATTAAGGTTCTCTCTCTCTCTCTCTTTTTTTTTTTTTTAAATGATCTGGCCTGGTTAAATGAAATACCTGTATGGAAATACTGTTCGTTAATTGCACTTTTGTTTAAGCCTAGGGCCTGGTTCCAAACACACATTTAGATATATTAATCCTCTGAGAAATCTACATACAAGTGCCTTCCATACAGCCAGAGTGAATTTTGGGATACTATCAAGAAAAAATGTGTATGTGTTCAAATTCACTAAAAAAGCTATTTTGAGGTAATTTTAAAAGTTAAAGCTAAAACTATGTTTTTTGTTGTTGTTTATTTTTTGTTGTTTGTTTATTTGTTGTTGTTGTTTTAATTTAGAAAAAAAATTGTTTGTACTTGCCTAAAGTACAAACAATCATCATATTTTGAAGGTTTAATATGATGATATCATGTAGTTTTAACACAACGTTTCAAAACTGAATAGGAAAAAAATGACTAAGAATTTTGCTACGGTGCTTACCCGCTAATTGTCAGCAAAATAATCCAATATTTCTGAATCCCATAGCTCTGGCAAGAATTCAGTTTATCCTCTAAAATTACCAAGTGCCTAAACTGGAAGGATATTAAGTTGAATATTTTTAAGAATCTATTTCTTTAACTCATTCCCTGTCCTGGTTTCATTTTTGACTGCAAATTTTGAGGGTACATGGTTGCAAAGGGCTTGGGAAAGGTGGGCACAGCTCTGTATTTGGTGCCCATATAGTGGGCATCTGTCAATGCCAGCTACAGCTCTTGACTCTGTCCCACTCTTTATGAATAAATCTGAAGAAAATAAACTCATCTCTGGAGCACTGTTTCCCATATGTATCTGAAAATGATAAGCAATTGAAAAGACAAACCTGTTTATCTCTTTCATCCGTCTTCTCTGTTTAGGTGGGAGGCTCTTCTAGTCAGAGGCTGTTCCTTACTTGAATTTATATAATAATGAGTGTAATGAATAGCTATTTACATTTGAATTTCTCTGTGTCAGTATAAGTAAATAAAATAGATGATAAAAAGTTCTTCATGCCAAACCCTGATTCATCTTTTTCAGAAGAAAAAATAGTGGCGATAATTCAAAAATCGTTCCAAAATTGCTTAGGTAATCATCTTGTCCTCCTCAACTTTTCTTTACAGTCTATGGGAAAATAAAGAACAGCAAATGCATTATTTTGTGGGCTGTAAAAATAACAACAACAACAAAGTTTTAAAAATATAAGGAGTTAAATGAAAAAAAATATATAAATATGCATAATGTAAATATGTAGCATGATCTTCCTTTTCCTGCTGAGGAAATAAAGCACTTGAATTTGTCCATGCAGTGTAATTTCAGTATTTCACTGTTTACAAATATAATCTATCAGCCCACTTGTTGAGGTTTGCTTTCTTGATATGCTTTTTTGTTAAACAAAGCTCATGAAATTTTTAAACAAAGACCTTTTGTGATGTGAATAAACAGAGAACAAAATGAAAGGAATCTGTGCTGATGACTTGTGGAGGTTACATTAAACACATTTATTCTTAGTTGCAGATTGTGCTTATGTGTGAGTCTCACAGTATAATTCTGCACTCAGTCCTGCTCTTGTTAATCAGTTTTTACTCTGATGTAAATGCTTTCACTTCTTGGAGTTACTTCTAATTCATAACAATGTAAGCAAGGAGAGATCAGGCCATGAGTGTTTTTCCCATATCTGTAACTTGTCAAAAGATAACAGCTGAAGAATATTATCATCTCTAAGGGACTGAAGCAAATATTTGTAAATGTTAATATCTTGAGAGAAGATGAGATTTTACTTATCCTAGAGGCATTTGTTTGTAACATTGACACATAATAATAAACCCCACAGTGAATGATAAAATAACATATACAAATTCTGACTTTCTGAATGTTTGTTTGCCAAATTGGCAATGAGATGATGGATAAACCAACAGCCTTAAAACATCTGGAATTAATCTTTAAAAAGGATCTAAATCTGCTTGAGTTGATGTTGGTTGTAGAAACCCTATGACTACCTTGAAGGTGAGCAGGAATGGGGCACATTTTGGTATTTTCTGTTTTACTTTAGCTTGACTGTAAGATTTTCAGAGGACCTCAGTGGACTTCATCTTATGTTCTTAGCTAAACTGCACAGCATCAAGCTGTGGTGTTTGTCTCTCCATGTTGTATTACTCGAGTCTCAGTGAGTGGTTCCTGAATAACCAAATGTGACAAAGCCCAGTAAAATGAATGTGAATTCCAGCAGTAAGACAAATTATATGGTATAATTGTTGTTAAGGTACAATTTCATTTGTGAGTAACTGGACTTTTCAACTCAGTATAATATGGTCTGTTGTGGAATGTGAGAAAAGGAGAATGTGAAGATGCCCCCTGTTTGTTATTGCTTGTTTGACTCTTTCTGTTGGTGATGGTGTTTTGTTGTTGTTGTTCTTTGTTTGTATGTTTGTTTGTTTAGATACTAAGTTCAGCATTTTAATGACAGAGCCCCCATGCCAACAGCAAGAATTTCAAACCACACTTCAGTATCATAGAAACATAGAATGGCCTTGGTTGAAAAGGATTTTAAGGATCATCTAGTTTCAGCCCCCGTGCCATAGGCAGGGACACCACCCACTAGATCAGGTTGCTCAGGGCGGGTCATCTAACCTGGTATTAAACACCTCCAGGGATGGGGCATCCACAGCTTCTATGGGCAACCTGTTCCAGTGCCTCACCACCCTCTGAGTGAGGAACTTCCTCCTAACCTCAAATCTAACTCTTCCCTCTTTTAGTTTAAAGCCATTCCCCCTTGTCCTATCACTATCTACCTAAGTAAAAAGTCCTTCTCCGTCCTTTTTATAAGACCCCTTTAAGTACTGAAAGGCTGAGATGAAGTCTCCCCAAAGCTTCTCTTCCGTAGGCTGAAAAGCCCAACCTTTCTCAGCCTATTTTTATAGGAGAGGTACTCCAGCCCTATGATCATCTTCACGGCCCTCCTCTGAACGCGCTCTAACAGCTCCACATCCTTCTTGTGCTGGGTGACCCAGCCCTGGATGCAGCACTACAAATGAGACCTCACAAGGGCAGAGCAGATGGGGGACAATCCCCTCTCTCAGCCTGCTGCCCACCCCTCTGTTGATGCAGCCTAGGACGCAGTTGGCCTTCTAGGCTCTTAGCACACACTGCTGGCTCATGTTGGCCTTTTTGTCCACTAGAATTCTCAAGTCCTTCTCTGCAGGTCTGCTCTCAGTGAGTTCTTCTCCCAGGCTGAGCTCATGCCTTGGAATTGCCCCAACCCAGGTGCAGCACCTTGCACGTAGATTCATTGAACCTCATTAGGTTCATGTTGGCCCACTTCTCAAGCTTGTCCAGGTCCATTTGGATGACATCCCTTCCTTCTGTTTTATCAACTGCACCACTCAGCTTAGTGTCATCTGTAAACTTGCTGAGGATGCACTTGATCCCACTATGTTGTTAATAAAGATATTAAACAGTACTGTTCTGAGGACAGATCCCTGAGGTACACCGCTTGTCACTGGCCTCCACTTGGACACAGAGCCGTTGACCACAAATGTCTGGGTGTGTCCTTCAAGCCAATTCCTTATCCACCTTCTATTTATGTAGAAGGTGAGAGAGAGAGCGTATAAACAGGTATAATCCTGGTCTGCATTCATCTATTATCACTTCTTCTGTTTCTCCTGACCTCAATATAGGAGTGCAACCAGGCTTTTTAATCTCCCTTGTTGTACCTGCTCCTTCAGTCATATCGGGAGCTGACTGAACTACTCATCATGAACAATTTATCAAGTGTGCTGAGGGGATTTTTTTTTTCAGAAAGAATCAGTGAGTCAAAAGCCAGGCAGCAATTTCTAAATATGACCCAAGCATTTACGAATCTAATTCAGGACCCCATGACTCTTGTTTCTAAGTGTTCACGCCACACTTAGAAACAGGACCTACAATTTTACCCCATCCTGTTTCTCACTTCAGAATAGGAGTTGAGTACGAAGCTTAGCTTTATTTTTTTTTAGTTTTGTTTTCTAATTTATTGACAATGTATGCATTTAGTAACTATAAAAAAGGAGGGAGGGATGAGCTATGAACTGCTCATTTTTGAGTGTCTAACAAATGGTTAGTCACCTCATTTCTGTGCCATGGTTTTTAAAATCATTTGAAAGGGCTGCAAGTTCCACAAGGAATCACTGGGGTTTGTGTCTCCCTGGTAGAGGATTAGAAGCATTTGACAGAGGCAGAGAAACGTAAAAAATATTAAAGCAAAGAAAATTGTAATGGATTTAAAATATTTTCCTGTACCCTTTTCATGTCTTCCTGTTGGCTGGTTTCCTGGAATCTAGTTTTAAAATACCTGGGCTCCTTACAGGCTGAAAGAGAGAGGAAGATATAAGCCTGATTTATTGGCTGTCTAGCAGACTTTACTTTCAATTTTCCCTTGTCACATTTCCAATGAGTAATTGGCCATCCTAAATATAGGATGGCCAGGTAGGCACTTTCAGCATCTGTATGCTTGCTTGTCTGATAAAGATGAAGTTCATGGATAAATGTTCTCCCTTGTGCATTTGTATCAGATATTCTCAATTAAAAGTTTCTACCTAAGGTCTCGTGTATAATAATAATAATAAAAACAACATCAACAACAATAATAATATTTTTTTAAAAAGAAAAATCAGAAAAGTGAGCAAAAGATAATCTAAATATTTCAGATCCAAGTTTTTTCTCGGAAGTCTCTATTACATCAGTTCTACCATTTGTGTAATTTGAGCTTTATTCATTTTTCTCTTTCCATCAGGGAGCAAGAACTCTCCCCAATTTATTACTACCACTTTATCAACTAAATTTTGTAGAGTTCGGTATTCCTCAGATTTTCAATTCCCATATGGACCTTCAGACCTCATATTAGAAAAACAGATAAAAACACAAAAGACCACAAATAATATTTACTCTGAGATTTTAACTCTTTTGACATTTCCATCCATTTTTTCAATTTTTCTTTCTTTTCTGCCTCTGCCTCTGCACTATCTTCTACTCTGCAATATCTTCTCCTCCTTTGAATTCTGATTTTTCTTGTAGTTTTTATTGTATTTTGCTGGCACCGTTTTCTGTACAGTCCTTCGCAAGTTCATTCTGCACTCATTTAATGGCATTAGTCCCACTAGGGCACAATACTGTTGCAAAATCCAGTCTTCTACTCTTCCCTAATTCTTCCAGAGCAGTTTCTTCCTCCATCCCTCTCTCGGATTTCTACATCTAGTCACATCTTCCCTCCTGCTACTCCCATTTTCCTTTCTTCCTACATCATGGAGTCTTCAATATTCATCTTTGTTCCTTGCTTCTTCACTTCTCAAAATACTCTACCAGGAGACAATGAAAAAAATCACGAAACTTGATGGAAGCAGCACATTAAGAAAGAAATGAAGGAAACAGAGAGAGGAAGAGGGGAGGGGGAGAAAGAATAAAAGAATGAAAGAATGAAAAAAAGAAGGAAGGAAGGAAGGAAGGAAGGAAGGAAGGAAGGAAGGAAGGAAGGAAGGAAGGAAGGAAGGAAGGAAGGAAGGAAGGAAGGAAGGAAGGAAGGAAGGAAGGAAGGAAGGAGGAAAATAGCCAATGCATTGTGGATTTAGTCTGTACATTTCCTATTTCTATCCATCTGTGCAAAACAATTCAATTCTGTTTCAACTACTGCTGTTGTGCTATTTATACTATACAGGAATGTGGAAGAGAATAACACATACCCCCATCAGGGTGCATTAGTTATACAGTTTCCACAGCACTCACTAGAATTAACTGCTCTCAAGAAAACATAATGCTGAAGAATTAAAATTCTTTGAAAG
Organism: Aythya marila; assembly: GCF_965140915.1. NCBI lineage: Eukaryota > Metazoa > Chordata > Aves > Anseriformes > Anatidae > Aythya > Aythya marila. Next base: position 64,603,451 of record NC_139080.1, on the reverse strand, counting down.
TTGGTAACTTTATATTTGATCAACACTTACATGCTTCTGCCCTATCATGGAGTTTCTTTATCTTGTGCTATGCTGTGCCATTTTTTTTCAATTTGTAACTTATTCATATGAATCAAAAGCTTTTGAGTGTGTTTGAGAAGACTTCTTTAGCAAAGTCATTAAGAGACCTCTTCAGAGGTAGAAGTTATTCAGATTATACACAAAACCTCTTGTGTACATGTAACAAAAATTTTCTCCCTTCGCTCTCTCTCCTTTCTCCTATCTTTTTTTTTTTTTTTCTTTGGGAGCGGGGGGGAACGTATATGGGGAAGACATGTTCTATCAACTAAATATAGAATAATGCAATAAACCAACACATTCCTGTAAGTAATGGATGTTTCCACTACTGTGAAAAGTAGTGCCACTCATGGGGTTATAAAACACTGAAAATGGAAATGTAGCCTAAGGAAAAGTTTTGCATTCTACAATCAAAAGTTATCTTAGAGACCGTGGATATTAAAAAGACAACATACTACTTCTTCCCCCAGAAAAAGACAAGTAAAGGTAGAAGGTATGAAGTCACTGAGCAACCTGTCTAGAAGAAAAAGGTTAAAAAGCTGAACAAAATGCTTTAAGGCAGAGAGAGGCATGCAGCTGCCATTATCTTACTGATTTCTTTGTGTTGCAATTCAGGCCAACACCATTTGTTATAGCTGTGTTAAGAATTGCTTTAAAAAAAATAAATAAAAAAAAAATGAAAGGAAAGGAAAAAGAATAGAGGTCTGAATTGGCCTTTTTTCCCCCTCTTCTTTCTAGTCTCCAAAGAGGTGAAAAAACAGACCGCATTTACGAGGAAAAGTGTGGTTTTTCTGCCCTTATTTTGGGCCTGAGTAAAACAAACTAGTGTGGTCTGAACTAACAGTTCACCAAACCTTCTGTGTAGGAAAGGGGACACAGCTCCTTGCCAAGTGTTCCAGCTTAAAACAAACATTAATTTCCAGGGTGGGTGAAAAACTGTTGGCCCTAGATTTGAGCTTGTTGAATCAGATGTCTTTTCAAGATGGTATATTATCTGTGGGGTGTACTTTCTTTCACTTGTCACATTAAAGAATTATTATTCAAATAGACATGGTGAGAGTAATAAATAGCAATTAAAATGATCTTGTATTCTACAGATTCACTGGGATGACTGCCCACGCTGCCTGTTTCCCTGGCAGACTAATTCCTACCAGTGAAATATTTATTCCAATTGCAATTTAAAAATAAATAAGCAATATCTATTAAAGATTTAGCAAAGAAACCAGAATGCACATTTACAGCATACAACAGTATGTGAGATACAGCTGAATCTCTGTGCTTGGAACAGGTACTACCTCAGATGTGCAACAATTTCTAGCACATGCTATCTTTTCTGATGGCTACCTCTGTAAGTCTGGTTTCTGTCATGTCAGCAAAATGCACATGCAAACCACATCTGTAAAATGTTCCCATGGCAATTTGAATGGTACTCCTTTCAGCTATGCTAAAAAAAGAAGTCCACAGTGGCTACCAAATTTGGTACTGGCATAATCCTGTTGCATATAGCAATGCTGCAGTAAGTTGACTGCTGGATGTGAGTACAAGGACGAAAACTGTAGGAGCAAGGAAATCTGACAAATGGCGGGGTGGGGCGGGGGGGAAGGTTCAAGAGTGCTTAAAACACTCTTATGCACCTGCCAGGTGTGTGGATACATGCATGTTATGGCTGGCTGGGCTCACAGCAGGATGGTTTCTCTTGGCCACATGCTCCTGGAACTGCTCATGAAGGTGTCCTGCACCCAGTGGCAGCCCAGTGCCCATGCACAGGGCCAGCTGCATGTTGACCCTTCTGGACTTGCTTGTTTACAGCCCTGTGAAGTCTGGTCCCACAGAGTGTTTCCTGACAGCTCCTCAGCTCCCTGGCAGACCTTTGGGCTCACTCACAGTGAACATGGTAGTAGGTATAAAGGTAAGGAAACCAGGGGATGGCAGCAAAGAGGGCTTGAGTTGCTGGCTGATGTCTTGAGCAGCCTTAAGAATGAAGCTTGAAAAGGGTTGTGTCCAAAATTTTAAACAAATAAGCACTATTGTGCCTGATACAGATACATAATTATAATCAGCTTATTCAGGGATTGGTAGTATTCATCATTGGTACTATTGTAAATTTGTACTGTTGCAGATAGGAGTCACACAGCTTGGGGCTTTGTAACTTCACCTATTGTTTTCCCTGTGTTATGATAAATTTTCAGCAACACTTGATTAAAACTGCCAATTTGTTGGGTATAAAGAAAATCTCTCGACACTACCAGGACTAATTACGTTGTCCTTGCCAAAGGGGTAGTTGAATAATTGCATGCGATTATTGCACAGCTATGGTGCTTTTCATGTCAGTGGCAATGCAATGAAGATTGATTCCTTTTAATTAATCATTCAAAAATAACCCCTCGCATCATTCCCCAAATAGGAGCAAATATGTTCCTACATCTTTCTTCCGAAAGGCTCCTGTATGCAATTGGTTCCCTGATGAGATAGCACCGCAGTGCATGTGTGCATGTCCTAGATAGGAGGGCCTGCTTTGTAATTATTTCATGATCCATGTCTTCTTATTCTATCATCTTATACTTGAATATGCTTTATAATTTTGATAGCCACAAACACAAGAGCATAGCAGGAAAAACTAACTTTTACTAATTGAACTCTGGACAATTCGTGAGAGAGTGTCACCAACCCTGATCTCATTTATATTTTCCTACTATTTCCTTGTCCCTGGATCTAGTAGTCTCATGTAATCATGCAGCATTACATGGTAACATTCTTTATTGTAGGAAAATATTGTCTCTATAAAATATTTAGAAGTTATCAGCCACATCCTGCCGTAACTACAGTTCTCACTAAATATCTATATGCACAACAGAAGTTAACAACTTGTATTTATTTATTTTATATATCCATTTATACTTTTATTTTCTAAAGACTATAGCATTCTCTTATAAGAAAACTGATTCATCATTTAATTCTGTTTCTATAGTGATATTAAAATCTCAAATAAACTAATGGGATGGTTATCTTTTAAATGGATCAACTACTTATAATTTTTGATGATAAAATATTTGTGCATCTTATGAAACTGTGAGGAAATGATAAATAAAGATGCACATGATAATGTTTCTGAAAGATCTAAATTGTTCTAACATATTTTGTAATTTGAGACTTGGGAAAAAAAAAAAAAAAAAAAAAAAGGTTATCACTTTATCCGCATTATAACATAGTGTCTGTTTGCGTCAAAACCTACACATGTGGTTTCCATAATACTGCTAAGAAAAGGTTTATGTTCGTGCATAATTAAAACAGCTAAGCTGTTATATAACTACAGGACATGCATAAAAGTCTTTATACACCTAAGATATCAAACCCGAATCATTGTTCATATTGTTTTATTGTACTGCTTACATGTGGTGGGTACTATTCATCACTTTGCTTGCAAGCGTGTTCAGTGGCAATGGCTCCTGCATGTTGGAAGACATGTGGACAACAAGGCCAGTGGGTTGTGGATTTGCAAAGTAACAACCATTTGATTTAGTAGAGGCTGCTGGGATAAGGGTGTAGATACTGGCCAGATAACTTCCACATCCTACAATATACTGCTTATGGAGGAATACAGTACAGTGGGATTTAAAATTACCTCGTTGCCAAATACAGTCTCTATAAAAATGCAGCCATAGAAAAGACTTCAAGCCACTGTTGAAAGCACAAACTAAACCACCTTTGTCTGACACAGGGGGAGTCCCTGTGAATTCAGCAGGCCAAAATCAAATGTCTGCACCTATGTATGCAGTCCTTGTCAATCACTGCAGGCAGGGGCTTGTTTGTCAGAGGGAGATTTTCGCTGTAATTGCAGACAGTCTTGAAAACTTGCAGATGCTTCTGCAAGCATCCTTGGCTTCTGGTCAGGATCCCACAGGTTCAGTACAGCCTCTGTGCACACCACACCATGAAGAAACTGTCTAGAAGTGATTCTTCTTTAATGACCCCAGAGGCTAGAAGAACCTCCTGCTTTGAACGGAAGAAGGTAACAGTTTATCTCTTTACAGACACCTATGAGAATGGTTTAACCATATAGAATGTATTAAATTTGTTATTGGAAACAAGTGCTTGGACATTATCCATGTAATGTCAGAAAGGAAAATAATGTTTTACTGCTCTACTTTCTAGTTTACCAAGCCATCTCTCTAGGGAACCTATTTAGTAGAAAGAAGTACACAAAAGAGAGGTAGCACTGAATGTAGATGTTATAAATTCCTCTGGGGTTTAAGAAGCTGAACCACCTATTTCATTCCTGCAAAATCTGGTTTCTCTATATGCTGATTGCACATTCATTCTTTAATCTTTATATGTTTAAAGCTTTTTTTTAAAAAAAAAAAAAAAAAAGAAAAGAAAATAAACAAAATTTCTCCTGTAAATTGTTGAACATTTGCAACAGATATAGAAAATCACAGTTGGAAATCTGCTAACACTATGAAAAAGTAAATTGGAGCCACGGCAGGAAATAAATTTTATATATAGGGATTTGAGAGTTCACCAGAATGCAAGAGTGTATATTATGGTAAAAGACATTGTGCTGCCTATAAACTCTGTTTTAGAAAAGAACCTCAGGTGGACTAATACACTGGCAGCAACTAATATTAGATTTGCGCAGTTTATGAAGCAGAACTACATATTTTGAACAGGATTTCCTGGGAATTGGACTTATGAACACCAGAGCTGTTGATTGGGTGAAACATTTATACATATATAAACGTATATAAAATGTATATATATTTTATATATATATATATATTTATATACATATATATATTTATATACATATATATATATAGCTTTCTCTTTTCTTGTGGCACAAAGGACTGTCATGGTACAAGTTCTTACTTTTGGTCCCTGCCTGCCAAATGAAGGCTTCAGATAAAATGAAAAAGCAAGCAGTCCCATTTAATTAGGTATACATTTTTGATGGAAAAGAATAAACCTCCATACCACTGCTGTGTTTCCTTCTGGAGCATGTTATTAAGACTAATAAGGCAATAGCCTCAATATATTGACCTTAGATCATACCTCTACATGAGCTGATTCAAATTTCTTTGCAAGTTTTTAGTTGTGTACAAATCTCCAAACTGTATTTGCTTTGTTTCTGATAACCAAGATTGCTAGTGTAGCTGTAATATGAAAATTCAGGTTTGTGACAAAATATCTACAGAAATGTAAGCCAAAGCATAGAAAAAAATGCATCCTTTGTTGTAGGATGAAATATGGCAGATGACGCTGTGCAAGAAGGGTTCTCTCTGCTTTGTGTAAGAGAACTAGAGTATGTTGTTCACATCTTGAACATTTATTTCCATGATACTACATTCCTTGATAGCATAGAATGTGAGTAGTTCATGGTGCCTCTTATAGATATTCTCATCTCACTAACATGAGCATGACAGAAGTGCAATTTTCGGTATTCTACAGTGGGGGATCTGTTGCTCAAAAAGATAAGTGACTTGCTTTAGGTCACTTAGCAAAGTTGTTGTAGATCAGGGCTTTGTGTTCAGGTAACACAAGTCTTGGACCTACAACTTTTCTTGTTCTCTTTTTGACCTCATAAATTTTGGTTTGCCCTGTTAGTAGCCTAATACACATAAAAGTGGCAGCTAACACCTCTAGCCAAGCCATTCTTCCCTATGTGGACAGCAAAATCTCTTGGTCATTGGAAATGCCTGAAATGGGAATGGGATCGTGCTCCCACTTCATCCCTTTATGATGTTTTAATGATCTGATTACCTTTTACATTCTGATTGTTGTGCTGTAGCAAGTGCTACTGGGGCAATGAATATGCTGGATTTTTCCACCAAGGTTAGATATCTATCTGTTTCATCTTTAGATCATGACAGAATAAGAGAAGCCAAGGATTAACTTTCACAGATAAAGAATGCTTTACCTATCACTTACTTGCTTTCTTGCATCCAAAACAAACAAACAAACAAACAAACAAACAAAACAAAACAAGACAAAACAAAAACAAACAAACAAACAAACAATAAATAGGAAAACACCTATTGAATTAACATATGAAAAACAAATGGATTTTCTCTATCACTTCTTTGGACTAAAATGCCTCTCATTTTTTGCAAAGATTAATTTTAGGTGCCAAAGCAAGTGCACAGGAGTGAAGAAAAAGCAGTTTAAAAGCTGGCTATACTTTCTCTGATAATCCTTGTATCTACATTTATTAAGAGAATGACAGAAAGTAAAATTCTTCTACATTTGCCATTAAAAAGAATTTGGCAGCTGTGACTGAAAGGTATTTTCAAGTCAATTAAATCAACATTTTTCTTTGGAAAGTGCAATGTACATGGCTGATAATGACATGAAGTATCTATTTTTTGACCCTTTATTTACAACATTGTGCCAAGTTCTAAATGTAATATAACTCTTAGCTTTTGGTACTAGACTTGGAATTACTCCCAAGCAGGATATGATTCTAAATTTGCCACACTGATGTGTCTCCACTGAGTTCAATTAAATAATTCCTGGCTTACGCACCCACATGTGAGGTCAGAATCAAGAGGGCAGTTCAAGTGAAAAACCTAAAAGATGGCTGAGATATATTGTGGGACAACCACATTAATAAAAAGGTATTACCTTTTTAATATATACATATTTTTTAATATATATATACGTGTGTGTTCGGGACTTAAAGATACCTCAGTTTCACACAGGTATAGCCAGCTGTCTGTGTTGTGGGAATGTTCTGCCTTTTTCATTTCTGGGGAATTGAAGTACTGAATGTACAATACTTACCCTTATCTTTCCTACCCGACAGCAAAGGAATTCTACCCATGTGACATGTCATTTGAAACTAGCAGACAGCATTTCTTGGCTGCACTGTGTCAGTCAAATGACTGGGAAGGTAAAATTCACTTTACCATTAACTTTTAAATCTCTTGTTTGTTTGTTTTCACCTCCTTAACAACAGCCGTAACTAGGTGATAATGGTCGCCACCAGGCACGGCGCGCTCTCCAGGAAGTCGGTACACACCCAGACCGACTACCCTTCCAAAAATGCCGCAGTTCAGGTCACCGGATGCAAGGAGTGTCTGAGCCTGTTGCTGCCATCGGCGGGAGGCAGAGAAACTGCGTGCGTGAGGTGCGAGCAGGTGGATGACCTGGTCCGCATGGTGGCGGAGCTCGAGGAGGAGGTGGAGAGGTTGAGGGATATCAGGGAGTGTGAGCGAGAGATAGACTTGTGGAGTAACTCCCTGCAGGACCTCAAGGGGAGGTGCCGAGGTGAGACTCCTCAAATCGGGCGGACCCCCTGCCCTGTCCCCATCAGGCAGAGGGAGGGGATCTGGGAGCTGAGGAGGAATGGAAACAGGTCCCTGCTCGACATTGCAGGCGATGCCCTCCCCTTCCGGCCCCGCATTCCCAGGTGCCCTTACACAACAGGTTTGAGGCCCTGGAGCTCGACAGACCAGTAGCTGAGGAAGAGGTAGCAAGTGTTCCCAGGAGGATGCCTAGGGCGAGGAGGTCGACTCCACGCCTCAGGACTGCCTCCACCAAGAAAGACAGGAGGGTTATTGTTGTTGGAGACTCGATTCTTAGGGGAACAGAGGGCCCTATTTGTCGGCCTGACCCTACCCGTAGGGAAGTCTGCTGTCTCCCTGGGGCCAGGGTCAGGGACGTTGCCAGGAAGCTTCCTAACCTGGTACGCCCCTCTGACTATTACCCCTTTTGATAGTCCAGGCGGGCAGTGACAACATCGAAGAGAGAAGCCTCAAGGCTATCAAAAGAGACTTTAGGGGACTGGGTCGGTTAGTGGGTGGAGCGGGAGTGCAGGTGGTGTTTTTGTCCATCCCTACGGTGGCAGGGAGGGGTTCAGAGAGGACACGGAAAGCCCACCTGTTAAACACATGGCTCCGGGGCTGGTGCCAATGCAGAAATCTTGGGTTTTTTGATCATGGGGCACTTTACTCAGCACCTGGCCTGATGGCCGCAGACAGGTCCCTATCTTTTAGGGGAAAAAGGATCCCGGGCCAGGAGCTGGCAGGGCTCATTGAGAGGGCTTTAAACTAGGTAGGAAGGGGGATGGGGCTGAAGCTAGGATTGTTGGGGCTGTGCCAGGGGGAACGATGGCAAGGCCGGAGGATAAGGCAATGGCCCAGCTGAAGTGCATCTACACCCATGCACGCAGCATGGGTAACAAACAGGAGGAGCTGGAAGCCATCGTGCAGCAGGCAGGCTACGACTTGGTTGCCATCACGGAGACGTGGTGGGACCACTCTCATGACTGGAGTGCTGAAATGACTGGCTATAAGCTCTTTAGAAGGGACAGGCAGCACAGAAGGGGTGGTGGTGTGGCTCTCTATATTAGAGAGTCTTTCGAGGTTGTAGAACTCGAGGCTGGGAACGAACGACAAGGTCGAGTCCCTTTGGGTTAGGATCGGCAGGGACAACAAGGCTAGTGTCCTGGTCGGGGTCTGCTATAGACCGCTGAACCAGGATGAGGAGACGGATGAGGAACTCTACAGGCAGCTGACAGAAGTTGCGAAATTGTCAGCTCTTGTACTTGTGGGGGACTTCAACTTCCCTGACATATCCTGGAAGCACAACACAGCCCTGAGAAAGCAGTCTGGAGAGCGTGGAAGATAGCTTCCTGACGCAGCTGGTTAGTGAACCTACCAGGGGTGGTGCCCCACTAGACCTTCTCTTCACAAACAGAGAAGGACTGGTGGGAGATGTGGTGGTCGGAAGCTGTCTAGGGCAGAGTGACCACGAAATAGTGGAGTTCTCTATTCTTGGCGAGGCCAGGAACTGGACCAGCAAAACCGCTGTATTGGACTTCCGGAGGGCTGACTTTGAGCTGCTCAGGACACTAGTTGGTGGAGTCCCTTGGGAGGCAGTTCTGAAGGGCAGAGGAGTCCAGGAAGGCTGGGCGCTCTTCAAGAAGGAAATCTTAATGGCGCAGGAACGGTCTGTCCCCACGTGCCCAAAGACGAGCTGGCGGGGAAGAAGACCAGCCTGGCTCAACAGAGAATTGCAGCTTGATCTTAGGAGAAAAAAGAGGGTTTATAAGCTTTGGAAAAGTGGGCAGGCCACTAGGGAGGACTTTAAGGATGTAGCGAGCTGTGCAGGGACAAAATTAGGAAGGCCAAAGCTCATCTGGAGCTCAATCTGGCTACTGCCGTTAAAGATAACAAAAAACGTTTCTATAAATACATCAACACAAAAAGGAGGACTAAGGAGAATCTCCATCCTTTACTGGATGCGGGGGGAAACTTAGTTACAAGAGATGAGGAAAAGGCGGAGGTGCTCTATGCCTTCTTTGCCTCAGTCTTTAGCGGCAATACCGGTTGTTCTCTGGATACTCAGTACCCTGAGCTGGTGGAAGGGGATGGGGAGCAGGATGTGGCCCTCACCATCCATGAAGAACTGTTTGGTGACCTGCTACAGCACTTGGATGTGCACAAGTCGATGGGGCCGGATGGGATCCACCCAAGGGTACTGAGAGAACTGGCAGAGGAGCTGGCCAAGCCACTGTCCATCATTTATCAGCAGTCCTGGCGATCGGGGGAGGTCCCAATCAACTGGCGGCTAGCAAATGTGACGCCCATCTACAAGAAGGGCCAGAGGGTAGACCCGGGAAACTACAGGCCTGTTAGTTTGACCTCAGTACCAGGGAAGCTCATGGAGCAGATCCTCCTGAGAGTCATCGCGCAGCACTTGCAGGGCAAGCAGGCGATCAGGCCCAGTCAGCATGGGTTTATGAAAGGCAGATCCTGCTTGACGAACCTGATCTCCTTCTATGACAAAGTGACGCGCTGGGTGGACGAGGGAAAGGCTGTGGATGTGGTCTACCTTGACTTCAGCAAGGCTTTTGACACCGTCTCCCACAGCATTCTCCTCAAGAAACTGGCTGCTCTTGGCTTGGACTGGTGCACGCTTTGTTGGGTTAGAAACTGGCTGCATAGCCGGGCCCAAAGAGTCGTGGTGAATGGAGCCAAGTCCAGTTGGAGGCCAGTCACTAGTGGCATCCCCCAGGGCTCGGTGCTGGGGCCGGTCCTCTTTAATATCTTCATCGATGATCTGGACGAGGGCATTGAGTGCACCCTCAGTAAGTTTGCAGATGACACCAAGTTAGGTGCGTGTGTCGATCTGCTCGAGGCTCTGCAGGAGGATCTGGATAGGCTGCACCGATGGGCTGAGGTCAACTGCATGAAGTTCAACAAGGCCAAGTGCCGGGTCCTGCACCTGGGGTGCAATAACCCCAAGCAGAGCTACAGGCTGGGGAATGAGTGGTTGGAAAGCTGCCTGGCAGAGAAGGACCTGGGAGTGATGGTGGATAGTCGTCTGAATATGAGCCAGCAGTGTGCTCAGGTGGCCAAGAAGGCCAACAGCATCCTGGCTTGTATCAGGAACAGCGTGACCAGCAGGGCTAGGGAGGTGATCGTCCCCCTGTACTCAGCTCTGGTGAGGCCGCACCTCGAGTACTGTGTTCAGTTTTGGGCCCCTCGCTACAAGAAGGACATCGAGGTGCTTGAGCGGGTGCAGAGAAGGGCAACGAAGCTGGTGAGGGGCCTGGAGAACAAGTCCTACGAGGAGCGGCTGAGGGAGCTGGGCTTGTTCAGCCTGGAGAAGAGGAGGCTCAGGGGTGACCTTATCGCTCTCTATAGGTACCTCAAGGGAGGCTGTAGCAAGGTGGGGGTTGGTCTATTCTCCCACGTGCCTGGTGACAAGACGAGGGGGAATGGGCTTAAGTTGAGCCAGGGGAGTTTTAGGTTAGATGTTAGGAAGAACTTCTTTACTGAAAGGGTTGTGAGGCATTGGAACAGGCTGCCCAGGGAAGTGGTGGAGTCACCATCCCTGGAAGTCTTCAAAAGATGTTTAGATGTAGAGCTTAGTGATATGGTTTAGTGGGGACTGCTAGCGTTAGGTCAGAGGTTGGACTCGATGATCTTGAGATCTCTTCCAACCTAGAAATTCTGTGATTCTGTGATGCTGTGTTTTGTTTTTGTTTTTGTTTTTTTCAAAGACCCATAATACAGTCACAAAATATCTTGAGTTGGAAGGAACCTACAAGTATCATAAAGTCCAACACCTGGGTTCCCAAAGGACAACCCAAAAAATCAGACCCTATGTCTGAGAGCATTGTCCAAACACTTCTTGAACTCCAGCAGGCTCAGTGCTGTGACCACTGCCCTGTGGAGCCTGTTCCAGTGTCTGACCACCTTCTCATTGAAGAACCTTTTCCTGATATCCAGCCTGAACTGCTCCTGAGCCACCCCGAACCACCCCTTTTGTTTTGTTGTTGGTGGTGGTGGTTAGTTTGTTGGTTTGTTTCTAACTGCAAAATGTTTATTTTATTTTTTTTATTTATTTTATTTTATTTTATTTTATTTTATTTTATTTTATTTTATTTTATTTTATTTTATTTTATTTTATTTTATTTTATTTTATTTTATTTTATTTTATTTTATTTTATTTTATTTTATTTTATTTTATTTTTTTACACCACATAAAGGTAAATAAGAAACTGTGAGAGAACCTGTTCAACAAAACTTTGTAGGAGTGATCAGGCTGGCTACAACTCTGACTAAAATTACAGAATAATAAAACAATGAGTGAGGATTATGATAGTAGCAGGTGTTTTAGTAAGTTGAGAGCTTATGGGTGAGAGTCAAAGACTGCACCAATAAATGATGGTTTGTGGTCGGAGTCTACTACAGGCCACTTGATCAAGGGAATTTGTGGATGAGGCCTTCTTGTTTCAACTACAAGATGCATCACACTCGCACACTCTCATCCTGATGGGAGACTTCAACCATCCAGATGTCTGCTGGGAAAACTACACAGCAGGCTGTAAGCAATCCAGGAGATTGTTAGAGTGCGTTGAGGATAACTTCCTGGTCCAGGTATTAGACACACCAACCAGAGGACAAATGCTACTGGACCTGGTGCTCTGCAGTGTGGAAGAGCTCACTAAAAGGGTAAAGACTGGAGGCAGTCTGGGCTGCAGTGACAATACACTGGTTGAGTTTGTGATCTCCAGAAATATGGGACAGGCAAAGAGCAAAATCAGGACCCTGTATTTCTGAAGAGCAAACTTCAAGCTATTTAAAGACCTAGTAGATTCTGTGGATGCCGCATCCCTGGAGGTGTTCAAGACCAGGTTAGATGACCTCCTTGAGCAACCTGATCTAGTGGGTGGCATATAGGTGCAGTAATTCTAAATTACCTCTGTAGAATCCCTGTTGCATTTTCTGTCTCTGGGCACAGGTGGGTAAGTTACCCAGTACCAGGCTGATCCCACTCTGATGTTGCCAATTCCCAAGCATCAAGAAAGCTAGAGGTGAAACTAAAATACAGCCTTTCTGAGATAGGGGTAAATTCTTTTCTTGAAGAAGAGCAGACTAGACCAGAAAATAATTAGTAATAGTAATAGTAATAGTAATAGTAATAGTAATAGTAATAGTAATAGTAATAGTAATTAGTCATTAGCCTGAGATTTCACAGTGGCACAGACAAGAATAGGATGTATTGGATATCATCATATCATTATTGGCTCTCCCAATTCTCCTATTAGGTTGTATCTATATGTACATATATATATACACACACACAACAAGAACTGATATTTACACAAAACTGATATTGTCAAGAAGGACTTAGTCACTACATCATAAGTCTGCGTGTGACCCTGTACCTAATTCTCATGTTACTGTGCTGAGAAAAAGTGCTATTTACAGGTGAGCATTATTTCCATATTGAGAAAGAAAAGAATCATAGACTTGGTAAAATGGAAATACTGTGAGTAGATGAATTTTTTTTATAAAGAGACGTGAACAATAAACACACTGCAGCAGCTGTAACACTGTTTTGTAAGATGACTACAAAAAGAAAATAAGCTGAACATAGGAAAATCTTATTTGGGAGCAATAAAAGCTTATATTCTACAGAGCATTGTTTTTCAAAGTTTAAAAGGAAAACATCTGGCAGTAATTTTTCCATAGATAGTTTGTCATCTAGCTATTTGAATCTTAGAACACAATTAAATATAAAGGAATATTACCTTATGCAGGATGGTTGAAATTATACCATTTCTGGCTGAGGGTATAATCATGAAATTCCTTATTTAATTACCACCTGCATTTATCCAACTGTTTAAAATTAGAATCCAGCACTACCTATTGATTTCCTATTGATGGATATCATTTATGCTCTAATAAAATTACACTCTTTCAAAAATCTACCAGCAGGGACCTTTATGACATATGACATGGTTTAAACATACTTTATTTTACGCCACAGAGAATTTGCATTTCATCTCTCAGCCTCTTACAAAGCTGCTGTAAATGATTTAGCTTGGCTTTTAGATTTCAGAGTCATTTCATTTCAATTTGGGCTCACTCTTGTATAATTCCTAGGTTTTGTTCAACCAAATGAAGACTACTGACACTTAGCATGTGGAATAACATGTCAAAAAATGGGATGCTTAAATTCATGGTTTGTAGATTTTGTACAGATGTGAAATAAAGTATTTTATGCATGCTAAAATCACAGTAAAATGTAAGTGAAACCTAATTGTAAAATGCAAATGAGGCGTAATTGTTTACCATGAAATCCTGCTGTGTAATGCATGGCAGAACATTTCTAGGCTATGTCAGAGCTCCAAAACAGAGTCCAAAATACTTTGGCTGTAACAAATACCTTGATTGTTCATGAGCCAAATGGGGAGAGCTTTTCAGATGAAGAAATGAATCTTCTCTAATAAAAATGAAAAAAAATTGTCACACAGAAAATAATTAAATAACAAAACTTTATTGTACACTATAATAGATCCAAAATGATTAATTTTGGTTTCCAGGGGAACCCCAATTTCCTATCAAACTTATTAGTCAGGTAAACTTTCATCCAAAATACAGTCCACATCAATGGAAGTTATAATTCTAATTCCTGTAGAAAGCCTTCTAAACAACTAAAATGCCAAAACAATGCATCAAGTAAGGCACCAATTTTTTTCTAGCACAGTGACAAGCTGGCTGCAAAATGATGTCAGAACATTTTAAAAGCTGGGCTGCTAAAGACCATTTTAAGATAAATGTTGGGATACAGAGGAATAAAGTTTTTTTTCTCCCTACACATTACCATTCAATATATCTTATGTGTTTTCCCTGAGCATATTACATTTCTTCAAATATCATTTTTTAAAACTGGCTTTAATGTCTAACTAAAAATACATAATTTTTCAACAACTTAAAGAATATTTATATATGTTGAGACCTGATCCTATTCTTATATTTGCATAAGCTACATTTAGACAAAATGAATCTCCTTTTAGAAAACAGAGAGAAAATTCAACACTATATTACCAATTTCAAATTCCATTCTTGGTTATGATCAGAGTTAATCTTGGCGTCTGTACATCTGACAGGGTGCATGGTCCTGATTCTGACCATTATCATGAGCTGTTTATATAGCAGTGTAACTATCTTTCCAGTGCAACTGCTTCTTTCTTTTATCAGTGCAGGGAGTATCAGTATTATGTGCAATGATTTTTACATGGCACCCAGTTTCGAGGTAGAATATTTAGGTGGTGTATTTTATAGAGCATTGAATATTTACAAAAACAAAACAAAACAAAACAAAACAACAACAAAAAAAAAACATATAGGACTGTGGACTATAAGATTCTTCAGTTTTCTTTCAATCAGCAACTGTTTTTTGGGCATGATTGTTTAGCCAGCCAAAATGTGGATAGTCTCTGACTTCAACAGTCAGAGAAGAGTGAAAGAAAACTTACTGACATTACTGCCACTTCACCCAGCTCTTTTTCTGAGTGAAAGATTAGCTCTGTGACTATTAAGACACCAAAATACTTTATCTCCTCCCATCTCTGTATTATGCAAGCTTTCCAAAATACCTGAATCTTCAAGAACAGCCTGGTTCAGCCTGACACCTGTAGCAGACAGGAGTACTATCTCATGTTTATTCTGTGCTTGTTTCTGAGGTCATACAGAATACACATTAATGTATTTAATGCAAATCTGACACTGAAGGACAGACATTATTGAATTTATATCTGGCAACAGGTTGAACATCAATTTTCTTCCTCGTCCTCTTGATCACACCATGGTTTATGCAACTGTGCAATTCCAGTGTTCTGGAATTCTCATAGAGGGAGGGGAATGGATTGACTCTGTTTTGCATTGCTTATAATTTTGAGTTTACGGGCAAATGCGTTTGCTTAATTGATGGTTTTACCTCAGCTTCCCTTGAACATTGAAACCACAAGCGGATGCACTGATTTGGTTAACCACAAAATGTTTAAGGATGTTTTTCTCCCAAAATATTTTCATTGGTAGGAATAAACTTTATTTCTTTCTTTAGTTTCAGCTGCAGACCTCATTGGCACCCTGCTTATTTCATGTCTTCTGTCTGCATGGCTTGCAGATTAGAACTAAGTTCTCCCAATTGAATCAGGAGCTATACTTTGTTATTGGTCATGGCATAATGTAACCTGACATATGTAAGAACGGGGGACTCATTCTAGTACTAGAGTAGAAATATTGGTGTAAACTCCTATATGTGGAAATAGTTAATATAAAAATGCTGTATTTCTGTTGCCATATGTACTGCTATGTAGCCATGTATACATTTAAATAGCGTAGGTGGAAAACTTATGCAAATGCTTACATCCCCCTCCACTTTTATTTTTTTTTTTTTAATTAGAAGAAAAGGTTGTTGCAACATATTTAACTAAATCAGAGCTTCTGAAGGCATCTGAAAATGAAGCTTTTCAGTCTCCTGAATAGGTGCGAAGCACTCAATGAAAAGCCTGTTCTTTTCCTTCACTGATGTCACTGAACACTGTGAGGCAAATGGTAAGAGTTATCGGCCCAATTAATTTTTTCATTATGTGTCTCATATTTTTACCTTATCCTGGGTAAAATTTTCTCACTTTTGAGAACTTCATTTAAACTAATGTAATGCCCATTAACATATATTGCTAATAACTGTTCAGCCATTGAGAAAAAGCACATGTAAACAAATAAACAAGCATTTTGGTGGACTGCAGGGCCTTCCCTGCAGGAAAGGTGTTAAGACAAACACCCACATCCCCATCACAGTTCTTCCAGAGGTACAGCAGACAGCACTGAAGGCTAGAGTCAAGTGTGATACACATCCTGAGTCCATCTCACTGCACACGGGTCTTTTTCTGTTGCTCTTTCTGATTAAGGAGGTATTGGGGAGGTATTGGGGAGGCAAGGACAATCCCCAGACATGGACTGTATATCTCGAAACAAGACACTGGAACTCATGATAAGGAAGCGGCAGACGGACAGAGAAACAAACGTAAGGACTATAAATCTCGAAACTGGACATTGGAATTCATTATAAAGATACAACAAACGGAAGAATTAGCAACAACCAGCTCTTGCAATTAAGAAACCTGCCAATTCAGCAGATTCCTGACCAAAGGTGAAAAGTACACTGTGAGGAAGACTCGGGGTCTTCCTCCCAAAGACCCCTGCCCACGTCCCAAAGACCCCTGCCCACAATTCTTGGAAGGCTCTACGCAGGCGCAAGGTGCCAAAAGGCTAATTAGCATGAGAAGCGAGGGAAGGCGGGGATAGGTAATGAATATGTATAGGTGCTTGTAGAATATTGATAGATTGATTGTATAAATTCAAGACTGCTTTCCGCTTTGGGTATGCACGATAGGTGGAGAGATCCCCCGTGCATCCAGCGCTGCAATAAAGAATATACCACTTAAAGGAATTTCGGCTTCGATCTTTGAATCATTTCTCTTTATACCAGTTTTCCCCTGCTCTAGTACTGACATCCACACACTGCAGGCCCTCGGTGTGCCTGCCCCCGGGTGGGTGCCCCACAGCTGCTGTCCTCCCTTGGCATGGAGGTCCTCCTGCCAAGAGTGTCTCCAGCCACATATCCCTCAGTGTTTCTTCCCCACATGGCTGTGGCCATTCATTTAACAGCTGTGAGTTGTGGCACAAGGGTGGCGGCTTCAGGAGACACACAGATGTGCCAGGCACAAACAGGAGACCAGCATACCACTCTCAACCATCTAAAGTAATTCTGAAATTCTGAGGATTTCAGTGGAAGAAGGATAATGAAATTTTTTTGACCTCAAAGGTTAAAGCCGTGGTAAGGCCTGACATTAAAGCTTGTCCTTTTCCTTCCTGGAGCAGATACAGGGTGAGCAGATGCCATGTTAAGCTTCACCCTGGTGACCTCCTCTTCAGCCAAAGATGGTCCAAGAAAGACTACTCTGTGCAGAGGTGAGTGCGAGTTTGCTCTCCAAACCCCCAGTACAGTGTGGGCTTTTCTCCCCATGAACTGGTTGGAGGCCATCAGGCTGCTTCAGATAAGGATTTGTAACATACTTCCAGTGAAAAACAGGTTCAGACCTGTGTCCTCTCAGTCACAGCTCTGGCATTTCAGGGCTTTTCACCCTATGTCGTTCTTTTCCAGTTGAAGGATTTCTTTTCTACTTTGGGCTCTTTCTTGTCCTGTGATTATCCAAAGAACATAAAGCTACACCCAGTCCTAAAAGGTCTGATGTCCTCATGGCCAGATGTCTGTTGCATTCCTGCTACTTCATATAGACTGTCCTCCTGACTGTCATCAGCATGGGTGTGTTGTTGTTGTTTGTTTTTACTATTTGTATTTTAAGGGTGGTCAATTGTTATTATTTATTATTGCAGTATCTTTATATTTCTTGTTGTGCCTTCTCACCTGGGTATGCACGAGCCAATGGGCTGTATATCATCTAGGGCATTCTCTTTGCAAATACCTTTTGCTTAGTGACAGATACAGTTTTAACTTAACAGTACCGTCCAAAAGTGTTTAGTGAATTACTCTGCCAATAATGCTAGCTACAGACTAAGTGCATACGCCTTTGCTTTTGTGTTTTACCTACACTTAATAACCTTTGTCACTGGAAGAAGTAATGATTTCCCATTTCATTAGTGTATTTTTTTATTATTTTTCATTAACTTGGTAACAGATAAAGAGTAGTAACTAGAATGGGTTAAATATATTTAAAATGCTGTTTAATGGATTTTTATACAAATATTTGTAATTGCACTAATTACAGAGATACTTTTTCTTATTAACCTTTGTTTTCATATAAATATCAAATTATTCATGTGTGAACAAAAGTGTTCACTTTGTATACTAATTACTGGTTTTGACTTATTCTTTTATTGCTCTCAGAAGTTTCAGGTATCCAATTAGGATACTGAAACAATCCTTAAATACTCAGGTAATTAATCACAGACCACAAATAATGAACAACAAGTAAGGTGAACTGTGTCTAAATAATCCATTGATTTAAAATCGTCCATCCAAACTATTCATCCAATCCTTACAAATAAGGTACACTTAAAAATCAGGCCTGTGTCACACAAATTTGATTAAGATAAAGGGCTGCATTTTTCAGCTTATTTATTTGCAAAGGATGACATATGCAGATATAATGCAAACCTTGTCAAAAAGGATTACTTTAATAAATTCTCTCACTTTTGAAAAACGTATAAAACAGAGATTCTCTTGTGATTGCTGAAAGCCACATTAACATGTTGTTATTACCAAACACCCCATTGCCTAAAAATCCTAAAAAAAGTCTATGAGGTAGCAAATCTATCAATTAGTGTATACCAAACTCCACATACAGTAAAAATACAATAGCTTTGTGTGAGGTGGGTACTGCTTATATCTAAGATCATGATTTTTCACTGAGATATCCAAATGAAGAACATTATTGCTTTTCTCCTCTTTGATCTTAAAAGCTTAGATGGGGATGGTGGTGGGTGGGTAAGGGTGTGTTTTTTTTAAGGGTTTTTTTTAAGGGTGGACCATTTAAATTCTTGTTCTAATGCTGGATAAATAACCCACAACAATTTCTTATTTCTTATTTTCATTGCTTATATTATATATATAAGCATTGCTTATATATATTAAATGTATATAATATATATATATTTTTTACACTTTTTAGTGTAAAATTAGTAACACTTTCCAGAGAAAAAGAATACTAAAAGTATTCATACTGTCAATATAAAGCATTTATATTCATATTTTGTCTTCATTTTTCCCTGGGCAATACCTTTCAGAATTTGGCCCAAATTCACAGTCATGTTTGTGAATACCAGATGATCCAGAACTGTATTTCTGGTGAAAGTAATATTTACTCAAGGAACATTCCCTAAGTCTGTATGTAGATTTGTGCATATTTAATTGGAAAATGTAATATCATAAATAGCTTCTTATTAGCTATTTTACATACTTAATTTTTTCCATCTTTTTAGCTAAAAATAGTGGTAGTATTTTTGCTATGAGTTCCTATGCTGTAATAATGTGTCACCCAAGGGGTGACTGAATGTCACATGCTTGTGTTACACGTATGTGTATATACAACAGATGACTTACTCTGTTGTATGGCAGTCAGAAATAAAATACTCTACCAATCTGTTCACCTACTGTCTGAGCTCTACTTCTGGTATGAAAGGAATTATTATGTGTGTGATATGACCATTTTACCAGTTTATCTCATCTCCATAACACAAGTGTAAATCATGTCTTGGGTATTCTGGAATAACTGTGAATCTCTGTTTTCAGTTTTCCGTTGTCTTCAGAATGCTTTTGCTTCAGGAGTAATACTTTCACACTTACTGAAATTGCTCATTGCAAGTGAATTGAATCATCAAGCTTCAAGTTAAGAGAGGGAACAATAACATTAATTCAACAACTTTAATGATAAAGATGACAAGTACAATTTTTTCATAAGATGTATATCTCTCAATAATTTATTAGCATATAAAACAAACCCCACAGATATATGTGCACATGCTCCCAGACTAGAACAGCACTTCTGCATGGACCTAATTATAAACATGTGAGTGGTACCTTTGATTTGAATTGGACTACTCGCATACTTAAATTTAAGCATCTGTTTAAGTACTGTGTTTAGGACTGCAGTCATAGAAGAGAGGATAAAACCCAAAGAATTTCACTCAGTCCCTAGTAAAGCTAGTAAGACTCTCGCCACTGCCTATGGTGAGATTGGATCAGATCCAGCCATGGATGAAGTGCTCAGCATGAGAAAGCCACTGAAATGTGCAAAGCATTTGTAACTAAAAACATATCTGAAGGGAAAGGACATTTTCTGACATGTAAGCATGAGATTGTGCTGAATCTGTGACACTGAAAGACTATTATCTATATTCATGTATTATCCGAGGAAAAAGCAGCCATCATGGGAGTGAGGCCTGCAAGGTTATGCGGGAGAGAGAAAACTTAAAAAATGAGGCTGTGCATTGCATTGAGGGAGTAAAAATAACAAGAGAAAGCCACTTTTCTTTAAATCACTCTGCATCAAGTATATGTTTGAGGTGTTTTGTTTTCTTTTCTTTTTTTGCCAGTTGAGCGATTTTTAAGGTATTGCTGAATACTGAGTAATATGACATTCAAGTACTAAATGTGAAGTCATATTTTTCAAGCATAACACCCTCAGGTAGCTGTTAGCTGTCTCTGGAAGACAAAATTATTTTGCAGCCTGCTCCTTGAGGACTATCTTTAAACAAATTGGATATTTCACTGGGATTGTTTTCTGCCTCCTGGCTGCCAGGAATGACTGTACTCTTATTGTTCTTCATATGATGAAGTAATCTGAAAAAAAAAAAGTACAAAAAGGTAATCACACAAAAATTTATATGGAATACATGAGCAAAGACTCATCTATGTCTCTCCCTGAAAGCCATCTTCCCTCTTTCTTATCTTCACACTTCATCCTTCCTTGTCACGTCTGGTCACTTTTTTTGTCAGAGTTTTATCATCTGCCACTTCAAATCCTTTATGGTCACTAAACATGGCTATTTTTCTACAAATTGTTTAATCTTAGAAAATATCTTTGCCCCACAGAAGAAAGTTCAACTCATTTTAGTGCAGTTTCCCTCACCACAGATTTATGTATTAATTTTACACGAGTGAATTATTTCTAAACTACAGTCAGAATACACAAATGCTCTAAGCATTAAAATGACTTCAGAAATGGCCTATGTAAAAGAAAATCAAGTGTGACAAATTCAAGAAAATTTGACACAAGTTCCTATCATCCATTGGAGAGTTCCTCTCAGAGGAAGGAAAATAGTTGTCGTATAGCTGTAAAAGATATAAACTCTAATGTTCTCATTTTCCATAACTATATCACTGTGTTTTACATTTACGTCACTATTACTCCAAATTTCCAAGTAATATTTTGTCTTCTCCAATAACTATGCACACACAATTTTTATTTGAATCACAATATCAGTTGCAGACTCAGAAGAAAAACATGCATTCTGGTAGGTCCTATTCGCAGGTTAAAAGTGGATAACCAGGTTGAGGAACTGGATGTCAGTTTTCCTTGTGCTTCCATATTTTATTTTTAATTTGCAGTTATATCTAAATTATTCACCCTTTAAAAAAGAGAAAAAAATCTTTTGTTTGTTGGTGATCTGGTCTAGGCATATAAGAAAACCTAGAACTAGAAAATTAAAAGATAAAAAATAAAAATAAAAAGGATGTATTTCTAAACTCTTTGATTGAGACACAAAGAAACAACACTCTTGGGGAGTTTTGCCTAAGCTGATCCGTGTAGTTCCAAAATGGTGAATTCTAAGGTGGGACATTTGTTCATAGGAGCCACAGTATGCAAATGCAGAGTACATCCTAAATTTTAAGGCCTAAACAGAGACACAGGGTCATGAAAAGCTTACATCCATTAGTAGAAATACTCAGACTCTTGGTATAGAGGTTAGAATTTGTTGTCTAGGTCTTCACTGACTTTTACAGGTGGAAGAGTAACATTGCAGAAAGCACCTATTCAACACTAGGAAAAAGTGAATTATTTATTTCACTGGCAATGACAGCAGCTGATACTCCTTAGTGGTTTGTGAGACGTGTGGTTACAACATGCCGCTAGCCTTCTTCAATGAGGTGATTTGAAGGCTGGGTTAGCAACCCAGCAAGGTATACAAATAAAGTTTGTTGATCGAAACATGGACATTGACAGAGCTCCCATGAGGGAAAAAAAAAAAAAAAAAAAAAAAAAAAAAAAAAAAAAAAGTTTGTTTGTTTCCTGTACAGCTTTCCAAACTTTACAAATAAACCTTGCAATCAATATTTTCAACCCAGACTAGCTATGTTAAAGGCCCATACTACTGTGTTGGTGAGGGTTTGTCTCATTCTGAGGGGATGCAGGGTGTTATTTTTATTATCTTCCCTGTTTCCGACCCTTCTTTCTTCACAAAAAAGTCTCCAGACAGAGTATGTGCAGGGTACATCCGAAGAGAACTCTGCACAGCTGGCTGTCATGCTATGGAGTTGTGTCCTGTGAGGGAACAAATCATGCTTCTCACCTTGCTGCTAGCATGGGGCAAAATAGGAAAAAATGACATGGAGGAAACCTCATGGTGATTTTCCCTAGAGCTCCCTTGAGGGAGAGGGGAGCTCAAGGGAGGGGGTGCTTTGGAGGAATATGATTAAGCAAATGTAATCCAAATGAATGAAATGTAAATCTCAGAGGAAGTTTATACAGTTTATTCAGGACTGTGGTGCCAGTTTTACAAAGTGATTTTACGCCAGCTGGATTCTTGAAGTTCTTACAAATACTTAAGTTCTAATGTAAAATCCACATGAGATTTAGTGGCTGAGAGAAATTTTGGGAGGTTTGCCAAGCACCTTCTGTTGGGTTGTTCCTAAACTTGCACAGCTCTATGTCCTAAAAGAAGCGAACAATTACTTCAGAATGTATTCTCCCAATATTCAATAGATTTCAGTAATGTTGCATTCCAGGATCCATTTGATGATGCAAACTTACAGCCATTGAAATATTTACTCAATGGAAAAAAAGAAAAAAAAATCAATACATAGAGGTTGACAGAGCAGAAATCAAAAAAGAGACACACCGTGTGGTCAAAGAACGTAAGTCTGGTCCACATACCACCCTGCAAAGTCTTTCTGCTCTTAGAACAGGCTAATTCAGCATTTAAGTTTCCAACCAAGAAAGGGGTCTGCTCCCTCTAGTCATTTGCAGAGTTTTGCACATCTAGCAAAATTTTATGTGATAAATAAAGCTTTTGCTGTTTTGCATCTAAAAGATCATAATCTCTGTTTCCACCTTGGCCACCCAGTGCTCTCATGAGCTGCTTATGCCCTAGGAAACAGGCTTGGTTATAATTAACAAAAGAAACGGGTGACTTATTTTTAAAGATGTCTTCCCCTTGCTAATAATCTGGTTTTCATGAACTGCAGCTGCTCCAGTTTTGGAATCATTGATCTGTCATGTGCACAGAGACACAGTTCTTTCCACAAAAAGCACATAAAAAGATAAAGTAATCAAATAATTTCCTTTTCGAAACATGATCCATGCTCTTGGAATTGCTTGTGAGTATCTCAGGTGGTACTGTTCAGGCAAACTCACAAATAAATTGGCTTTTACTCTGTTTAGCACAGGCAATAATTCCTTTTTAGGGTACTTCATTTTCATTTAGTCTCTAGTTCAATTCTATGCTGACAATTTGCATTAATGCAGCCATGTGTTAATTGAACATAAACCACAATATAAATGCAACATTTCTGTCCTGAAATTAATAACCATCATTTGTAGACCACATCATGTATTTTATTGTAGAAATAATTTACTGATAGGGTATTTTATGCTTAGCAGTGATTAAGAAACTGTGCAATTTACAACAGAAACAAACGGAGCCATATAAAATGGGTAATAAAATGTGTGTGCATGTATATAAATTTGTTTATATGAAACACAAATTAAAAATTTAAATGGTTCTGTAATATAAGGCAAAGTAGAAAGGGCTTTTCATATTATTATCCTTCAAATTGATATGCAAACAAATAAAAGATCCAGATTTACAGGAGGATTTGTTTTATATAAAAACAAACCCTTTCACTAGAAGGAAGCATCTGTTTCAGCCATTAATAACATGTGTAATGTATACGCTGCTTTGAACTAAACATTTCCATTATAACTGAAAGCCCATTTACAGAGACAGAAGCAGTGCCTGAGTGTGATCAGTCATAGTGTCACCCTAGCATACGATTGCTGCTGCAGAGCAGGAGCTTGGGCATATGCTTTCCCAAAAGCCTCTAATGTCAATCTCAAGCAGTAAAGGGGAAACATTAAGTGCACCTTGCCACCATTAATGTGGAAAGTAGCGTTAAGTCCCTATGATTTGCTTGGCAAGTTGCATTTAGTGCTGGATCATGTTTATAAAAGTTAAACTGCTGCACCAAAACTAATGCAAAAGCTATATTCTTGGTTTATGGCTTATTAGCAGTTCTCTGTGTTTTCTCCTGACAGCACAAAATGCAATCCTTCCCACTCTCTCTCAACCCCCCCCACCTCCCACCCCACAAATTCTCCTTGTTAAATGTTTGAGAAAAAAAAAAGACTTTTTTTTTTTTTTTCAACAAAGTTTTAGGAAGAGGTTTGCATGGCTTTTTTAAGTTTTTACAATGCAACCTAAATAGGAGAAAAGCTGCACCTGCATTATTGACCTTAAATACTGCTAGCTAATGTAGCGCAAAGGCATTCAGCAGATTTTTCACACCAAAGTTTTCTGGGCAGCCTTCCAAAACATAGCAGCAGTTTAAAATGACCCCAACTTTGTGAATGTGAATGGAGCCATTATAGGGTAATCGTCTTTCCCAGCTTTAAGTTACATTTAGCAGCTTAGACTGAACTAAGGATTTATTTTTTTTTTTTCTAAATGACAAGCTTTAACTCCTTATAAAGTTAATTCTTCTGCAGATTTTTTTTTTTCAGTAATGCACAAGGAAATCATTCCTAGTTTGTCTATTTAAGAAAAATCTGCAATGGCTTGACAAATGTGAATATTGTAGTGCTCTGTTTGATGAAAAGTAAGAGATCATTTCAGTGCTCAGGTATTCAGTATCATTTCTACATCCCTTAAATATAAATTACACATAAATTCTGTGCTAGGCTTTGCTAGTGCCTTACAGTACATGATGAAAAAATGTGTTGAGCATGGGAAACTAAAGCAGGTAGGGCTGGTGGGAGGGATGCGATTTAATTGGTAAACTCTTGACATAGAATCTTTTGAATTATTTCCTGGAACCTGTATAGAGCAAAACAGCAACAACAACAACAAAGCAACAACAAAAAATACTTGAGTGATGCCGAGTATTTTTTAAACCCCTCAGTTGCAGGATAGGCCAAAAAAAAATGCAGAGGTCTCCCCTTCAGCATGATTCACATGGCAGAGCTGCCTTAATCATTTTGTATTTTGGAGTTATGCAGAATCCTGCTTTTGCAGCTGGTAAGCTCCCAGGGCTCAACATAGTTGCACTGAAGCCCTGTCATTGTGTCAGCAGAAGTTCACAGAAGTGGTTATTTTTCTGTGAAATGTATTAGTATGATCAGTTCAGTGAATTCCCATGGTAATGTATTCTCTCAAAACAGTTGCACCATAGCCATGCAGATCATACTGTGTTTTTTAAACAAAGAAAATGATATATTTTTTTTGAGTAAATATATACATACTTTTGAGTGTTAGAACTTTTGCTTGTTCGTAAAGGAGGTGACCTATTAAGCGGAGAGGTGAAAGAAATTTTTTTTATGCTCATGTGAAAAATCAAAAACAAACTTATGAAAACTGTAGATTCATAAGTTTCTGTGGGCAGCCTAACCAGAAGAAATCCTATTCTTTGATCTGTCTGAGATGTCTAAGTGCGATTAATGTTCTACTGAGTATACTGTGATAATAGCGTTCAGTTTTGCTTTCATTTCTGTTGTTCAGGCTATTAATATTTTATGGAAGAAAACACAATGCCTATAGGAATAAAACAATATTTTATTGCTTGATATGATTGCTTACATTTCCTCCTTCTAGCTGAAAATCAGAAATTGATATTAGTTGAATTACTAAAACAGCTACATTTGTCCTGAAGCCCTGAGAGAGTTTGGTAACCCAGTAAGAGAAGGGTGTTTCTGTCACAAATACGTGGGAGGCTCTCAGACTGTTGAGCAATTAAGTGGACCTGAATAATCCTATGTAATTAAGCTTCTTACTGCATAATTATCTTTATTTTAAATGTGTCTTTTGATGAAACATCTGTTCCTTGCTCTAGATTTGAAAAGATACATCCATGCACATGATGAAAATGGTGCTTGTGAGGCCATCGCACATGGTACTGCTGTTCAGTTCCTTGGCGACAAATGTTGTAATTTGCTCCGTCTTTGCGTGCAAGAGGCAGGTGCTGCTGCATCCGTGGCCTGCTTTGCCTGACCTCCACGCTTGCTGCAGCTGCCTTTCATATTGTTACCCAGAGAAATAATTGTGTTTGACAACCAAGCTGAGGATTGTTATGTGGTGAAGTGGGGAAGGGGTGCACACAGTGGAAGTACTGTCAGAGCTGTTGAAGGTGGCTATCCCAACTGACTGGGCAGTAAACAAGGCAAAAAATAAAGTTGGGCCCTAATAATTGGAATCTATTTTTCCCTTTGATATCAAATACAGTTTGACTGCTGCTACAAAGAAAGCTGTTGCATTTCTGTTAAATGTATTGTCTTTTCCAAGGTAGTTGCAATTTGCAAAATACGGTATGCATTCTTTTACAAGCTACAGACTCTGTTAAAAAGAATTACCTTTTCTTACTGACTTTTAAAGCAAGAGGAGCTTCTATTAAATGTAATAATTATTTTCCCTATGGACTTATATGGTACTCATGTTAGTAACAATAGATTTCTACTAATGAATAGTTTCTTCTAAATGAAACCACATGAAATATTGGTGATGTTTTTGTTTAGTAACTGAATTGTGCTTTCCAACTGTAAAAGCCATGTTAGAAGTTTCCTTCTACTCTCTCTCTAAATGAATGTTTTCTTAGGCTTCTCAGAACTATGCATGACCTCAGATGAAATTTGTTCAGACCACCAGACACAGAGATGTGTGTGTCTCACTCTTTATCCTCTCTTCTTTATAAGATAGTTATGACTACAGGAGAAAATCATGTACAAATGTTACAGCAGCCCATATTGCACAGTATCTCCCACACGGTAGGGTAAATTAGCTACTGTAGCTACATTTCCACAGCATAGTTCACAGCCAGGTTCAAGATCTTTGGATTTAGCTCTATCTAGTAAAAATGAACAAAATCACAGCTGTTAACTTCTCTCGGAGCTGGACCAGGCTCTTATTTTTTTCAGTACTACTCTAGTACATGCTGTTCTAGATGCTCTTCATGCTCTTCAAGCTCTTTTTTGGGTGTGGGAACTGGCAGAGGCTAGCTGACCAATGTGCTTATAGTTGCAGAAAGAGGCAATGGCTGAATCAGAAATACGGGTTTGGTCCCTGGGCTCTCACATCCTCCGCTACCACACAAAGATTTGTAAAGCTTCTTTTCTTTAATGAGCCAATTCAATGCAAAATAAACCACACCGACTAGATACTGAAAGTTCAGTTTGATGGTTCTTCTTGATAAAACATGCCAAACAGTTGAGACATCTTAAAAATGTGCATAGAATTTGTTGGTCAGCACAGCTGAATGAGCTGTCGAAAATAGCCTGGGGAGGTTTATAAACAGACTGACATGCTACAGTATTTAGAGTTCCCAGGCATAGCCTTGACTAAATTTTGAAATGTTTTGGAAGGAAAGAGTTCTAAGCAGCATCCTGTCAGCAGCCCTAATTACTGTCATGTATCCAGTTTTCACAACAGTCTCTCAACCAGCCTGCTTTAGTATTTCTGTGCAAAACCATTTGGTTGGGTCCTTGGCAGAATTCCTAGACCTGCATTTGTTGTAACAATGCCTACTAGCACCACTGTGGACAAATTTATGCCCACCACTTAAGGTAGGGTGAGGGACGGGGTGGTGGGATTATCCAAATATAACTGAAGTCAGGAGCCTCTGTCATGGGACGGCAAGGCTGGGACATTCAGCTGCTTCTAAGAGGAAAACAGGTCCCAGCTGCCAAGGGACCCTGTAGGAGCTAGGAGCTGTCTACCTCTACAACACCTATTTACTGCTGGTCATTTGAGAACGCCTCAGAGGCACCTAAACATGTTGGAGGAACAGGCCAAAAGGAATGTCATAAAATTGAACAAGGGCAAACTGTGGAGAAGGAGTTACTCTGGGAGCACCCACCAGCCTATGTGCAGATTGCAGGGAGCCAGAGCTGGGCACAGCAGGACAAGGGCCTGGCAGCAGGAAACCTCTCCCCAAGAGCAGAGGTGAGCGGAGACACGGGCTGCCCAGGGCTGTGCAGGCTCCCTGCCTGCCTGAGTGGCCTGCTCCGGCCCCAGGAACCTCCCCACAGGAGTTATTCTACACTTTTCTTCTGTGACTTGGCTTCTAGGCCTTCTTCTTGACTTGGCTTTCTAGGAGTGGGGTCAAGGAGAAATGAAGCCTCTCTTCACGGGTTTTCCTTTAGAAAGGTCAAGTTTGCAGCAACAGAACAGAGTTGAGGGCCAGTCCTCGCTTCATAGGTGTGCCTTTTTCTGTCCTTGTAAGAATATTTCTAAATTGACACATATTCTAAACCTGTTGGAAATTGGAGTTTCATATACCCAATAAATAAATAAATAAATAAATAAATAAAATAAAATAAATAAATAATGTTTTGATATTTGAGCCAGCAAAATGGGACATTCAAGGTAGATGAGTAAGTCCCTGCTGCAGTTGCCCTCCACACTGGTTCCTTGGTCCTCTCCTGCTTTGTGATGGAAGCTGTCCTCAGCTAAGGTGAAGGAGAAACAGTCTGAGTTGAAAGCAAATGATATAAAGTTTAAATTAAGTTAAGGAGACAGGAAGGAAAAAATATAAAGTTGAAGTTAAAATAAATAAATAAATAATAAAATGTCACGATGGAGAAAGAATGAGGAACTGAGCATTAAGATCCCTATAAATGTGAGGTTGCCTATTTTTGTGTGGAAATACTGTATTGTAGGAGTACAACACTGGTTGTACTGAGGAACTCTGCCTTTTCTGGCTTTTTTACTTGTGTATAGAGTCTGCTCCTTCAGTCTTTCTTGACGTGAAGTTATGCTGAAGTCAAAAGGGATAAAATAAAAGGTAAGATTTGCTCTTTTAAATTGCAATTTCAGGCAAATATACTTTATGTAGGTGGCAAAGATATAATAGGATATTGAAATTACAGTAACATAGCCACAAATACATTGAAATCATGCAGGATTTTTAATATAATTTCCACTTGTCAACATCTATTCCAGACATTTTTATTGCTAAAGACAGTAGCAATTTAGATAAAATGTATTTTATGAATACTATCTATCCTGCAGTCTTTGCTGTGAAATACTTACTGCATAGAGAACTTTGCTTTTAAAGACTTTGAATGCTGACATGAGAAGTGCTTTACATTACAATAAAATGTGCAAATTGCATGCCCTTACAATGTGCACTGTATGCAAAGTGGCATGATTGAATTCATTTGAATATCTTCTATGCTGGGTGGATGTGTAGGGTCTAACAAGCTTTCTAATGTTCTGTGTGTTTTTTTTTTTTTCTGTTTTGTTTTGTTTGTGTGTGTGTTTGTCTTTTAAAGTGTGTTCCAATGAGCTGAAGGCTTATTTTCTTATATTTAAAAAGATCTTCAACACCATTTCATTACTGAAGAACAAAGATAAAATTTCAGAAGGAAAACCACCGTCATATAAGCAGCTCCATGGTCCTTATATCTTAGTTCTATTACTGCATCCACTACAGGACAATTCTATCTCTCCTTCCCATGTTCTGGTCCTTGTAGACAGCACATAGTCTAAGGCATGGGTGGCATCTTCCCCTATAGGAGGTCCAGAGTGATAGAAGAGTGCTGCCACTGAACTGACAAGGTCAAAAGAATTCTTGTTTACACTGATATGGATCTGAAGGCACTCACTGGAGGCTCACCACCATGAAACTGGCTTATGTGAGAAAGCAATTACATCCCTGGGATTAAAAAACAACTATTCATAATCCAAGTGAGTGAGAAACATGGGCAGGAGAAAAAAAAAAAAAAAAAAAATGTGGAACATAACTCTGATTGCTTTTGATGAGAATTTTTCTGTGTTCACATTAGCCCTGCAGGATTTGATTTTTGATTATATGAAGTGCCAGTAGACACTCGTCATAGATTTCTGGCAAATGTTTATTTGGATCTAAAGGAAAAAGCCTTTTTCTATGTGATAACCTGAGTGGAGAGAGTATGTGTAGCAAGTGATTATACTTTACAAGAGTTTTAGGTCACAATGCAGGTCACAGCTGGAATGGTTGGTTAAGACCTTGTCTCTCTTCAGGGAATTTCTCTAGTGCCATAAGCTTGACAGTCTGTAATTTTACTGTGGATATGTACATTTGCTAAGCATGGTCTTCTCTGTAGAACAGCTGGAATTGCCAGTCAGGGCTGGAGCTGGGCCAGTATTCTGTCTCTGCTGGTGGTCAGCCCTCCACCATGAAATTGCTACTATTTTTTAACTTCCATTGAAAAAATACCAAAATGTACTACTTTTTTGTTTGTTTGTTTGTTTTTGAAAGCAAGCAAAATAAAATAATTATTGCTGTATTCTTATCTTCTCAGGATCTTCTATAAAAAGAATTTTTTGGGTACATTTTCTCCATTAATCTGCCCAAACCTTTGAAAAATCACTTTGCTTATGTTCATCAATAATTTGTGACACCAATAGAAAGGTTTTTGGCACTGGGACAATCAGATGGGGGTGGCTACCTGGAGACTGGAAATATGAGAAGGGTCTGGAGCAAACAGAGAATCCACAAAGGAGGAAGGAGAACTGCAGAACAACTAATGAAGTGCTAAGGAAGAGGGGCAGTTTGAACAGATGGTGTCAAGGTGTCAAGAACTGGTAGCAGGAGAGATGTGCTGATACAAACAGAACAGAATGAAAAATGATTTTCATTTCCAGTAATGCTTTTTTACTTTTTGCTGGCATTGTGAAATAGTATAATTTGAGTAACACAATGCAAATCTGATTTCCAGTCACTATACATTGTTATTTTGTGAAAATGGATGTTTTGCAATTATAAATTTGATTTTTATAGCAAAATAATAATAATAATAATAATAATAATAAAAATAAAAATAAAAATAAAAATAAAAATAAAAATAAAAATAAAAATAAAAGGACTTTCAAGCCACTTCTGTTCACTTCCCTACAGCCCTACATGACAGCTTCTGAAAAACACAATTTGGGGGCTAGCTATCTGCCTTCAAATAATTTTTCAGGTTTTGGGAGGGTTGAAACTGTATGGAAGAGAAAAGTGAAGAAGCTTCAATAAAACACTGTAATTTTCATATTTCAGAATCAGTCTGTCATCCAAAGGACAGCCTCTGTCTACAAAAGTGGAAGTCTTTCCTTGGAGGATTGCAGGTGTTTCAGTGTGTTCCTGCTCTGTTACTTGGTCTGAACTTTAAATTTCTTTGTAGATGGATATAATTCCTTATTTGCTTATGTTTGAACTCTTGTGTTGCTTGATGTCATACATATGAATGCTCTTTGAACTCCGGATAGAAGTACATTTCTCTCTCTTAAAGAAACCAGAATGTGTAGTTTCTGTGAATATATTAATACTCTTTTTTTTTTTTTTTCTGTTATTGATAAAGCCTCATGATCGTTACAAGTTATATAAGCCTATGACATGTATTTAACAGCCCATATGCATACTTAAGATAGCTTCTTAAAGAGTGCAAATGTGCAGGTTCAGGCGCATAACAATGAACATGTAGAGACTAGAGGAGAAACAACAAGAAAGCATGAAAAATCTTGATCTTGCTACAGATCTTGTTCTTTGAAAAAGAATCCTTTGCAGGATTTGTTGCAAACCCAATTTCTCCTTAATCATAATCTCTGGCTTTCTAGTGGATTGACAATAGCTTTGTCAGTTTTGATCCTTTGAATTTTAGGGTCCTTATGTAGTATAGAATGAGTAAAGGGTTTTTGTTGTTGTTTGGTTTGTTAGTTTGGTTTGGTTTGCTTTGCTTTTTCCCTACAAAATCAAAATAATTAAGTTATTGGTACGAAGAAAGAAAGTTGAGTTAGATTTCTCTGATATTTGGAGCACTTGTAATCTTTGAATTTGGATTACTTACCTTTTAGTACAATTCAATGATAAACGCATGTGTAGCCGTTTATATCCTTCAAGGATGGCTGCAGCTCTGTGCTCTTTCTCCTACCTCCCTCTGTTCAGCAAAGAGGAAAAAAATGAAATATCATATTAATTTCATATTTGAAAGAATGATTGAAAACATGATCCTATTTATATAGTACATTGTGTTATAAAAGTGTGTAACTGTCAGACAAATATTACAATGCTGTAAGTGGATAAGTAGAGATTTAAAAATTAAATGTCCTTTCTTCTGGGCAATATTAGTTATTGTTTTGCACTCTGAAAATATTATTTGCATTAAAATAGTCTGAAATATAAATCTGCTGCCTAGGTTACAGGCAGTTATTATAGTAACTTCTGCTTTATGTTTGTTATTCTACTTTGTTTTGTACTTGAGTTTTCCCAATTTCTTGTTACATACTTGTACCTAAAATGTCATTGATAGTGGTTATTAATTACTATCCCAATATTTGCATTTGTTTTTGATTCTTGAATCACAATCACTGCTCTTTGAGATCCACATGTTACACAATAGTTGACCAGAACAAACCCACGACCTTTCAGTAGATGACTTCTGTGCTATTCTTTGTCCTTTGATAACTCTGGGCTGCTTTTGTCTTCTACATAGAGACATCAAGAAACAAATGCAAAACAAAACCTGTTTCTAAAAGGTCTTTGGGGATTTGCTTTGATTCAATTTCTTTAAACAGCATGTGAGGGAATTGCCTAAGAGCACCTTCCTTCTCTAATATCACTCAGGATTAGTTTAGTCACCTCTGCTGTTAAAGCAACCTCCTCCAGCAGTGAAAACAGTATTGTAAATATGGTCAGATAGCATCTGATGGACAAATATATATTCTCATTTTCCTGGGGTCTCTTTTTGAACTATAAAAGTCAGATAACAAATACTTAAATTTTTCAAGCAATTGGAACTGAGCTGTAATTGCATCCCTTCCATTACTCTTAATGACAACATTGTGCTTATTACAAGGTACAAGCAGAATTGTTTTCTTTCTATTGTTTTGTTTTTAAGATATATTTTGCATAGCATAACACAACACTGTATAGCAATATATCTCGTTTGAACATATTTTACTTGAAGCTTTAGAAAAACTTCTTTTTTTCTTCTTCTTGTCTGAAACCCATTAAGGGAAGCAGTAGAGGTTGAGGAAGAGATTCTAAAATGAGCAATAATAATAACCAAACAGGCAAATGCAAAGCTTAATGCATTGTTTGTGACATTTCCAGTCTCAAGAGTTAGTAAGAAGAGTTAGTAAGCAGCCATTCTTTCTGTGGGCAGTACTGCAGTGCTGGTACAGACAGCTGTGGGAAAACACCTTGACAGCCAAGCATGACTCCCCACTGACTCACCTCCTTCAATTTTTTGTGAACTCCACCCTGTAAGACTGGTAATCAGTGAAGAGGGAGAAACACCATGTAGGCATTTTCAGAAAAAAAATCTCCAGTGTGTTTTCCTAAGCATACACATTTTTACACTACTGCTATGATAAATATTTCCATAAGTACAATTGGGTTGTACTGTTCCCTTGTGTGGAAAAAGCCCAAAGGTAAAAATATCTCTTCTAAAAGCACTGTAAGTTCTGTTAATGGGATTCTCACCAGTGTATGCTGTATCCACTTCTCTGGTAAAGAGGCCTCTCTGTGGAGGGCTGCCATGCAATCTATTTTTTTGTTTTGTACTGTTACACAAATGTCAGATATCTTTCTTTCACATAGTCCCACTGGTTTGCTGTCCCAACTGAAAACTTGGATAGATAGATAGATAGATAGATAGATAGATAGGCAGATAGATGATAGAATAATAGAACCAGTCATGGAGTCATAGAATTACAGAGTCATGGAATGGCTTGAGTTTGAAGGGGTAATGATCATCTAGTTCCAACCTCACTGCCATGCGTAGTGACACCTCTCACCAGACCGTGTTGCTCAAAGCCCCATCCAGCCTGGCCTTGAACACTTCCAGGGGTGAGGCATCCAGCACAACATGTTCCAGTGCCTCACCACCCTCTGAGTGAAGAATTCTTTCTGAATATCTAATCTAAATCTTTTTTTTTAGATTTACACTTCTCAAGCCTGTCCAGGTCCCTTTAGATGGCATCTGGTGTATCAACTGCACCACTCAGCTTGGTGTCATCTGAAAACTTGCTGAGGATGCACTCAATCCTACTGTCTATGTCATTGATAAAGATGTTAAACAGCACTTGTGCTGGGACAGATCCCTGTGGGACACCACTCATCACTGACCTCCACCTGGACATAGAGTCATTGACTGCTGGGACTTTTCAAATATGATGGAGAGAGGCTTGGCAACTCCATCAGGCAATTCCTTCAGGCTCCTGGGATGCATGGCAGTGGGCACCATAAACTTGTACCTGTTTGGTTTCGTCAGGTGGTCTCAGACCTGCTCTTCACATACAGTGGGAGGGAGTTTGCGCCCTGTGTCCCTGCCGAGATGTTCAGAGACATGGGAAGCCTGACTGGCAAAGAAGTAGTTGGGTACCTCAACATTCTCCGTGTCTGTCATTACTAGTTCTCCCTTCTCATTTATCAGAGCGGGTACACTTTCCTTGGCCTTTCTTTTCTGGCCAATGTACCCCTAGAATCCCTTCTTGCTATTCTTTGCATCCCTTGACAATCTCAGTTTCTCGTCACATCCCTTCACATCCGGACTGCACCCCTCTACTCTTCACAGGCCACATGTCCCTGCTTCCACTGCCTGTGCCTTTCCTTCCTGTACCTCAGTTTGACCAGCTGGTCAAACTTGCTCAGGCATGCTGTTTAAATACCTTCCCTGCTAGATTTTTTTCAGCAGATATCAGAGTGGATGAAGTTCCCCATCAAGATGAGAGCCTGTGAACATGATGGTCTTTGTACATGTAGTTGAAGCAAAGATGGTTCCCTTTTGTCAGGGTGCCTGTAGTACATCCCGATCACAAGGTGCCCTGTATTGGTGCCCACAAGCTCTCAGCCTGGCCATGACTATTTCTCAGAGGCATCTGTTTTCATTCATTCCATTCCCTAAGATAAAACTGTCCCTCCATAATAACTCCAGCCCCTATGTCTGTGCCTATGTCTTCTGAAAATCTTGTAGTCCTCTATTCCAGTGTTGTAGTTACGTGATGTGTCCCACCACGTTTCTGCTATAATAATCAGGTCATGGATGGGTAGATAGATGGATAATTTTATTTATTTATTTCCCATTAGCAAGCTAATCTGACTCACTTTGCAGCCACATGTTGTGGGTGCTGGGCAAAAGGCAAGCGCTGAGAATATGCTGATGAGAGCAGATGGGAGGGCAGGGTTTCTCCATCCACAGCAGCTCTCTCTTAGACCAGCCTAAGCCATCTGTGAACCCGCACACTGTTGTCTTGTTCCTTTAAACATTTTGCCTCTCCGGACTTGAAAGGCTTTCCCTCCCTTCACTGTTTGCCCAGGCTTTCGGGAGGAGGGAGTGAGAGGGATGAGGAGGAGGGGGGAGGAGGAAGCTAGTTCTGGGGTTTGAACAATTAAGCCTTTTCTTGGTGAAGGCGACAATCTGTTTCACTGTCAGCTCTCCCTTTGGGTGTGTCGAAGGAAGGGTTCTGCCCGCATTGTCTGTTCCCTTTCCAGAATCCAGATGTCTTTGTTTGCTTATCGCAGGGAAAGATATTTGGCTTTTACAGCATCCTTCACACTGAGGAACATACCCATTCATTATAGATTAATGACTTGCTACAAATGACTACAAATTCCAGTTTGGAGATTTCCTGCCATTGTAAATCTCACTTAAATGGTTCGTCCATCTTTTCTTCACATTTCTTCCGACTTTATGTCACTTTTCCCCTTTCCTCTTGACTGTTGTTGCTTTGTGTAATTTTTCCCTTAGAGTGCTTTGAGATTTGTAAAGCACTGTGTAAATATTAAACATTAAACAGTAATTATGAGCTTTTAAACTTAGTTTCTGTTGATAGAGTGATACTAATATGATGCTGTCAAACTGATGCCTGACAACAAAATGTTAAAGCAAAATAAGCCCAGCCGTTGGTACAGAAATCAGTTTCTAGCAGCTTCATTTTGAAACAAATGGTAGTCCAGGCAATAAGTGTCTGATGAAGCTAATAAATGTATCACTTTGATGGGGCTGTCACCCATGCTGAGTCCTATTCCTCCTTCTGAGGTATGCAAGGGTGTTTCGGTGTTAGAAAGGGACATAATTCATGTGCATGGCAACCCCTCAGGCACCTCTCTAATAATTCTGTAGCTTTGTGTAGAAGTTTAAACTCTCTGTCAGCATGTGCTGCACAGGGAAGATGTGCTGTAGGCTTATGGCTCTCTGCTAGCTTTGCTGCAGGCAGAGTAGCCTTCACCACTTGTTAACAGCTTCACAGCTCTTGAGCAAACATGAATGAGTGTCTGTACATGTTTCTAAAGAGGATCTCAGGAAAACACTAAAACTGAGGACATGCTCCAGTACATTTAGCCACATATATATATATACTAACAATATAGCAACAAAAAAGAACTTTCAGCTATGTTGGCTTGTATTCAGTAGGTTCAGGGGAATCTGCTCTGTTCTAAAGTATTCTAAATATTCTCTTCCAAAATGTACTTTTCTAAAAAAACTTTTTCTAAGCTTTGTATAGTTTAAAACTCCAGGGGAAAAAAAATAAAAATAAAAAATAAAAAATATTTCTTAAGAGTTTTTGGGTAATGCTGAGTTGAAATATCTGTGCTTGAATCTGTCAGGTTATCTTAGATCTGTAAAAAATAACAAGTCAAAATGTAGCTTTCTTGT
Organism: Aythya marila; assembly: GCF_965140915.1. NCBI lineage: Eukaryota > Metazoa > Chordata > Aves > Anseriformes > Anatidae > Aythya > Aythya marila. The sequence goes on along the minus strand of NC_139080.1, from coordinate 64,566,463 downwards.
ACAAAGCACAAATCAGTTTTTGAGCTAAAGGTATTTGTTCTTGCAGCTTTTTTTGTTTGATTTTCTCTCTTTTTTTTTTTTTAATTAAACCATGAATCCAATTTTATGAGTAATGTTGATTAGGGAGATGATTTTTATGACATATTTGTACAAGTAAAGGGCTCATAGTGAACAGAATTTTGCCATCTGAAAAGTGCTTTTGCCAGTACTTTTTTTTTATTATTATTATTATTTTTTGAGATAGAAGGATTTGGTTTATATTTACAAAAATCCTCTCTTGGCTACTGTAGGAAAAAGGTAGTAGACTAAACATCATGATCTCGAGTCGAATAGGTTTCATGCCGTCCTTGAAGCTTATACCCTGCCAACTCATTGTATAACACTGACTGCAGGACCTACGACAAACAGATTACAAAGCCAGTTTATTCAGCTATTGTATTTTGTCTGAGTCCTTTCTGAAGCTGAAGCAGTCATTGCAGCAGGGTGCACTAATTGCTCATTTGCTGCAGTAACCTTTTCAACTGGACAGCATCTCATGTCTGATTTCATGTTGATGTCTCTTTCCTTTAATTACGGTGTGCTGGCAGGGAGAGAAAGCCTGGTGGTGTGAAGTGCACTATATAGTGCTTACAGCGGGCTTGCTGTGTTCTTTAGACTTGCTCTGAGAACAGAGTAGCATGAGTGTATCTTCTGTTCACTTTATTTTTATACTTCATATTCTAACCAAGCTTAGTCAGTAGCATTTGTACCTTTCTACAGTGTGTACATTGAAAGTCCTTTCCTAATCATTTGTGGATAAAAGGTCATTGTTCAAATTAATTTGAGAAGTTATTGCCTGTAAAAAAAAAAAAGGAAAACAACAACAATGACAACAAACAGAAGTGGTTGATTTTATTAATTACAAAATCACAGAATCACAGAATTGAAGGGGTTGGAAGGAGCCTTGAAAGATCATCAGGTCCAACTCCCCTGCCAAAGCATAAGATTCCTTAGAGAATGATCATGATAATGATAATTCTTGTTTCTTGCCCTAAAATTATTGGTACTTTAAAGTCTTATTTTTATTATTTTTGCTTATACAATATTGATATGTGGTTTGGAAATGTCTCTGGATTTTACTCACATGAAAAATTGGGGCTGCTTCCAAGTGTCTATTAAGATTTTGATATCAAGAAGGTATTAAAAAACTGACAACATCAACAACAAAACACAGAGAGTTTTAAAACACTTAGATAAATATGTCATGGATTCAGGACTTATCTGCTTGATCTTAAAATGCCACAATGCCCATTGACTATGCACTCATCTGCAGTGTCTTATACTAAGCCCCAAACTGGAAAAGATAATTTATAAATTTCTTATTTCAGTACTTTGCTTTTAAGAAAATAAAATGTGCTCATATTTCTCTTTATAAATGGCTTACATTTATACATTAGTGTCCAAGCCAACAGTCTACAGTTTTGTTGTTTGTTTTGTTTTGTTTTGTTTTGTTTTCTGCAGAGCACATCATGGTTTTTGAGCACTAGAGGCTGGTAAATGACAGATTGAGATAAAAGTTGTTAGCATCACTTCTATAGGCTAAGTATAAAAATGACTATAAAAACTACACTAGTAAAAACAATGCCAAGCTTTAATTCTGAGGTTGCATGTGTAGCATCACACACAGTGTAGAGGACTTACAACAGCTTACTGGTTCCTGAGGGATAATACTTTTAAGGAGAGTAACACAATTTTATTTTGACTGTAATGTATTTGACCTCCTACAAGCATCATTGCTAACTAAGGATGACATGTAAAGATATGATGTGTGATAAAAGAAAATAGATAGACATAATTGATAAAAGCTGTTTTTTGTGTCTCCTCTCCTCTCCTCTCCTCTCCTCTCCTCTCCTCTCCTCTCCTCTCCTCTCCTCTCCTCTCCTCTCCTCTCCTCTCCTCTCCTCTCCTCTCCTCTCCTCTCCTCTCCTCTCCTCTCCTCTCCTCTCCTCTCCTCTCCTCTCCTCTCCTCTCCTCTCCTCTCCTCTCCTCTCCTCTCCTCTCCTCTCCTCTCCTCGACTGGCTCCAGCTGACAGCTAAGCAGTAACATAGTGACACTCTCACCCCACTCCAACCCAGTGGGGAGTGGGAGAAAACAGGAAGAGCAGGAGTGAGAAAATTCAAGGGTCAAAATAAGGACAGAGAGAAAACTCACCAGCTACTGTCAAGGGCAAAACAAACTCATCTTAAAGAATGTAACTCAGTTTAAAACATTTAATCAGCTATTTGAGTGCTGGGAAACAGACAAGACATATTTAACCACTTAAGAAAAACACCTTTCTTCCCCTTTCCCCAGGTTCAGTTCTACTCCAGACACCCTCCACCCACCTTTCTGTTCTCTACAGTCATTAGTGCTGCAGGTTACATTCCATCCCTTCAATGGAAACTATTGAGTGCATTTGCTCTGAGACCAAAGACTTTTTATTTTCTTAGAAAATCAGGACTAAAATAAGTATCATTAAGCAATACAAAAAGGCATTTTTTGTTATTGATGGTGGTGGTGGTGTGGTTTTGGTTGTTGTCGTCATTGTTGCTGCTGTTGCTTTTTAATCTTTAAATATCTACTTCAGGATAGATTTTTCTTTGCCAGTGTTGAAGGATAATTTTCTTTTGGGAACTGGCTAGTCACATGGGGAACCAGTAGAAAAAGATGTGATAATGACTTCTCGTTTTAATATTTCTCTATCACAACGTCACTGATACAATGTAGCATCCAAACATGGTTATTTGTCAGCATGGCTTTCTTTGTACCATGGCAGCTAAATTATTATGAAGGTCACTCTTCACAGTACCAGTCTAATCCACTGCAGTGGAAATTCCAGGAAATGCATTTTAATTCACAAAATTTCAAACCAAAGAAATATCCAATAATTAAGGAGGTGGGGGTTCTTGTTTTGGTTTTGTTTTGTTTTTAACGAAACTGCTGTATACATAAATTCTGTTCTTCCAGTCAGTAGCAGTGCACCTAAAAAAGTTTATTGTTTCTTCCAAGTAATTCAAGACAGCTTTAGCTTTAGGGCATTAAAGGTTCTTTATATCTCTCAGTGTTGACTACTAAAGTCTATAATTTTCCTGCTTAAGCGCACCTAAGCCAATACCTTCAGCTTTGAAAGATAATTTAGCCAGGTAGAATCTGAGTACACAGTACATGATTAACCATAATGGAAACTATTTTTTGCCTGCCCTTAACCCAGCCTCCAATCTTCTGGCTGTAACTGTGTGCCTGTAATTAAATGTGAGCATGATGGCTTTCAGACACACTCTGATAGCTGAACATCTGAACAGCACTAGAAGCTGTTCTGTTAAACATGATGCCATAAAAGTGGTGGGATAGAAAACTTACATTTTTTGTATTACCGTCTTAATTCTGTTGGGATTTTAAATTAAAAACAATAACTGAATTATGTAAGCTATCAAATGCACTTTTATTAAAATGAAAGAGCTTTGTTATTACATTAGTTGTTTTTACTTAATCAGCAAAGTAAAGGTTAAAAATGGACTAAAAGAAGAAAACCTGGATTAAATTGAGGTCTTGCAGCATGTTAGAAATGGATGAGGGTTATGATATAGTTCCTTTCTTTCCTTTCCTGAAATTTACCATCAGTATCCTTAGGCACCATCCTAACATTCTGTGACTTTTTATTGTCAGGTTCTACCTAGATATAAGAATTAGCTAATTTCCCTGAAATATGCAGATTTTTTTTCCTAGTTTGAGACGGATTTATAAGAGGTGTTGCTAGCTTGAGGTGTATGATTTTCTTTATATTTTGGATACTTTTTAACTTATCGTCAACTGAATACTAAATTCAGTGAGATATTTGTGTTACTAAGTAAAACACTGCCTAAATAAAATCCATAATCAAGGAAAAGTTATTATAAGACTTTATATTTATTCATAATAATGTAATATATTAAGTATAATACGTTTATATTATATCAGACTTATCTTTTACACTTATTTGAATTCCCAACTTCATCTTCTGAGAATAAACGTGACAGAAAAAAGGCTATATATTGTTTATTTTCAACACATACAGAAAGAACACCAAGAGCAATCAAAGATTATTCCATGAGATACATCCATCTGTCACAATGTTTCATAGCATACCACTGCAACTGTGAAATCGAGCATGAAAATTTGAAACTAAATGCAAAATATTTTTCCCTTTAAGTCAATAAAACCAATGGCGAAGTATGTGATCTATAACCAAGCCGCGTGTAATAAAGACCTAAAGACTGTCATTTGCTGACACTAAGATTCAAATTTAAAATCTGAAAATGTCCATATTAAGAGTTCTGTCAAAGCTTGGATCTCTTTACAGTGATGACAGGTAAACCTATGGGAAGATGACGAACTCTGCACTTGAAACAACAGCAACAGGCCAGGCCAGTAGAGATGAGGGATCACTAATCATCTTAAAAGATGTAACTCTTTCTGCCTAGCAAATACCTACCAAGGCAATGAAGGAAAGGGAAAAATGAGAGTAATTCAACATTAAAAAAAGTTTTAATTTAACACTCTAATTGCTGCACTGTGGCTCTGTAAGATGTTACATTTCTAAAGGAAGCTAATATAAACAAAGCACCATCTGTGAACTCCTAAAGAAGGAACGAAAGGGAGAAGTTCTGACATAAAAATAATAGGACTAAAAATATTCCCGAAGGATGAAGTTCCTTATTACTGGAAATTACATTTGACAGATGTCAGTTTGTCGGCAAGAGTTGCTTGTCTTTGATTTTTTTTTCTCCATTTGCAGAGATGTATTAACTGCTTTGGCAAGACAAATTGGCATAATGAAGACAAGAATATTAACAGTTTGAGTTTGAAAGCCACCCTCCATTTTGTACCCATGATTAATTATAGCCATGCATATCAGATGTTAGCTGTTAGGAGTTAGATTTGCGACCTAGCCACTTCAACACAATCTTTCGCAGCAGTGAAGTAGTGTAACTCACTCACACTTGTTGTTAACATTTAAAACATTATTTATAAAATTTCATCTCAATAAAAGTTCTTCTACACATTAAAAAAAATAGAAATGCAATAATTTTATTCATAAAACAGTGTGTTGTTTCTTACGAGGCCTGGCCAGATCTGACTGGAGAAGCTTAAGAGATTATTACCTCTGAAGTTGTATTACGACTCTCCTGTTTCACACTGCTCCTCCTTCAGCGAACCCAGAATTATAAGGAAAGCAGCGACAGCACAGTAGGCCTGTGCACATTCTGAAGCCACATCTAATGCCACAGTTCCTGGTGATTTGCAGTTTGTCTCTGAACTTTAGGTTGAAGGTAAGATGTTTGCATATGTAATGGTTGTGATGGCGATTACTCTGGCAGAAGTAGTAAACGGCACTGATCATCTATATGGTTTTTGCACTTATAATTTTTCCATATTCTGTAAGTGATCTCTCATTCTGTTTTGGAATTTGCTAAATTTGTCCTCTTCAAAAATACACTGCTACCACTGTAGTCTCACTATTACTAACAGCTTGCAGGCAGGAACTGTCAAACTTGCAATAAAGGTTGAATTGCTGTAATGTGAAGCTCAATCGTTTTACTTTGCTTCTTCCTTGAACATTCAAGGTTCAAAACCAAGTAATCTGTCCACCATAATCTCCATGAAGAATACACTTACCGATTATTTCCATGATTTTCCTAATGTCATAATATTTTTGACAGTCTCAGATTATTTTCTCTGCTGTGAGATAAGTCACGAAATAAGTGCATCTAGTTTATAACTTGTCCCTCTTTGAACGTTGGACACAATTTTATTGATACCCATTATATTTTCAGTTAAGATTATACTGTTCATAAGGAATTTAAGCTAAAGCAACAATACCCTCAGACAACTTATATAACTATTTCCATGAAGAGGTTTATGATGTGAAAACTCTACTAGTTAAGTTTTTATCATTAAAGAGTGGGAAATGGTACTTTTTTATTTTTTATTTTTTTTACCTCTGAGTAGTATAAAGAAAAAGAGGGAGGAGAAATGAGCGGTTTCAGGTCTTTTAAGTAACAAGCCAAACCGGCCTCAGTTTTTGAGCTCCAGCAAGCTGTTACAGCTAGATCCTTCCCAACAATGTATCAAAGATTTTGAGAGTCTGGGAGATTACTTAGCTTTCAGTCAATGGCAATATTATGCCAATCTATGAGAAGAGCGTGAAAGAAGAGCCAGGAAACTGCAGACCTGTCAGTCTGGCCTCAGCACTTGGTAAAATTATGAAGATTATCCTGGGTGCTATTGCAAGGCATTTAAAGAAAAAAGCTATCATCAAGTGTAGTCAGTGTGGGTTAATGACAGGAAAGTCCTGCCTCACTAATTTGATATCCTTCCACAATAAGGTCAACTGCTTGGTGGATCAAGGGAAGGAAGAATTGGTGCAGTCTTTCTGGATTTTAGTAAGACCTTTGATATTGTCCCTCATGGAATCCTTCTGGATAAACAGTCCACCTGTGAGATGAACAGGTTCATGCTATGCTGGGTGATGAACTGGTTGAGCAGTAGGGTTCAAAGGGTCATAGTGAATTGGGCTACATCTGGCTGGTGGCTGGTTGCTAGTGATATCTACCAAGGTGTAATTCTTGGGCCGGTCCTGTTAAACATTTTTATCAACGATCTGGATGCAGGAGTTGAATGCATCCTTGGCAAGTTTGCTGATGACACTAAACTGAGAGGTGCCGTTGTTTCTCTGGAGTGACAAAAGGACTTGCAGTAGGATCTATATATATTGGAGTATTGGACATTCAGCAATGACATGAAGTTCAACAAAGGAAAATGCTGGGTGCTGCACCTGGGGCAGAACAATGCCAGGCACAGGCACATGGCTGGAGAGCAGCTCAGCAGAAAAGGGCTTGGGGGTGCTGGTGGCAGCAGGCTCAGCATGAGCCATCAGCATGCCCTGGCAGCCAAGGGGGCGAACTGCATTGTGGGGTGCATTAAACAACACTGGACCACACAGCTGGTCCAAAGAGGTGATCCTCTCACTAAAATTAGCATTTGTGTGACCTCACCTTGAGTAATGAGTGCAGTGCTGGGCTCCACAATTTAAAAAGATTGTTAAGGATTTGTAAAAGATTGCCCTTGAAAGGATTCAGAGGAGGACAACAAAGCTGGTAAAAGGGCTGGAAGGCATGTTCTGTGAAGAGAGGCTGAGGACACTCTTCTCCAGGTTTATCTCTAGCCTTTTACCAATGGCTGAGGGTGGTAAAGTGCAGTTTCCCTTTAAGACACAAATTGTAATTTGACATGTACAAATAGTATTGCACTTGTAAATGTGAACACTTAACCTTACAGCATTTACATTAAAGAGTACAAAAACTGACTTATTTTAAGAAATGGAAGGGAAAAAATAAAAGGATGGAACAATATATATAATAATAATAATTATTATTATTTTTTGACAGCCTTGTGATTTTTAGGGGGAATTCTGAACACAGGGGATTTGCAGTGAGTTATATTCTTAAAATAATTTCACTAAATTTTGTGGAGGAGAAGGGCTAATAACACCAGTTGAGAAAGCAAACGCCAACTTTTGTTACATTTTAAAGGTCAGCGTATTTCTTACAATAACGAAGCTGAATAAAGAGCTTTTGGCAAGCATAAATTGGAGAGTGCTTGCTTAAAACAAATGAAGTAGACTGCCAGATTCTGTTTTTCAGAAAAACATTTTCATACCCATTACTATATATCATACTCTGCACTGTGTATGTTTCATAATATGGAGCAATGCCATATTATGTCCCATCACATGAATGCAGGAGACTTGATGTAATCTGGCACATCATCACTTAACAATTGTGTTGCCTGACCAAATCAGTGCTTTGCAGTCTCTCTCTTCTCTTCTCCCTCCCCCCAAGAAAAAAGAACCCACACAAGTAATAGAAAGTAATTGTCATCATAAAAAGGCTTTAGAAATCAGTCTGTACTGGAACAGTGGGATGGCCTGGAAGTGTCAACAAGTCCTGATTGTTGCACAAGTGTTCATCCCAAATTATCTTTGTGTGACTCACATTTAAACCTAACCATATGATAATGCAAGCTGTGTGTGTCACAGTACACTTTCCAGGGTGTTCAGGCTGAGGTGCTCCCTAATTCTCAGAAATGACCCCAGTGAAATGTATTTCTTGATGTATTTTAGATAATGAATGATTGCACTTGGGATTTCAGTTAATCTGTACTGAGTTTCATTGGATGACTGCTGAAGGCCAAGATCTAAACAGTTTATAGAAGTCATTCTTTTATGTGCCAATAGATTATAAGAAGTATTTAGTTTGGCCATTGAGAGTGGACTTTTTTATTTTGTGTACATCACAAAATGCACATATAAGGACAAAAATAAAAATAAATCATTTTTGAGTACAGTAGGTTCAGTGTTTTATTCCTACAGTTTTAATTCCCTAATTTAATTTTTTCATAATTATATCCTTTATATTACAATATTTCAGCCTCTTATTTTGAACAAACTTGCAACCAATTATCTATTTTCAATAATGTTGTTATATCATACAGCTGCTATGTTATTCCCATCTGTTGGTAAAAGAAAAAACAAACAAACAAACAACAACAAAAACAAAAAAAAAAAAAAACAAAAAAAAATCTTTTTTACTGCTCCATCAGTAATAAAAATATAATTGAATTGCATAAAATTTATATTATTTGTTGAAAGTCAGGATTATGATAAAAGCCTGAAGTAAGCAATTATTGAAATAATGCTTGGTTCCCCTTTCTTTTGTCGAAATGTTATAGCTCATGTTAGTACAGGAGGTTTAAACTCAACACTTTGACTCAGATGGTTACCAGATGGTTTGCTAGCTTGCATTTTGACCTTGGACAAGGTCTACTCGCTTCATGTTACTAATCTGAGTATACATTTTACCTAATGCCAAGAAGCACATGAATGGGGAGTAAAGAAAAGGTGCAAAAGCAGGATAAAATTCCTTAGTTCTATGTAAGTACTTGCAAGTCTTAGACAAAATAGACAGCTGTAGCCTAAAAGAGTTCACTTCCTTCATTCCACATGACTCTCCAGCAACCAGGGAAGAAGTTACAGATACAAAACTGTGTTTTTCTTAGTGTTTTATATAAAGTTATAATGGGAGAGGTGGCAAGGAAAAATTGAGTTATTGTCAGTCTTTTGGTTCTTGAAAAAAATTATGAACTGAAATGGCTCTCACAGCTTTTTACCACATCTGTAGTCACAGTCTTCATGTATCTTTCTGTGTGTGTCCTTCTACACACACACATACAAAAAAAGTCTGGGAATCTGACTAGTTTTATCTGTTTATTTATTTTATACAAATATTCTTTTTCTTCAGTACCATGCCAGAGATTATTATACCACTACACAGTTTGATGTACTACAGAATATACAATTGACCTCTTTTCCTTTTTGTGTCTGGTTATGTGTAATCCAGTAATGGAGCCCATACAGTCTGTAGGTTAACAATGTCTTTTCCTTCCCTTCCTTTTCCTTTCTCTCTCTCTATAGTAGAATCAACTGATTAATCTAAATATGTCTACATATATTCACTTTGGATTTTATATTTTAGTGCTTCATGTACACTTGACATGCATGGCTGATGATGCTTACTAGTTAACATTTTGGCAAGACGGGAATCCATAGCTTGGTATAACTGGAAACAAACCTTTCCATATTTTAGGGTGATAAGAGCTGTTTTAGCATAACTGATTGCATCAATTAGGGGAATATTATTGCATTACAGCTAAATTCTGATTTGATAACAATGTGGCCTAGAGCAGACAATAAACTCCTTGCTCCAGCATAAAAACATTAATCATTCTCTAATAAAACCATGAAATGTCGACATGTACAAGTCTAATTGCAATAATGACCTCAAATTTGGGCATTTCTTTTGCATTAATCCCACTAGCTTTGGTAAAACTATCTAATGGAACCATAGAACTGTGACATGAATGGGTCTAATTGTAATAATCACTCCAATCATGGGTATTTTCTTAAGTTAATCCCACTAGCCTTCATTAAACCTTCCGCCAGGAGTTAAATATTTGCTTAGGAAGACAGTGCTGTTTAAATAACTTTCAATAAAATCTTGATTTTATTGCAAGTTGGGTTTTGAAAGTGAGAACAAAGCCCAAGAATAAATTAAAGTGCTTGTTACTATTTTTTAAATTTTCTTTCTTTCTTTTTTTTTTTTTCTCCTTTCATCTGTGCAAGTCAAATTCAGCATCCTAAGATGGAATTTCCAGACTCTTATTACCTTTATTGAAACCAGCTGCTTTTTCAATATTAGTATTGATTTTTATTTATTTATTTATTCATTCTACTCTGCTGTTCAGTCTGTGATTTTAACTGCAGTGTTCATTTTGGGCCTGGGGCAACTTACAAATCATTTTCACTGATATTCAATGAAATCTCAGGTTTTATTATTTTCTGTTTCAAGGAAGGATGACTTCTGATTATCCATGTGAGCTTGTTTTCTTTTTTAAAATAGCAGTTGCTTTCCAGAAACAGACTCTTACTGTGTCTCTATGCAGACGGAGTATAAGTCCCAGCAGCAAGTTCTCATCATTCTCACTGTAATTATATTGAGTTACATTAATCCTGGTAGTAATATGTACTTCAGTGCGTTATGGCAGTAATGAGTTCGGCCCATTGAGGTTAAATCTTTTCTCACATCTGTTGTGGCAATATGTGAAAAGCAAATATTCATTTTCTTGTAATAAAAACAATAGTTGTTTTTTTTTAAAAAAAAAAAAAAAATCTGAATGGACTATCCTTACAGTTCCACAGAAACAATAATGCTTGAATATATAAATATAATCCTAAAAAGGATAAATGCAATATATAATTTTCTAAAAATGTTGGGGGGACCTAAGCAGTTACGGTCTTGAGCCTTGCTAGCAATAACATAAAAACAATAATTAAGTCTCAGAGTGCAGAAACAGTATGTGAAGCAGACTTTTTCAAGTATAGATCTCTCTTCTGGTGAGTCAGTGCTTAACCTAGGTTCCCTCCCATTTTCCACATGAATGAAATAATTGTCAGTTGTCTGTACTGCTGATGCACATGTGGACATCTTAACTGCTCTGAAACATGATTTTCTGATTTCTGTCCTGGGCAGTACTGTTCAGACCCTCTAACTTTAAACTTCTGCAGTGCAAACACATCTGTTGCCTAGACTCCTTTTACAAGCGTTAGAAAGATACAGGCCCTCTTGGGTACTCATTTGAAGTGTTTCAAACAGGGTGAGATTAAAGAAGCTTTGGAAATGCCTCTCTCCCTTGATTGATTACAGAGGGAACGTGCCTAAGTTGTAGATGAACTATTAAGTGACCTGCTTTTCTCCACATCTCACTTAAAACATGTATTCAGATTTGGTGTTTGGGTTTTCCAAGATTATTTGTCATGTTCACATGCACAGGTTTTCTCCAGTGTTTTGTGTTCTCTGAAATGTTGATGTGAAAGCTGATCCTATAAAACAAAATTGGGTAGATAAACTTTTCTACCTGCCCAATGCTTTCACATTGCTCAAACAGAGAAATCATTCACAGTTCCTACATTTGTAGAGGGATGCTGATTTTCAGTCTGTCTATTTCTAGCTCTTAGTATTGACAGCTGCATTCTTTTTGACTTGCTTTTCAAAATGAAGAATATAAAAGGTTGTCTGCTTACAAAAGTATTATGTCACAGCTAGACCTACACAGTCTCTGACAGTGAACTGCAATTTACCGTTCATACTAGTAAATCTGCAGGGGTAAGCAGAGACACACAGACCCTGCCCTCACCAACTTCCTGAAGAGTTTGCTGGAGGCATAGCATATTGGCATAGGAGAGCATATTGGCATCTCTGATGACACAGCAGGACAAATATTGCAATGTCTATGCTGGGAAACACAACTGATAAAAAGTAAGTCAAGACATCTTCAGGATTCATTGTTTGAGGGAGTTGGGAATGTTGAAGGAATATAACAGACCATTTTCTCGCTCTTGGCAAAAGCAATGTTAAATGCAGAGCTTGTTAAAGTTCTACACTTGCCACATAGCTATAGGATTGTTGCTAGCATTAGCTATGTGGATGAGCTTAATGGAAGGGAAGCTCTACAGCATGCTTGAAAATGTAAAACAAGTCTGAGACCAGCATGGAATAGATACAGAAATAGTGACTGAAAATGTCTTTGTTAATGTCACTCAGGCATCAGAAAGATCTGTTACCTTATAAGAACTAGACCTTAGGATCTGTGAAAGAGCAATGCATGTATTTTAAATCTGCCTAAACACTGAGTGAGATGCATCTGCCATAGACAACTTTGTTCTTGCTCTCTATATTCTCATTGGCACATTTATCTACTCCTTTATTTTATCATCATGCTGTTTAAAATTGTCGCACTTTTAAAAATATGAGAACCAATATTCTGGTTCCACTTCATCAGATATCAGGTACTTAATGTAGCTCAGCTCACAACTTCATGTTGTGTTTTGATTTCAGGAAACAAAACAAAACAAAACAAAACAAAAAACTAGGCTTAATGTTGGCACAGGGTAAACGGGGTTATAGAACTTAATCCGTATGAGTCACAAATTTTCAGTTCATTTGATGGCAAAGGACCTTTCATCACAGTTGTTAACTGAAATGCCAATCACTCTTATAACTCTAATTGCAGTAATGACTATAGGATTTGGTGGGAGCCTTCTTAAATCCACTGGTAAGGTTAACAGGGGCAGGGCCCTGTAAACTAAAAGTGACCCTTAAATATGCATGCAAAAGTCCCTCTAATATCAACAGGAGTTTTGCTTTTGTGTCAATGATTATTTAGCCCTTGCTCTTCAGTACTACTTCAAGATTGCATTAACTAGTGACACAAGTTTCCAACAAGCTATATTGTGAAGTTTTTTTCACAGTGGTGGACATTTAATGATACTGCGCTGACCAAAAACTTATACTTTTACCTTTTTTTTTTTTTTTTTAAATGTTCAGTTATGTTTTTTAAGTTTAGAGAAAGTCACTGTGTCTTTACATTTATAATCCATTTTCCAAAAGACCCCTCTTACTTAGTACGTGACCTTGTGCTGATTATAGGCTTTTAAGTGTGTTTCTTTTTTTTAAAAAAAAAAAAAGTGGAAATGAATATTAAAAGAAGAAACACCTATAAATTTATTTTTATCTGTAACATACGGTGTATAATTTTGGCCTAGCTCCAAGCCTGCAATTCTTGATAACAGGAATACAGCTCAGGGTAAGGTAGAAAAAATATTTCTTGCTGGAATTCTGCATGAAGAAGGAATCATGTCATCCCTACACTATATTCATGTACTACACCAGAATAGCCATATTTGATTTTTCACAGTAAATCAAATTAACTCACACAAGATAATGCTGTAATCAAGGAAATGTGAATGGATCCAAAAAGATTACCTTCTGGAAAGGAAGGTAATCCCCCACCCCCCACCTTTTTTTTTTTTTTTTTGCTGCATAAAAAAATTATTTGGACTATTCCTATAAATAATGTAGTTTTCCACCTAGGCTTTTTTCTTTCTTTCTGTCTTTCTTTCTTTCTTTCTTTCTTTCTTTCTTAATTATTACAAATGTTAAATTCCTTAAAAGAAGTCATCTTGATTCTTAAAACATTATAAGCTTCACTATGGAAAGATTAAATCCCTTACAGTTTTCTGGTACTTATTGTAGAAGTCTATGAAGTGAAAAACAAAAGGAAGAAGTACAGAAGACAAGGATTGCACTGTAGCTCTTACGCAAATGAAGACCAAATAATGTTATTTATTTATTTTTACTATAGGGAAAAAAAAATCTATGGAGTACTGTGTATAGATCCCAAATAAGCATCAGCTATGTACAGACAGAAGCAGTCCCAGTTACACTGAGCAGTTCTTTTCAACGTGAGATCAGATTGTTATTTGACAAGATGATGAAAGTGACTTGGTGTGTTGAACACTGGCCAGTCATTTGTAGTTTACACTGTGCCAGTAAACTGAATTTTTTACAGTAACATTAATATTTTCCACTGAGCATATGTGCTCTCTGTTTTCAAAAGATAAACCTAAAAAAAAGAAGGTGTCTCCTCAGCCTCCCCCCTTTATGTCTTTTGTAGAAATGTCTATGGAGGCTGTGAAAATTTCTCCATTCAATGAAGAGAACAATATGCTCATTCTGGATCTGTGGAAAATAGCCTTTGAAGGAGTCCTTCACAATCCCACAGAGATTTAGTGTTCGGGCCACAGAGCAACTCAGAAACTTCTGTAAATTAAATTTACAGAGAGGCAGTAAACCTCTCGGGTAATAGTTTTGACACAGAACCACTCAGAAGTGTAAAAAGAATAAGTCAAAGTGAAAAAAGTGATTGGGATCTCCAGTCACTGCTGCAAGAAAGCTTGTTCACTATGCATAAGAAAAGCGTACAACTAAAATCCTTTATAAAACTGTTCCAAAATCCTTTAATTTTATCAGTGTGCTTGAGTAGTCATGATCAGTGTTACTTATTCTAGCCAATAAGCCAAAACAGTCAAAAATGTTGGTTCTGAATCAGTCACTTTCATCTATGAAAACCAAGAAGGAACAAAAGTCATGTCTTCACATGGTAGCAGCATGTGAATGCATGTGAACTGCCCTTTTGTAGCTGTCTCCATCAGTATACTGCCTTCCATGGGAAATGCGTAAAGAAGAGTACAAGAAGAGCATACATTACATTCCTAGATTACTTTCCCACCCTTCAACAGTTTGTAGCTTAGGCACCTCCTGAATAACAGAAACATAAATAATAGTAAATAATAGTATTAAGTAATATTTGTTATGAATTATTCAGCACACGATATATATAAACAGTCTTTCTCTCATGCATACACAAACACACAAACATCTATGAAGGCTAATCTAAGTTGTGATGTTTAAATGCTTTCACAATCAGCAAAAGAAGGATCTATGCTCCCCTATGTGTGAAAGAAAATGAAAAAAAAAAAAAAAAAATTATGTTATTTGTAGTATTTTGTAAAGTCTAAATTTGGAAAGCTGTTTCTGTAAGACAGGAACTTGATATATCTCTGATGTAAATCTTGTCTATTTGCAGACAATATTTAGTCTTGCTTCCTCCAACGTATGAGGAATCTAATAACAAGATGTGGCCTCACTCAGCCAACATCCTGTCCAAAAGGTATCTCCTTCTGGACTTTTGCTTTTGGGACGTCTGTCACCATTTATTATGATTTCCTCATCTTTCTTCTTGTCTTCAAGACCAGTAGAAAAATGCAGCTTCACCACTTGGAGCTCTCTTCATTTATTTGCTTTATCAGTCTCCAGGACCCTTGGACCATTCCTTGTGATTCCATTTTTGCTCACAATACTGTTGTTTTTCAGCTACCCGAATACAGAAAAGGACTTTCATTTAGTCATCTTAAGTAATTGTTATTTGACTACTGTTTTCAAAAATGTTACTTCATCCCTAACAGTGCTGTGTCTTGATCACATTGCATGTCTGAAACTTCTTTCTTTAAGAGAAAAATGGAAAATGTAAAAACCATGTAAAAAATGAGAAATCTCTAATTTATATCATTGATTTTGAGCCACATACAGAACATTAAATAAATATGGAAAAAATGAGGGTTTCTTTAGCTGTTACTTTATTTGCTAAGTTAAATGCTGCATGGCAGAAAGCATTAAGGTAGCAAAGAGAAGACACTGTCAGTACAAATGGTGTGCTTACTTTTTCAGAAATTTATCTTTTTTTTTTTTTTTTTTTTTTTTTTTCTTTAGAGGATTTAATTATAAACTGAGGTGAATAGTTCTTGTCTGAGCTGTGCATCTGGAGGTAATCCTGTTAAGGGCATAGTTTCCTGTAGATCTTACATAGTATCATTAGTAAAACAATTGTGACCATTTCCTTCTGGTGGTCTCCACTGGCTAAGTAGGTTTCTCAGGCATACCATTTGCTTAGCTCTGTCAATGACAAAACACAGAAGAAATGTCAAGAAGAAATATAGTGGTATGGAGGCTTTCCAAGTATAGTGCCTTGCATGTTTGTGCTTTGTGCAGACAATGAAATAAATAATGATCAAATGAGCATCAGGACTGCAGTTTAGGTGAGAACTATTGATCTGTGTAATTTATCTCCTTGATAATTGCCATGAATTTGAGACAAATTCAGCTGTGTGAGTCTATTCAACTCAGCCACATGTGTACATTTTAACACATGAATAAAGCTAACACATGAGTAGTCCTGTAAAGTTCTGTCTCTCCCTTAAGTATCTTGCCAAAGCAGGATCCTATTCCCATAGAAAATATATTTACTAATATCTTAATTTAAATATGCCTGTGTGATAGACTTCATTATATTTATTGAATCCCTTGCTTTGGTTAATTTAGATAATGAGTAGAAATAACCGTAGAAGAAAACTTTTTGCACCTTGTTTGACTCATGTTGAAGAAACACCTTTTTATGTTGAAGATATACTTTCTTTGCCACAGTCTTGATTGCAATGCCTGTTCCCAGGTCCTTAGTAACAAGCAGCAAACTCTGGGGTGGGAGATGTTACCAGCAGTAGAGGAGAACTGCATTAGGGACTGCATAACTTATTCGAATGTAGGTTCACAACCTCAAAGGATATATCTAAGGATGTTGGAATTGCTGAGCTTGTTTTCTGTGAAAGGTTGTAGAGATTGGGAGAGGAGCTTGGTGACTAGAAGGCAACAGTTTGTCATATCTTCAAAAGAGGCATGAAGAAGGATCTGGAATTATGATCTGGTCAGTCTTACTTCAATCTCTGGTCAGAGTGAACATAAAAATCATGACAGTTAGTGGGAAAAGAAGGTGCACCAAAAAAAAAAAAAAATGGCTGGGCTGGGTTGACTAAATAGTAGTCAGCGGTCTGAAGTCAGGCATCCAGCTCTGAGTGGCATACTTTGGGGTCAAAACTATCACAGAAAATGTTTAACTTCTTTATCAACAACCCAGCCAGTGGGATGAAATGGACCTTCAGCAAGCCTGAACAACACCAAGCTGAAGGAAGGGTGAGCAGCTGATACACTGGAGGACAAGACTGCCATGCAGGGCAATCTGGGCGGGCAGGAAAAAGGGCCCAGAAGGTGCCTTACAGAATACCACGGGGACAAAGCAAAAGTTGGGAAAGAACAATCCCATGCACTGCTTACAGGCAGGCTGCCTGCCTAACCTAACAGCCTACCAAAAAGGCTCAAAGGGTCCCACTAAACAATCTGAGCAAGTTGAACAGAACTGTCATCTCAGATGCAAGTATGTGAGTCTGAAATGCTTTCATTGATTTTAGTGGTTATTCTAAATGACCTCAGTAAAGTCGCTATATATATATATTATATCAGCATAAATGACATCAAAAGAGAGCAGTATTTCCCTTTCTTGTGAAAATTGCTGATTGATTAGAGCCTTTTAAGATTCCCTCTGCATATCAGTAACAGCTATGTCAGTTCTCACCTCTAACCATCACACACAGACACATACATGAACCAACATGAAGATTATTTTTAACACTGAAAAAATAAGTCAGAGTGTTCAAATGGTTTAGTCAGGCTATATTAAAACTGCTAATGCAAAAAAAAAATATATATATATATATATATTATACATACATACATATATATATATATATATATACATCTATATATATATGTATATAATCCTACAGGCTATTTTTGAAAATTGTGTTCTATTTCCTTCACAACAAACTAGGACATGAGATTCTCAAATATTCAAAACTCTGAAGATGTGTGGTATTCCAAAATGCTCTGCTTCACTTAAACTTAGATGGAAAGTGAGCACTTTGGAAATCATGTACAAAAAAGACAAAAATGAAACAAAGAAGAATTATGACTGACCAGCACAGCAGAACTGATAAAATAATTATCATATGTACAAATGCAATTAACCTTAACTTCACCCTGTGCTACTGTTACTGTCCTGTTTACTCTTTAATTGCTTGCCTCTTACTTAGATCATCTGTAAAGATGAGGAAAAAAGAAGGCTGGGCAGGAACACAAAGATCTTATCAACATAATATTTTGTCACAAATATGCAATTAATTGTGTATTAAGGAAAAATAAGTGAATTTACGGCTTCGTGGCTTTATTTAAATTGACACTGCAGAAAATAACTATATATCTAAGACACAGATGAATCTTCTCAGTTACTTATTTAAAAACAAAGCATACAAACAAAAAGCATTCAAATTTATTGTAAACGATGGCAGCTCAGCTGTCTGTGGATACCAATTTCAGCATTAATTCTAGTGGTTTGCCATCTAATAGGAAAGCGAGTTGTGTTTCTTACATATTCCTCCATTTAGTTTCCCTTTGTTTTCACTCACAACTAGCAAAGTCTTTATTTAGACTTCTGTGCACAGCAAACTGTTCCTTTTGCCTTCTATAGAACTGAAGATCTTTACATCTTTGTTTTGCATTTACATTGTTTCATTCAGAAGGGTGAATTGAGTGTTAACTGACTTGTACTTCTCCTGTCCCCAGGCTATTGTGACTTTACATTTCCCATCCATGTGTGATTAATCATATTAAAAATTTCCAAGAAGCAACTTTGATCCCGTGTCAAATAAGACAAATGATATCTTTACAAAAATACCAACCCTGTAAAATGGAATATATTTGCCTTTTTTTTTTTTTTTTTTTTTTTTTTTTTTTAAGGTTAGTAACCTATTCCTCTCTATCCCATAACAACCAGAATTTACACTTAGTTTTAAAAATATTTTTCAGAGGTTTAACACAACTAGTAGGACACAGCAGAGCAGTCTTGCTGAACTGAAACAGCCTCAAAGGAGTACAAAAATAAAAAGATAGCCAAATTCTTTACACATGACAATATTTTCTGAGATCATCACAGCTGGGAGACCAACTAACAGAGATTTGCCAGTGGTTGGCATCACAATATGTTGCCTTCCTCATCTTTGTGCCAAATTTGATTTGTAATGGAGAAAGGGACCAAGCTTCTATAAGGAAGAGCGTGCTGGGTTTAAAGCACATGTTAAAAATTCCACTGAGAGACTTTATCCTTCTTGAATATTTAATCTCCTTCACAGATGCCATCTGCATGTCACAATACTCTAACAGATAGGTGTGGATTTTTTAAACATCACTTTAATTACAAGGATGTCCTGAAAAAAAAAAAAAAAGTTTAACTTTTTTTGTCTGTTTTTATTTAGTACAGTATGAAAACTTAAGATAAAATTACATAAAACACAGCAAGAGCAGGATGGGAATTCTGTGCATCCTAGCTCACATTTCACTGACATCTTGAATGCCTTTTTGTGCATGTGTGTGTGTGTGTTTTGAGGTTTTTCTTTTTCTTTTTATTTAGTGTTGTATCTGACTATAAAGCCAACATTTTTTAAGCACTGATAGGCATCTTACTTTGTATTGTGATATCCTTTGCCCTGTCACACTGGAGAAGCTTGCAGCTGTCTAAAGCTTAATTATGCATGAATGCAAAGCCCAGATGCTTGGCCAATAGTGCCGCAGCAGAGTACAGTTTCTCACTTGTTTTTGTTTGAATTATAATTGGGTAGATTTATATTTCCCAAACCATTTTGCCCCTTGTGCATATTCTTCCTTGCTTCTGTTTCCTTTGTTTGAACCTGCTTCTGAACAAGCCTTTTTGAATGTTGAAGTGTCTATTAGATCTAAGATAGGTCGTTAATGGATTTGACAAATCCTTTCACCTTTAAGACAGTTAAAAAAGGTACAGAAACGAGTCCCCTCCCCTATCAGTTCTACTCCAGATGGTTGTGTGTGGTTTTTTTTCTTTCCTTTTTTTCCCTCCTCCCCCCCCCCCCCTTTTTTTTTTTTTTAATGAATAGTTAAATAGAGGCTGGCATCTGGGTTGAAACAAAGGAGGCTTGGAGCCAGACTTCTAAAAGGGAGAGTAGTATCAAGCAATAAAGTGTTACACCTGCTGAAGGAAAGGTAATAGAGGCACTGAAAGCACATTTGTAGCCACAATCACCCTGTATAGAAAGGCTTTTGTCAATTGCAGACATAGGTGGTCATTCTACAAAGTCAACAAATAATGTTGTTGAGGTGTTAAAATATATAGCTCTATCATTTTATATGAATAGCACAAATCAGTGACAGCAATAGCACCTATTTTCTGAGAGCCCTGCATATTTATTCAAACTTGTTCTCAGCAAGGTTTCTGTTCTGCCTTTGGTTAGATTTATGGTGTCAACTCCTGCACATTGCAAAATACACTTGAAGTCAACATCTGCATACACATCCATTAGAGTAGATAGCCTTTAACATGGCAAGATTCAAAGGGAACCCAGAGGCAGGTGACTGAATCCTTCTGCTGGCTGTCCCAATTCTAGGAAAACAAATCCCATTTGGGATGTGAAGAACTACTGCTAGCAGAATGCAAGCCTAGAAGAAAGCACTGCTACAGTGAAATAGCACTTACCCCAGTGCCACTTTAAGGGCAAAGAGGCTGGTTATTTCCCCACCAATGTCTCTTCAGACTGGAATGCTCCACAGAGGAATATTGCTGGTCAGCTGCTGTGAAAATACAGTTATGTAGCTCCTTTCTATCATGATCCCAGTACAGTTACCAGTGAGTTACTCCAAAGCAGAGCTGCCTTACACCCCATACCATTTTGTACAGCAGTCCTGAAGCCACCAGTGGATATTGGCTGAAATTATACACATCTCTGTCTCCCTGCCACCACCTTTCTCAGAAATCATCGTGCTGTGCTGCCCACCTGCCTCTCTTCCCTTGCCCATGCAGACAGCCCATTTCTGGGAGGAGGGCAGGGGCTATGAAATGCATGTCCTTTGCCAGTCCCAGTCCTGCCTCATGCTCCTGTTCAGAGCAGCGAAGTGCCTGGGTATGGTTTAGGAGCCTTAGCCCTCGTTAAAGGTTCAGCACAGGGGAAATCTGAATTGCTGCTAATAAATGGCCACTGTGCCAAATGGCTCTGTGTTTTGACATTTGATTCTCTGTGGATTTAGCGTTGCTTTAACATTGTTTTAATGTGATTTTGACACTGACCTCAATGTGGACAGGATCAGGAGTTTCTTTTATGTCTCTTTCCTAGATTCTAGCACATCACGTCAAGCAGGCTTCAAGCAAGTGCTTCTTATACCTGCAGGTGTTTCTAAATATGTATTTTAATGGAGTATAAAGGAATCCATTTTTTTTGTTCATAATGTATTATCCCCTGCTGGCCCTGACACATACCATTCAACATATGTCTTACAAGGTACTGCAGGGTAACAAAGAAAAATAATATCCACAATAGATAAGGGCTGTTTTCCCCAGTGGATGATGGGAAAATGATTGGGTGTGTAGAGGGCAATTCCTCGCCCTCTTGAAATTTGAGGCCCAGAAAGATGGAGCTTTTGTGTGTCTGTTTAAAAGGACTGAAATCCATTTACACATCAATGTCAGCTCCTGCTAAAGAAAGCCAACATTGTTGATGTTATGCTTGTCAAATACAAACAATTTGTTTTCAAGGAAAGACAAGCACAAAGCTTCTTGTCCACTAAACAGAGCACATTAAATATGACCCTTTCTCTGGGCACATGTACGCTAGCACAAGAAAGCACAGAAGATATATAATTAATATTAGCTAACACACAGTAAGGTTAATTGTTGCTTCTCTGAACACTTAATCTGCAAGCAGTTGATAAATCCCACAATGAATAAAAGTAGCTCGTATTTAGGTCACACAAAGTCATTGCTGTTTTTTAATTTAAACTGTGCACTAGATTAAAACACAAGAGTATTTCAGGAGGACAATTCAGTAGCAGTAGCAATAGGCTGTCATTTGGCGTAAAAAGTTTCCCCAGCACACCCCAGGGACATGTTAATCAAAGCTTTTTAATGGATTCAGTCTGATCTGTGACAGGCTTTGTTCCAGAGATGGCATTTGCAGGATAGAGCTGCAAGTTATCAATAAGACACAGTAATTGCTGGGAGTGATTGAGCCTTGTTCCTTAGGCTTCATACCACTCACTCCTTTTTATTATCAGTCAAGGCCAGAGATGTCTTGCAATAGGCAGTCAAGTGATGACTTGTTTCTTTCTTTAATCCTAAACCATATAATGAAAGAAAACGAAACAACATGGAAAATTTGCATTAATTAAAAATCTTGTACATCTCATTCTTGTTTTTCCCTTGTTATGTTTATACATATATATATTTTTTTCAAGGATTTAATGGTAATTATTCAACCTCTATCCTGTACTGATAAATCCTTTTTAAGCAGTGAAAAGCTTTCACTGCTTAGTTAAAGGCTTCAGTTCTTCCATTGACAGTTCTTTATTAAGTTATTCATTATCTTTTGGAAATCAAAGTGTTGGTACAATCAGTAATGACTGGGGATAACGCTTATCAACTACATGGATAGTTAGCCCTACATCCATTTAGAAAAGATAACTCCCAACACTGCAATGAAAATGCTTCAGTTCTATTCAGGAAGGTAATGGAAACCTAACATTTTTATATAGTGAAAGGTCATAATCCTTCCTTTGTAACATCATGGTCATTCCCATAGCAACAGATTATACCTAAGGCCGCTAGGGATTATGACCTCTCAGTGTGAACAAACAGGAGGAAAAGTTGTTTAGCAAAGAAGGAATCCCTTTGATTAGTAAAAGGCAACACCAGCCAGGGTTCTGTGTATGCACTCATAACACAGACGCGTACACAGCAGCCAAATTGATTTTAGTTTAAAGCACAAATGGACAATGGAAAGATTGTTAAAAATAGCTTTGCTATTTCTAATCACAGTTTGTTTTCTGCAGCAACCAAATAAACTGTAACAAATTCTGCTTGCTGCATTTTTTTCTTTTTATTTGTGTTGGAAATCAAGTCAAGGTTAAATTTTTCTGGTAACTTTATTCTTAACAATATTTAGCCATGTTAGCTACATGGCTGTGGATATTAGGTAAAAGCTACAGCCTGAAAAAGAGCAGAGATGGAGAAGGTCCAGTCTTTGTGCTTTTACTGTCCAGTAAATAATCGTCCAGTGTAATAAATAAAAATAATTATAGAATATTTATTGAAACACCTCTGATTCTGTTGTATGAAAAACTGCTTTTATTGAAACTTTTAAAATGTCACTTTCAAATAAAATTTAGGAACAAGGAGATGAATCATTCCACAGCTTTCAGATGGATAATGCTCTTGATAAAATCCTTTTTTTACTTCTAACATTTGAAATTAACACAGAATCTTTTACATACCTTCTTATTTTAAACACTGAAACTTGGACAAGATTATTTCCCTTTTATTGAAACAAATTCTAAGATATCATAGTATGAGTAATTTTTATTTTTCTTTCTTGATTATAAAAAAGTATTTGTATGGGAGAGGGAAGGGGGGAAGGGAGAAGAGGGAAGTGTCACAGAATTTCCCATGAAAAAGCAAGTGTGGTAGCCATCCTGCCTATTAATTATGGCTTCACTTCATAAGGCCTTGTGTATATTTTTGAAATATTCTAAGATTATCGGCTTGAAAACACTAGAAGTACTGTTTTCATGTTCTAGTAGGTGTCAGGCATATCTATGCTGAAATTTTAAAAGTTACTTGAAATGTTTGGAGATCTAAACATTCATAAATGTTAATCGTTTGTGAAATTATAAAATTTCCTCTTTTTATCATCTTTAAAAGCTGCTCAGTTTTCTTGTTTTGCTAATTTATTGCCTTTATTTTTTTCAGTGAAAAGCAAAGCAAGACATCTTGTCTTAGACACAGGAGCAGCCTGTGTTGTATTCTGTCATATCACAATCTATACATGTTCATGGTTTTTGTCTTAAAGACATGAGTTTTACATGAACTAATCTTCATTTAGCATGCAAAAACTGAGGCACTTCTTCTCAAGACCAGAATGTTCCTGATGATATGTAGTACATCATTATTTTCTGCTCTCTCTTTAAGCCATTTATACAAAGGCATCTGGACAAGAGCATGATACATGAGCTATATTGTACTGAGACACTGGGGACATAACACACAATCAGGCTGTGCACCTTCCTCTTGCATGTGTGAGTTAAGAACATAAGGTAAAGCACAATACCGTACTTCAATCTTTACTCTCAGAAATGTAGTTTACTCCTTAGATTGTTCATTAAAGTAAGATTGGGGGTATCTAAATGCTTAGATTTATTTTTAGTAGAGAGTTTTTCGTTAACCTACATCGAATCTTGATATTTTAGAAGAAGGTCATGTGGTATTTCACTGACACTTATACAGAAAGCTGGACAGTTAAGCAGTAATTTTCTTGACTTCACAATTTGTTTATACAATGTAATAAGTATTTGTTGCCTAAGCAAAGCAAGATAAGTATTTTCATAACCAACTTCCAAGCAAATTTTAATTTGTTAATTGTTAATTTGCCTTTGACATTGTTCAGTTTTTCAGTTGTAACAAAAGATGAAGATTTTGTCCCATAAATGTAAATCTGGGAGGATTGTGATCACTACAG
The DNA here is from genome assembly GCF_965140915.1 of Aythya marila. Lineage (NCBI taxonomy): Eukaryota > Metazoa > Chordata > Aves > Anseriformes > Anatidae > Aythya > Aythya marila. The sequence continues at coordinate 64,541,975 of NC_139080.1, read as the reverse complement.
TACAGATCCAAAAGTGAAGTTTCTTTGATTACTTATTGTTCTTAATATCCGTATTAACGAAAAAAAAAGAAGAAAAAAAAAAAAAAAAAAAGGACCATTAAGATCAAAGTTGAAATATCCTATGCAGAAAACTTTTTGTAAAAGTTTACTTAGTCTTGTTTCCAGAACAAGTTGTTAGATCCTATATCTTAGAAGAAAACAGGTGATCATTTCATTTATTGATTTATTTGAACAGGAGAGGAATGATAGGGGAGTATTTTCTACTTGATTTAGAGTGCAAAGCTGTTTCTCTGAATCGTTAACTCTAAGGATGCTTGGAAAAAAAATAAAGTATTTAAAATTGCTTATAGTTTTCACTTTTCTAAGAATAAGTGGATTGGGGAATATTATGATGATAATGCTTCCTTTACCTCAATAAAGTTTAAGGTGACTAATTCTACATGAAATTGTCACTTGTGAAAGAACATGCTTTCACAAGATGAGGGTCAGGGGGGCCAGTTTCTGATCTTACTGCAGTGTAATTCCAAAATAAACTAGATCCTTTTGGTGGACTTTACTTTAGATTTCTATGGCTGTAACTGATTCAACCTTAGCCCAAGTATTTTATTGAAAAGAAATTAAATAAAATGCTTAAGCAACACATGCAAATATTCAAGGGGAGCTAACATGAGTCTGGGAGGGAGAAGTTAAAATAAGCTGCCAAACCACAAAGTGATTTTTCTCCAGTGACACAATACACATGTTCAGTTTTCTTTCTCTCCACTCCCAGTACATTTATATTTGCTTTATTGTTTCTTGTTCTGCCTGCCTTTAGTGCCAAGCTCTGTACCACTGTAGAAAGACATTTATTTCACTGAACTACTGCAGAGGTGCAGACTGGCAAACTTGTGAATTTTCCCACAGGACAGAGAATTACAACTTTAATATTGTCAACCAAAACCTCCCTAACTCTGCTGGTAGTCATCAGTCATGACTTTAAAAATTATTTTTAACTGATTCTGGGACAGGCCAACACTTTTTACTGCCCTTTTCTATTCCCTGAGACATTTCCTATGGAGATCACCAGCAGATCTTTTTCAAATGGTCTGTTAGTCATTCAGTTTTCTGTAGAAGACTAATAGAATAAAAGAAATAATAATAGTAATAATAAGAGTAATAATAATAATGGTAATAATAATAATAATGCTATGTAAAATAAAAGTGAGAAGAAATTAGGACTAAAAGACTTCTGACCATAAAAATGAAAGTGTTACATATATATGTATTATATATGTATATATATGTATATATATGTGGATATATATATGTATGTATGTATATATTATAATTATAATATTATAATATAGTATATATTATAATATTATAATATAATATATATTATAATATATAATATATAATATATATTATAATATAATGTATAATTATAATTATTATATTATAATACTTTAAAAGGCCTGACCTTGCTGAGGATTGAACTTCTCATATCCCAATAATTTCAGTAAGAGATGAGTCTACTCTGTGCTAAAGAAGAATTCAACACCTTTTGGTGAGATGGTGAGATATCTGTACTGGGTTGGAAAAACTATGGAGGGGAAACGCTCTGTGTGCTTGGGGAATGCAGACTCATAAAAGAGGTATGAAGTGTGATGCCTCAGGAATTCAGGAGAAACCACTGGAGAAAGGAAGCATGGCTTGATGTTATGTAAACTTTTGAATGAAACACAGCCTTGGAGTCTGCCAAAAATAGAGGGATTTATTGCCCTGTTTCTCCAATAAAATCTTGATTTTCTATTGGTTCTTCCATGTAGCATTTGAGCACTTTATGTATTTACAAATGTGTTATCAGTACTTCTGGCTCTCACAGTAAGACAGAAAAGCTTGTAGTAATCCTTATTTACTAATAAGTAGTTGAAGAATGAAGAACCCAATACAGCTGATTTTCAAAATAGCTCTGTACTTGCATGTTTTCTACCCCCAGTAATGTGGCCCTAAATCCCTTATGTTTAATGCTGTACAGTTCTAAAAATTAGCTCCTGTAAGATATGTCAAATAACTCCAACTGCTTTACCTGGAATCAGATAAAGTAACTGAGCCAGGAAAATAAAGTAGCCCACTAAAACTGATTGCAGAAAGTCATCAAGAACAGATATTTACCATACAGATATACTAAGGACACTTAGTCTCCTACTCCTGTGTTACAACTGAGCAGGGGCTGTTTGCCTTCACAGTCAATTAAGCAGTGGCTGCATCTGTCTCAATGGAAAACAAAAGAGAACATCTATAGGAAAAAAAAAAAAAAAAAAAAAAAAAAAAAAGAGAGAGAGAGTATCTCCAGAAATTCAGAATAATTCCATATAAAATACCAATGCTGAACTAAGGCAGATATATGGTTTGTCTTCAATGGAGATGAGAAGAAAGGAGATTTAGTTCAGGAATAGTACACACTATCAGAAGCAAAACATCAGCAAACCTAGAACTTTAAATATAAATATATGCATATATTTTAAATGGGTCCTTGAATAAAACTAGTAAAGGCTTTTTGTTTGTTTGTTTTTGTTTTTGTTTTTTTTTAGCTGAGTTAACACTGAGAAAAAAGATGACTGTTAGAGAAGACAGTACTATCACTGCCATGCTACATAAGTAACAGCTTGTAGTACAGATTTTTACCTTCACAAGCCTACCAAATTCTACTAATTTTTCCCGTACTAGAAAATAATTATTTGATGTCAAAAGTGATTTTATGAGATCTAATAGTCAGATATAGTTGTATGGTTCTGTTTTAGAAAGGAACCAATTACAAACATAGATGGATATTAAGTTTCTGAGATATCCTATCCTAGAGTCTCATTTGATGTGGTCTTAGATCTGAAACTTTAATGATCCAAGCACAAGGTTTAACTGCAGTAAGACTTGAAATAAAATCCCTCTAGAGTGGTAATATTGTTCTAAAGGTCAAAAACATAAGACAAAGAAAGTGTTATAAAGAATAGTGAGATAGAGTAAAAACTTACAGTAATGGTAAAATAATAATCTTTGCTATCATTCCATATTTGGTTAAATTTGCTTCATACAAATATTTACCAAGCACTTTCTCATTCCAGGACATTTTTTTTTCCATCAACTTAAGGAAAGAAATGTAACAAAAAAAAGTGATCACTCCTGAGATTTTCTCATGCACCGTAGTAGGGTAAATGCTGGCATATTTGGCTTTCTGGGATATCATCAAGGAAAGCAAGTAATATGTCTGTTATGATATTTATTTAAAATGTAAATGATGATAGCAAGTATGTACTTTAAACTCACTTGGGAGAACAAAACAATAAGTATTAACAAATGCAGCCAATATGTTTCCTCCAAAAATTACTCTGCTTTAGTGAGTTGTTTGAGAAGAAAATAAAAGCCCCTGCAAGAAAAGTATTACATCCTTAGCTAAAATAAAAATCACTGTGTGCCAGAAGATGAAAAACTCTTCCTTCTTATTTCAGGCATTAAAACACATTTTGGTGGTTAATGCAGCATTACGGTGAGATTTCTACACTCAAATATCATTCATATCAATGCCTTGCAAATCTTCTTAAGGCTTTGGGTTTTACTATGGTGATGAAGAAGAAAGTTATTGGATCCAAATAAACTTTATTTTTTAATTTATTTTTTTTTTGCTATCCTGAAGTGTTAAAAGATAAGACACCCATCATGAACAGCATTTTCTGTCTCATTCCATTTTGTTTAAATTCTTAGGGAGGTGAAGTTGATCTCTTCTTGTGCATCACACTGGTGAAAACATCTTCAGAGCACTAGGGTCCAGATTTTTAATTCCTCCAGCTTCCTATTTTCTCTGTTGCCTTGCACTCACTTCCTTGCCTTTCATTTTAAATATATATATATATTTTCTTATTTTTAGACTCTATTCCACTGGAATGAGGTCTCCCTGTGCCTTCTCTTCTCCAGGCTGAACATCCCTAGCTCTTTCAGTCTTTTCTGTCAGGAGAGGTGTTCCAGCCTTCAGATCATCTTCACTACCCTCCTCTGGACCTACTCTAACAGCCCCACATCCTTCCAGGGCCGGGGGCCCCAGACCTGGACACAGCACTCCAGGTGGGGCCTCACAAGGGCAGAGAAGAGGGAGACAATCCTCTTCCTTGATCTGCTGGTCACTTCTTTGTTGATGCAGCCTAGGATGCAGCTGGCTTCCTGGGCATCAAAAGCATACCTTCCCTATGATTTATCAACTGCATCAGTCAGCTTAGTGATTATAAACAACTTGTGATTTATCAACAGTGTCAGTCATTCTCTGCAACCTTACTGAGGATGCACTCAATCCTACTGTCTATGTCATTGATAAAGATATTAAATATCACCAGTTCCAAGAGAGATCCCCAAAGGACACCAATAGTCACTGATCTCCACCAGGATGTAGAGCCATTGATTCTCTGGGTGCAAACTTCAAGTCAATTCCTTATCCACTGAATGGTCCACAATTCCAATTCATCTCTCTCCATTTTGGATATCAGGATGTCTTGTGGTACTGTGTCAAATGCCTTGCAGAAGTTCAGGTAAATGATGACATTGATAGGTCTTCCCTTGTTAACCGATGCAGTCACCACCATAGAAGGCCACCAGATTGGTGAGGCAAAATTTGCCTTTGGTGAAGACATGCTGGCTGTCCTGGATCACCTCTTTGTCCTGCATATGCTTTGACAATGCTTTCAAGAGGATCTGTTCCATTTTATTCCCAGGCACAGAGGTGAGGCTCACTGGTCTGTAGTCACCCGTGCCCTCCTTTCTACTCTTTTTAAAAATGGGAGTGATGTTTCCCTTTTTCCAGTCACCAGGGACTTCATCTGACTGCCAGAACTTTTCAAATATGATGGAAAGAGGCTTGGCAACTCCATCAGCCAGTTCCTTCACGCCCCTGGGATGCGTGGCCTCAGGCATCATAAACTTGTACCTGTTCGGTTTCATCAGGTGGTCTCAAACCTGCTCTTCATATACAGTGTGAGGGATTTTGCTCCCCCTGCACTTGCCTAGAGGTCCAGGGACCCAAGAGACATGGGAAGCTTGACTGGCAAAGTAGTTGGGTACCTCAACCTTCTCCATGTTCGTTACCAGTTCACCCTTCTCATCCATCAGAGGGGGAACACTCTCCTTGACTTTTCTTTTCTGGCCAATGTACCCCTAGAATCCCTACTTGTTATTCTTTGCATCCCTTGCCAAAAGCTCAGTTCTATGGCTTTCCTCATCACATCCTTGCACATCTGGACAGCATCCCTCTACTCTTCACAGGCCACATGTCCCTGCTTCCACTGCCTGTGCCTTTCCTTTCTGTACCTCAGTTTGACCAGCAGGTCCTTGCTCAGCCATGCTTCCCTGCCAGATTTTTAACACATGGTGTTGGAGAGCTCTTGCGCTCTAAGAAAAGTATCCTTGAAGAGTTGCCAGCTCTGATCAGTTCCTCTGTTCCTATGGACAGTGTTTCAGGGGATCTCTTACATCAGGTCTTTAAACAGCTGGAAGTTCACTTTTTGAAAGTTCAGGGTGCTGACTTGGTCTTTTTGCCAGGCCCGTATTCCTTGAGATCAGGAACTCAATCAGGGTATGGTTGGTGCAGCCCAGACTGCCTCTGATCTTGACCTCTTTAATGAGTTCATCCACACTGCAGAGCACCAGCTCCAGTAATGCTTCTCCTCTAGTTGGTTTGTCTAATACCTGGACCAGGAAGTTATCCTCCATATATTCCAGGAATATCCTGGATTGCTTACGGCCTGCAGTGTAGCTTTTCCAACAGACATCTGAGTGGTTAAAGTCCCCCATCAAGATAAGAGCCTGCGAGTGTGACGGTTTTTGTAGCTGAAGCAAGAAGGCCACATCGACATGTTCCCTTTAGTCAGGGGGCCTGTAGTAGACTCCAAACACAAGGTTCTCTTTATCGGTCTCGTGCTTAACTTTTACCCACAATCTGATCTATCGCTGATTCTCAGCGGCATCTCTTTGCAACCTATCAATTTCTTTACATAAAGAGCAACACCCTCACCATTTGCACAGAAAGACAATAGTTGTAGAATTTATCTACACTGACTTCTGATATATCCTGAAGACTGGTTCAAGCACAGGTCCTGAAATTGCACTGAGTATGAGCTGGTCCCTCTTACCCTTACAGAGAAAAAAATGTTCTTGCATGTCACATCTACTTTCGCCATTGCTGACACCTTCTGACAGTACTTATTCAGGAGAATCTGAGGTGCCTTAGAATAAAAATAAGCAGTAGGGTTTGAGATCATCTAGCAGCTCAGTGCTGTTAATGGAGGAGTGCTTGCTTCCTCTCTCAGTCATGGGCTCCAACCCACTCACCACTGCCATCTCAAGAGTCCTTAACTTATCCTATGCTGATTCAGCAGAAAATTAACTGAAGAAAAAGGTAAAATATTTCTGCAGTTTGTTCTGTAATAGGTTTAAAATATATGTCTAATACAAACTCATAGTTCATGAGAAAGGAGTGTACACATGAAGAAAGATGTCGAAAAGCATCTTGAAAAGATGTCTAAAATATTTCTTCTCTCCTTAACAAGGGTACTGCTTAACATTTTTCTCCTAATTATTTCCATCTGTGCATACATCATTTGAAACTTTAATAGCTGCCATACAAAACTCTATAAGTAAGCTTAAATTCAACTTTAAACAGTCCCCTGTTCCTAAATCCCACTTATGTGCTTATTACTAGTTTATCCAGCAGGATCTTATTAATGCCAAAACAGGAAGAACAAGAACTCTTGTATTAGATTGGGGTTTGAAATCCTCACTTCAACATTGATGTCCTAAGGTGAAAAATATAAAATGTACTGATGTCTTGCAGTCCTTGTAAGAACAGAATGTGCTCTTTTTTTTTTTTTTTTTTTTTTTTTTCTGGAAGAGACTTCATAGCCACTGACAGGAAACTCTCTTCCTCCGTTAAAAATTTAATGGAGTAGAATCTGTGGAGTTGATAGAAGACATAAAAGGGTACACACAAAGCTTTCTCCATTTCTGGAAAAAGAAATATGAAAACAAAGATAAATCTACTTCAGTCCTAAGTGAAGATGCTGCTAAGGTTATACTAATTATTTGTCCTGTTATTCCTGAGGTATCCTTCATGTGATGACTCCATGTTCAAAATGGTAATTCTGAATTATTGGGCTAGTCGTTGTGATGGTTAACATCCACATGGACATAACTACTTTATGTGAACTATATTACGTATTTTCCTCCAAGGCACTGCAATCTGTAAGACTGCCAAGTCTTTGCACAAGGTTTCCACAAATCATCAGAGATACATTTGCAATCTCTATAAAGTTTCAAGAAATCAGATGGTGATAAAATTACCATCCAGTATACACATGCACAAACCACATAAGTCTAGCTTGACTTATAGATACCCTTAAACTAAAAATAAATTTAGCTGTGCTTTTGCCTGAAGAAAACAGGAACTTCTCACAGATGGTGTGCATTATCTTCCAGGCTACACCATGTCTATATACCCAGCATCTTTAACCAAAGAGAATAAAAAATGAGAGTCATCCTTTTCATCTGAGAATAACTCACAATACTTCATGTTTTGTAAATATGGACATAAATTTGAATTTCAAAAATTTTAACAGTATATCTCCTACAGTGCAATATTCATGATATATGAAGATAAAAACTCAGGATTTTTTACTATATAAAAGTAACCTTTAAAAAAAAATAAAAACAACTTTTTATTTTTTGTTCAGTTGACTGTTATAAAAAGAGATGTCATAGCACGTAGAATTTAGTGAAGCCTTGAATTGCTCTCAGTGTGTTGGTTGCAGCCCAAGAACAAGCATTTACATGCAAGTGAGCAGAAGTACAATTTTGTATAAGACAATCACCATTTTTGCAAGTGTCCAGGTGAAGACAGGACTAAAAGTGACTGGAATGCATGTTGCATTCACACTGTGAATGCATATGCATGAAAGAAATATTGAGTCTTTTTTTTTTTTTTTTTTCCATTTGTTATTCTGTAGCTCTGCAGAGCTTGCTTGTTCCTACCCTATGTGCACAAAGCCCCCATGAACAGAGACAGACTTGTCTGAATGCAACATACCATACATCCTTTACTGTAAACACCAGTAACTTTATTATAGGTAATCAGAATTGAAAATGTTGAGTCTTTAGTCACAGACTGACTTCATTCTATGCTTATTCATTTCATGTACTTACCTGAAACATTTACTTGAGAAACATTTGGAGAATATTCACCTTCTTTCTTAGACTAATTTTAGGATTAGACTTTTCAGGATCTCCATATGACTGCCTGAAAAATTCACTGTCCATGTGAGACTAATATGGAGCAAGAACTACATTTAGCTTCTCTGAACTATACTCAGAAGGAACTCATCTTTTGACTTTGAAGACAAGGAAATACAACTAGACTTAACTACAGAAACTGGCAGAACTTACATGATATTCTTTGTTTCTCACTTGCAAAAATCAAGTGATAATATACCTCACAGAGCAGGTAATCACTATGATTAATTATTATATTTTTGTTTTGAAACAATTATAGAATGTCAAGTGCAATGTGCTAAAGATTATGTGTATTGGTATTATTCATCATGATATATTCCTAAATTAGTATCTGTAACTAGTGGCAGAGGTGTAATTGCCAATCACGTAATCATTTATTTTATGTACTATTTCTCAGTTTCTTCTTAATCTCTCTTCTCCTCTTCTCTTGATCACCTATTTTATTTCTCTTATGTTGCAGATAAAATGGCTAGTTACCTGGCTTAGAAATGTACTTCCTATGTTTTTTTTCCCTTACAAAGTTTCTCTAAAATCTTGTCTTATCTTTGCAGAGCTGCTCATTCCAAAAGCACAAGGAGAATGATCAGCTGTGATGTGGCTAGACTGTGTGAAGAATGAAGAAGGGTATGAAACTTTTCCTAGATGAAAAATAGGTCTCCAACATGAAACAGGGACAAATATGGCCACAAGACTTGAAAACTGTAGAGATTTATTAAATTATGTGTGGCATATAAAAAGTGATTAGGAAATTATTTGTTTCTGTTTCTAGTAATATGTTCTTCTAACACAATGGGCATTAAAGGAAAAAATTAGATTCAAAACAAATGAAAAGAGTTCCTTCACACAGTACAAAATTATATTGTAGAATTGCTCTTTTCTATATCTCAAAAACCAGTTGATCAAATCGATATTCCAAGGAAAGTTTTATTAAGTCATCATATGGTTTAATTTTTTTTTTCAAAGCTGTTTACACCTTAAGGTAAAAAGTAAATCTCAAATGCTTATATAAAGTAGCAAGAAAGGTAGAGCTGGACAAAAAAAATATACCAAAACACCACCAAATATTTAATCATACACTTCTGACCTCCCAGTTTTTTATGAAAAAAGAGTTATGGCAAAACGTGATTGGGCACACTTGGTTGTCAATATCTGGAAGTAGTAGGGAAAGTGAAATTCAGAGCTACTGGCCTCCTGCTTTGACCAATTTCCTTTACCATATGTCAAGAATTCAAGTGCTCATTCTGAGCACTATAGAGTCTTTCTAACCAACTTCCAAGTCTTTCTTACCAACTGTCAGCATCACACCACCTTCTTAAGACAGTTAAAATTAATATTTGTAAAAGCACTTGATACCTAACTTGAAATCTGTGTAGCCTGTACTGTTTGAGCCTATGCAGTGGTGTATGTTCCTTACTACTAGTACAGTCTGCAGAGGCTGATGGGACAGGTCCTAGACAGCAACCATGACTATCCAGTAGGAGATAAGAAAGGAATTCTATGCCTCCAATAGAACCCTGAGTACCTGAGAGTTTTAGGGACAGTAATTTCTGTTTGCAGATGTTTCAACAAAAAAGTGATAGCAGAAATTTGTGGATTTATGGATGAATGGGACAGAAAACATCCTTGGAATTAACTAATTCAGAACCTAGTAGAGTTTCCCTGCCATTTCTTCCTTGTTTATCCTTTGTTTGGAGGTAATTTCTTCTTTGGGTTATGAATTACTCTAGCTTTTTCACTAGACTTAAAGTTTTTCAAGCAGTTGTCGTGTCTTGTGAAAGTGAGAGCAATAACGAAGTTAAAAATGTCCAGACACAAGCAGAAAACTCAAACAGATGTTTGTTTCACTACATAACCCTTTCCAGTTCCTCAACCAACTTTGTGAAACACTTTCTGAGAGGAACTGTGGGAGATGGCCAAACTGTTTTAACTTAAAATGCATAAATAGGAAGAGGCCTTTGAGGACAGCTGGACACAGATGTTGTTTATCTTGAGAAGAAACAGAAAAAACATTCTCAGGCCTCTGCATGTCATTACTAGTTTCTTAGGACTTTATTGCTGTCAGTAATCCAGAACGGAGTCTTGGTAGTGATATGGTATCGAATATAATCTCTTAAATATTTCTTGCCACTCCCAATACCGTACAGGAAAGTATCTGAAGCTAATGGACAAATGCCAAGAAATTCAGTCGTGAATACTCTTTAGCTATCTCACTGGTTTTTAATCCATCTAGGATCTTGCATGTGCATTAGGTCCATGCAATTCCTTTTCTCTGATTTGTTTTTGACTTCCTTTTTACTTTGATCCCATTTTCCTTATTGTACTCAGATGGAGAAGACAGAATCTGGCTCACACTAAATGAAATCTTCATTCCTTACATGACTCTTCAGCTGTACTTTGCATTAACAATATATGTTCCAGTCACTAGAGTTGCTCCAAGAATTTTGTGTGTTTCTGATGGAGAAAGAGGGGAGAGATCTCATAAACAAAGTATCAACATTTTCCTGGATTTTTCTTTTTTTTAGTCTTTAACAAAAAGAAAATCAAAATTGTCTTTCTGCTTTTGATCTTTCACTTCTTGGTCTGTCTGCTTTTCCAATTGTGTAACAAAGGCAGTAAGAGACAGGAAAAGATGAGAAAACCTGAATACTCAAATATTTGAGGTATTATTTCTAACAACTCTGACTATTAGGTTGGTATTAAACTTTTTAACCTTAAGGTCAAAAGCTTATCTTTCAGAAGTTAAAAATCTATTTTTCATTAGGAAAAAAGTGTGTGGGCAGAAATATTCACGGCAATTTCTAACAATTAAATACACTTAGGAAAAGTGAGTTCTGTTTTAATTTAAGTGAATAACTGATCCAGAGGGGGGAAAAAAAAAGCCACTGAATTCTGTCAAAGCACAAAGGTGGAAGAGAAACTTCATGCCAGCTAACTTTATAGTTAATGCAGAAAAATAGGTCCTTCTAGGGTACTATTCATCTTAACCTAAAATAGATATCTAAAATAACTGCTTTTAGGATGCAATGTATCTAATCTGTTTGTCTCAATTGACAGTAAGGGGGCATAGAGTGACTTAGATAAATGAATATTGTAGGTCTCTGCAGGTAAGAATCCCACCCAAAGGAACTAATGCAAATACCATTAAAGAATGAAATGTATCAGCAGTGGTGTATACCTTGGAAGTCAGCATAGACTCTGTGCTTTAATAAATAAATAAATACATAAATAAGACAGAATCACGTCAAAGTGTTCATAGTGTTTTAAAGCCATTAGTTTCTAAAACCAGTATTTTCTGAATATGAGCCAAAAAAAAAAAAAAGTGTCTGCATCTACCAACACAAGACAAAAAAAAATGTAGACGCTAAGGTGTTTACTGATGGGGAAGGGGAGGGGGAGAGGCATGGGATGTTTGTTTTGATAAAATAATCCATATGACAATTGTGAATACCATAGAGTTGAGGTGCCTGGCAGTCCACTTACAGATCCAGGACCCTTCTTTGTTTTGTGGACTTCTAACTAGCTATATTACAAGGTGCACTATATTATATAGTACTAAGATTTTTTTTGTAATATGTGTTTCTACATAGCCTAGCACAATAAAGCCCTGATTTTGATCTATGCATGGCCATACTATTGGAATAATAATAATTAATCTTATTATTATAATGATTAAGCTTATGCAGTTTCATATATATTATGCAATCAAGTTTACATGGAAGTTAATTTTAAGAGAAAGACATTTGTTCAACATTCATCATACCAAAAAGTTTTGGATGACATAGATACTGAATTGTCATGAGTACATAAAACATTATGAACATTGATATACTTAGATAACCACATTTGAAACAAGCTATCCATAAAATAATGAATTAGCAGCATGGAAAGTCATCATGATACCAGCTGTAAAGCCCAAACATAATTAATTATTTCAGCCTTAAAATGGTCCTGCAAAATAATTTTTAATGAGACATTCTATTGAAAAACACCCCTGCTTCTCTTCTGCTTCTGCATGCAACCTGTGACATAGCAGTTGTTCTATTTTCAGGTACTGTCTGTATTAGTGGATACCAATTTGAACATAAACTAAAATGAAACTAATCTTACATTTTCAATGTTTTCTTGCTGTTTTGTGATTGTTGTGGAAAATGGAGGCAGATTCTTTTGTTGCTGACATCAGAAGTGGGGGTCACTCTGGGCCTGCTAAATACATTCTAAGCTCAAGCAAAAATTGATTTCCTTTTTTTTAAAGCAGCTGGAATTACAATGAATAGCTTTCTTTCGATTTTTCTTTTCTACTGAAGCATTCAGTGAATGTAGCAGGCATAATAGGCTGAAGTAAACAGTGTCAGGTTCTGTTATATCAAGAGCTCTTTTAAACTAAGCAGACAAGCTATCATCAGTGCCTGAAACCCTGTAAATGGCAGTAGAGACTGAAAATGAGTTTGTTTCCTGACAAGTGTTTTGACGACATTTTGAAGAATGGAAGGAGATGCTTTGCTAATTACTGTGGCTGCCACACGTTCAGTCATGATACTGTTTCATTAATGAGCAAATACAAACAGCCTGTGTAAGGCAGTAATAGAATTAGAGATTAAATGAAATATATGCCAGCAACTCAGACTGTCATAAACAAGAAAAATATAAGCAGATCCCTTCAGCTTGCCCATGTTCACCTTTATTTGCTGAAATAATCTCTCTCTCTCAAATGTTTTTGTAAACTAAGACATCTCTCTGGTAGGGCGAGCTAGAAGCAAGTATAAAAAGGTATTTTTATTTATTTGTTTGTTTGTTTGCTTATTTATTTATTTATTTTTGGTAAACTCACTAGTATGGGGGGCTATAATTTGACTGGAGTGTAAATTAAAAGCAAGAGGAGTACTTATGGCAATAGGTGAAATCTCTGAATGTGGTCTAACTTCAGCCTCAATGAGACATTGTATTAGAAGGCATACAAAGCCATAGGTAATTAGGATTGGATATGTTCGGTAGTAGCAACAAGGCAAAGACTTAATAAGTCATGACAACTGGAAAACAGTTTTGCAGTTGACATTTACAGTATTAGGTTTCAACAAGGGAATTCCAGTTTTGTCTGAATTCAGAGTTGGCCCCAGTAGGACAGAATTTTTTTACTCGTTAAGAAAAAGACTTTGAAAAATCTTTTGTAATTCTTCAAGAAGTAAAGCCTGGTTAAAATATATAAATAAATAACAAATATATATATATATATATTAAAAAAAAAAAAAAAAAAAAAAAAAAAACACCTTGTTTTTAGCTTTAAGCTATCAAGAACTTTTTACTTGCGAAGTTCTAGGCAAGTCTTTTGGGTTGCCAAGAACTACCTGTCAGTATTGTCTAAGTATTGTCACTGCCTTTCCCCACTGTAGGATGCAGACTAATAGTGTTACTGAACTTTGGAAATCTAAAAAGAAAATGTCTTTTGGTGCATGTATCTGTCCTCTTATGACACCTGTACAAATGGGCATGTTGGATTCTACCTTTTTCAAGATGATATTAGGGAAAGGAGGTATATGCTTTGTGCAATTTCTGGATTTTATTTATGTAAACTCTCTTGCAGTATTTAAGAATAGTTTGTATCCAAAGGCTATATAGTGAAGAACATTTCTTGCAGCTTCTCTGGTAACTTGCAACTTCCAGTTCCGCCTTCCACCCTCTATTCTCTTATGTGTGTGATATGTGATAAGATCAATCAATTCTTATTAAAATAAATAAATAAAACAATCAATAATATTAATTAAAATAATTAAAAGCTCCTACATATTTTGCTTGCTGAAAGGCATGTGAATATTGATGCTTTCAAAATGTTTCTATTAACATGACCAGCAGTAGGAAGTGTAACATGAATGACTGATAATCAGAAATAGCTCATGAGAAGAGCAATTGCAGTTGAATATTACAGAAAGAGTTAAGAATTTGAATAGAAAAATAATGAAGGGAAAAAGTAGTGGGGAAAAAAAAATAAAGTAGAAAGGTAATGGTGAAGATGTTAAGATATTAAGGTGAAAATGTCAAAGTGATAAAACGGTTGGTAAAGCAAACAGACTTTCAGAGCACTCAAACTCTGCTACTCACATCAAACTGAGCACTAAATGTGAAAATAAGTGTAGTCTGTGATGGAAATATATTGAAGTTGTATGTATCAAAGGCCAAATCTGAGTGTCTGAATTAATTTTTTTCTGATATTGCTTTCGAGCCTTGTCCTCCAACACATTGTTAAATTGCTCTGTTTGTTACTATATAAAATCAGCAAGAAGCATAACTGATTATAGCTGTTATGTTGTATAACCATGTGGATAGCAGTGTAAGCTGACATGAACTTCAATGAAAAATAAATGTTGCAAGTGTAACTGTAAACTGCGTGAAGAGATTCAGCTTTTTTTTTTTTTTTGCTTTTTTTTTTTTTTAATTGAAATTATAGGTGGGGCAAGAGACAGATAAGGACCTCTTGACAGAGGATAACTTTCTTTTGGCTTGCTATGAGATGTGGCCACTGCTTTTTCATTTTGTGCATAGACAAGGATAGACCCCCTCCTTGACTGCTAAGTAGCTAATATGTTACTTAGTAAATTTGTTATGTAGATTTATGACACAGACGTTAGAGCTGGAATCTAGCCTTAGGACCACTGCATTGCTGGAAACTCTAGAGAGCCTTTGGACAACCAGCTTAAAAGACAGATTCTCTTTTGATGTTAATGCTGGGCTACAGGGCATTTCCTCACTGCCAGGGCATACAAGAAGACAGGTCGGCATTTTCAAACAGAACATCAAGGGTTTCCATCATTTTTATGAATTTTCTCATGTTTTTACCACAAGCTATAGGAAATCAGATATTAATTATTTGTCTAGAGGATTTTAATTTTTATTTATTTATTTTTAATAGAAGTGGGCCACCTGAGAAATCACCCAATTTTTTATTGTTTGTAGTGGGTTTTCATACAGGTTAAACTATAGCATTTGTACTAAAATGCTCTATTTTTCAAATATATTTGTTAAATAATAGTCACTATAACTAGTGGGCAATATTGAGAATTTGTTCTTCCTCAAGCAGAAATTTTTAAACATCCATGAAAATGTGTTCTTTTGTTGGTAGTGGTGGTTAGTTTTGTTGGGTTTGTTTGTTTGGCTTTTGTTGTTTTGTTGTTTTTTGTTTGCTTGCTTTCTCCCTTTTACTAAAACTGTACTCACATAGTTTGTTAGGTGTGTGCTTACGGTGAAAATTACATCTGAGACTCAGTCTTGTGATCCACATCTTGTGCATCCAGCTAAATAGAAATTTAAACAGCACAAGAGACATAACATACATGTAATTACATTCCCTTTCAATTCTGTCAAGGTAAAAATGAACTTGTACAGGAAAAATCAGAAGGCCATTTGAGTCCTTCCAGGATGACCTTCCAGTTGTGAGGATGTCACTCACAGCTGCTGAGAACAGTTCTGTCTGGACATATTGCAGTAAAGAAAACCACTCAATTTATGTGGTCTGGACAGCATGCGTATACAGTCTAGGACCTTTAAAAGGGACAACAAGAGATCTTGTTCTATTTTCTGAAATTCTGCTGTGGCTATGATGATCTTTTTGCCATTCCTTGGAGAAACCATACCAAGCGGGTGTTTTTGAATGTTTGCACTTCTAAACAGAATGCAATTATTGAGGAAATTAACTTCACAGCTAAAGATTGCAGTGTCATGATAATTTAGAGGAGTGGGAAGGATGTTTTCTGAGCAATCACTAATCTTTTTTCCTCTTTCTTTTTGGTTATCACTTAATAGCATTCATTAAAACCGATAGCAGGAATTGCCTCTCTTTAAATTTCCTACTGAGTCTCAGTTTAGTCGAGTTAAACTTTTCTTGGAACAATATATTACTGTCACGCTCAATTGACTTTCTTTATAAAAGTAATAAATCTTTTCTACAGGTTTATTCTTAGCAGCACTAGAAACTGCAAAAAAATACACATGCTGCTGGTGTCTTGTTAAAATAATTGTGAGTGCCAACTATAGTTGTCAGGCTCAACCTTTCTACCTTGATGAGTAGCAGCTTATTGAGGTTCTTTCTTGCAGGAAAGCAGTCATTGCCTTTGGAATACAGGAGGTTAGCAGACAGAAAAGATGTAAGCTCCCATTGTTATCCAATCCTCATCTTCTAATTTTTTTCTCCTTTTCCCACTGCAGCTTGCAGGCAGAAAACATGCTGACTTCCAGGGCAATTGTTTTTCCTCTGTTTGAGCGCAGTGTTATTATTCTGGTATTAGTCATACCAGAACAAATACTCCAGTGATCATTCAGGCAAAACCCCACTCTTTGGGTTAATCCATAATAAGAAAAGGAAATTCTGTGAATTTCATTTCATAGTGTATTTTTTGTAGTTTTGCCTCTTTAAGATGGCATGAAGGGAGCTCTTTTTCAAGACTCACTACCATTTTGGAAAGTAAGAGAATGAAGTGTGTAATAGAGGAAAGCCTTACACTGTTTAGACTCTATTGACCTAACTTAAACTATTAAAAATGCAGCGATATTTTACTTACTCAAGATGTAAAAGTAGTAAGCACCATCACTGGTTATACCTGGTATGTGCACAAATAAAACCAAAAAAGCACAAGTAGAGATGATCTGCTATTTCCTTATCATGGGCTTGCAAAACACTGGGTAGTCTATAAAACAAAAACAAAAACAAAAACAAAAACATATTGCTTTCCCAGAACAATGTCTTCTAAAACAATCATAGAAGAAGAAGAAATCTAAAAATATACCACTGTTTACTCCACCAAGCTTTTACCCATTTTGCTGAAAGAACATTTAATCAAGAGCAAAGCCTCTATCAGTTGCAAGAAATGACATAAAAATAATTTTGCAGAAATGAAAGATATTCTCAATATGTACCATGTGAACAATTTCATTCACCCAAATAGCATTATATGAATACACGAGAATAAAATGAATGCAGCATTTTACATTATAAGTTCATTTTTATTGAAGCAGTAAAGAGTCACATGATGTAGCATCTAGCCCTTAGGATAGCAATAGAACTTGTTGTGACAGCCAGGCTGAAAAATATTGCAGTTTCACAGAAGAGGAAGAATGTTAAACTGATCCAGTCCTTGACTAGCGGTGATGAAAGTAGTACATGGGTGATGGCCACTACAATTTAAATTTAATACGCAGAAGTTTTTATTTCAACTGTCTTACCAAAATGGAGATTGGAAGTCAGAACAAAATGCCATTCATCTGTCTCTGGCTATTAACTGATTGGCTGTGTGGACAACTCACTGGGCTGCATTCACAATATGAGACAAATATTTTAGGACTTTCTACAGCAGTAATTTCCAGAGGTCTAAAAGAATAGGTCTGTGCAGATATAGGAAGTAGATATACTTGTAACATAAAGTTAGGTGCCTATAGGAAACAGCAAATGTAGTCATTGCTTTCATAATGCACAGTCTGAGTTGCAGGTTGGAATGTACAGAAGACTGAATGCCAGATAACTGTTGCAGTCATAATTGGTATTGAATAAGAGCCAGCATGGCCAGCAGTTAAATTCCTGAACTAATGTGACACAGAAGACTTTTAGTAGCAACTTTCCATCAAAATCTTCATTATACTGATATGTATTTCTGAAGTTGGTGTAAATCTGTTATAAATTTTGAACTGTAGTAACTAGAGTGTTAATAGTGCTCTTGCAGAGAAGAGATTGTGACTTACCTGATCTTTTTCCATAGCTTTGAAATTGGAAAAAAACATAGGTGACACAAGAAAGAAAACATATCAGAAAGTATACCCTAGATTGGTCACATTCTCACTAATCTCAAGCAAATTGCTTATTTCACATCCTCACACATACATCCCAATGCAATTTTAAGGATGGTAAACATTCACATAGTGATTATACACACTTAAACACTTTTTAATATATTCCAGTTGTACAAAATACCCAGGAGACAGCCCTGAAGTGTGAAGCCCTTTATTTATTTCTCTCTGCCTACATTTATACATAAGAAATGTAAAGTATGGGCAAAAATCCAACCACTACAACTTTGATATGTAGAAGGATTATCTGCTGAAGTGAAGTGATAAATTTTCTGCTAAATCCTTTAAATCCTGAAGCCAACAAGGGCACTATTCATGATCCTGGGTGGCACAAACTGATGCTACCTGTAAATCTAACTTAAATTTTTGTATCATAGACCTCCAATACCCTTTGTGAATGAAAGATACTTCCTTCTGGATAGTGAAGCTGATGAAAACATCTTGCAATAGTTTGAGCAGTGAAACTGGAGAAATCGCTTCTCTTCAAATGAATGCATTATTATTACTAAGTACAAATCATTTGTCTGATAGCATTCAAAAGTGTTCCTTTATTATTATTTTTTAAAGTGAAATAGAAATAGAATAGAAATAGAAATAGAAATAGAAATAGAAATAGAAATAGAAATAGAAATAGAAATAGAAATAGAAATAGAAATAGAAATAGAAATAGAAATAGAACGCTCTAGTATAAACTATCTTTGGTGTCTGTGGTTTTACTCAAAGTCTAAAATATGACCTACAACTTAGACTTGAAAGAGAACTCTGGTTTTCTTCCTTAGAATTTGTACTATGACAGTCTTCTGAGAAATTTCTTCCTGTGCTTTATAGTCAGATCTCTAGAGCAAAAAAAACAGTATTTATGTATTATTATTATTATTATTATTATTATTATTCAGTTGGTGATTGTTCATAGCAGTCAACTTCAGCATGCTTGTGTTTTTTCCCTTTTTATTTTGTCATATTCTACATTGTTTCCGTCAATTAAACTTTAGTTGCAACAAAATAATATGGATTCTATTATGCTGTACATTATTTCACTGTTTCCAGTGGAAATTGTTTATTCTTTAAAACAAACATTAAAAATTAAGAAAAGATAACATGAAGTTATCAGTTGTGAAGTTCAGATAATGGTTCCTGTTGTCTAAAGGTGCTACTTGTACAATGCTTCACTTTTAGTTAATATACTCACTCAAAACTGTATAAAACTCGTGTGTCAGTCAGGTGAAAGGTAAACACCTGAAGACCAGAATTAATTATTTTGTTACAACTTCTGGGAATTAAAATAATAATTTCTAATCCATTCTGTGTTTTTCATAAAATAATCAAGGACTTGAAGATTTGGATATGTGTCTAAATTGGTTAATGATGATATTCAATATCTTCTAAAGTCTTAACTTCTTTTACTGTACATACTCTAGTTGCAGTATGTTGCATCTAAGAGAAGTGGATCAATGCTTTGTTTTACATCAGTAAAAGACAAGAAAGCTTTGCTGCTATCAGTGTAGCTCCCAAGTAGACAGGAAACTGGTTTTGCAGAAGGGTAATGAACCTTGCAGATAAGCAACACTACATTTTCCTTCTTATGTGGATGGCTAATATAGCAGATCACAGATCCTGTGTATTTATTGTTTGCATCTCCTGTACCCCTCCTGTGATACACTTGCATGAATAATATCCTATAATTGATGTTGAAAGCCAACCATTTCCAGGGATACATAACTTACTTTTCTCTTTTTCTTTTTCATCAATCCAAATGATTGTCTTTCTCCATTGCTTTTCTTGGTGGTGTGACAATTTTATAGCCTAATCCTATCCTTAATGCTTGTCATGCAAATTTCATAGGACTTTTGAAAACACAGTATTTTCATTTTCTTGTGCTTTTCAAATCTCTTCTTTGTTACCTTTACAGCCTTTTCCAATACCTGAAAGTTACAAGCTTCCCTAGGGATATGTTTTATATGTTTGTTCAGATGATGTCAATATCATTATACTGAATTAGCAGAAGATTATGAAATTTGACTTTAAGAAATGTTGTTAAAATTTACTTTAAATATTGGTGCTTTCATTAAGGTTTGTGCCAAGTGCTCATTACCTAAAACATTACAGGTGAACCATTGAGTATAAAGTGTGAAAAAAAGTCTCTTTTTGTTATTTTTGGCTAAGCCTGATTATTAATAAGTAAGAGAAAACAGGAAAGTGTAGTTAAGTATGGCAACCCTAGGTCTGATACTACTTGGTGTAACAGCAAAATGAGGATTGTAAAGCGTTCTACCAGTGCTGAGTTAATATGACCAAATAAAGCCTTAGATAATAATGCCAAGAACCTTATGGTGGCAAAGCTGGACTCAGCTCTGCATGTCTGGGCAAGTTCTCCCAAGAGAGTGGACAGAACCAAAACATTAGTTTCAGACCATCAAGAAACTGTAGAAGTTATAGGAATCTCTGGTTCAAATGAAACCAGCTCAGAGTTCTAACTATTAACTTTTAAAATGTTAATACTGAAATAAAGCTGGGCACTTCTAATCACACACATACCTCAGTGTGTCATAAGACCACAGCTTGTAGCCTTATGTAGAAAAAATGAAGTTTTCAAACAATTTTAGTCACTACATTTAAGTGCAGAAGTTTTAGCCTAAACAAAAATTCTGAACCTGAACACCTCTAAACTTAGAGATATCGGTGTTTCATATCATATATGGATGTATAATTTAATTTAATACATAACCACCCATATTGAAGTATATTTCCTTGGATAGAATCCTGCAGTGTAGATAGGGCATTGAAATGTACAATAAGTAGAGAAAACTGATTATCACTAATATTGGTTTTGAATGCAAGTATGAGAGAATCTTTTTTAAATTGCCGTGCACAAAAACAAAATAAAATTGATAAAAGGGAAGCATCCCTATAATCCAGTAAAATGATGTTTTTGCACTGATTTGAAATCGTATAAAATTGTAACTGAGATTTTCTAGTAGAAAGTAGAACCAGAGAATAGCTCAGGTTCAAAGGGAACTTGAAAGATCAACAGGTCCAATCTTTTGTGGGAAAAGGGAGCCTGGATGAGATTATCCAACACCCTGCCCAGTCACGTCTTAAAAACCACCAGTGATGAATCCACAACATCCCTGAGGACTTTGTTCCAGTGATGGATTGTTCTCACTGTAAATATATATATCTTTCTTATATCAAGACAAAACCTCTCCTGGTGCAACTCATACTCAGTGCCCTTTGTCTTCTCACTGTGAATCCTTGTGAAGAGAAAGCCTCTGTCCTCTTTGAAGCCAACCTTTAAATACTGGAATAAAGTAATGAGCTTCCCCCACACCTCCTCTTCTCCAGGGTGAAAAGACCTAAGTCCTTCATTCTTTTTTTCCACAGAGCAGGTTCTGTGGTACTTTGATCATGTCTCTCCTTTGGATCCTCCCCAGTCTGTGTGTGTCTGTTGAATTGTGGGGACCAGAGCTGGACACAGTAGTCAGCTGCCTGACAAGCACTGAGCAGAGTGGGATGATCATATATCTGTCTCTACCTGTAACACCTCTGCTGGTGCAGCCCAGCATCCAATTTGCCTTTGTTGCTGCAGCAGTGTGGTGCTGACTCATGCTCATCTTCCTGCCCACCACCATCCCCAGGTCCCTTTCATCAAGGCCACACAGCTCCTAGCCTGTACTGGGACCTTTGGTTGTGTCATTCCAGGTAAAGGAGGACCTTGCAGTTCTCTTTGTTAAGCTTTAGGCAGTTCTTGGTTGCCCACTCTTCCATCCTGTCCTCCTGTCCATGTCTCTTTATAAGTTGTCCCTCCATTGTGACATGTACCGAACAGTTTGTTGTCATTGGCAGACCTGGTGAGGGTGCTTTCAGTCCCCTCATCCAGATCATTTATAAAAATATTGAATAGCATAGGGCCCAGTATCAGTCCCTGGGTGACCCTACTTATGACAGGCTGCCAACTGGAGTAAAAAACGTTGAGCACCACCCTCCAAGTACAACCTGCTAGTCAATTTCCTACCCATCTGGCAAACTACATATCCAGTCTATGTCCTGCCAGTTTGTTTAGGATGATGCTGTGAGAAAGTGTCAAATGCTTTGCTGAAGTCCAGATAAACAATATGTACTGCTTTCTACATGTTGACAGAAAACTGTTGTAGAAGGTGATCTGATGAGGCAGGCATGATTTGCCTATGGTAAATCTGTGTTTGCTTTTCCCAATCACCTGTTTCTTTTAGTTTGTAACAGTTTCTAGGAGGACTCATTCCACTATTTTGCCAGGATTTGAAGACTAATGATTCTTCAGCTTTCTGGGTAGATTTGGGGGCCCTTATTATAGATGGGTATGACATTCGTTCTCTTCTAGTCATGACTTTTCAAAGATTATAGGCAGTGGCCTTGCAATGATGTCAGCCACTTTTCTTGACATGCTGTGGTGGATTCCATCTAGACCCATAGTTTGATGTGGGTTGAGTCCTAGAAAAATGCAGCAGACCAGACCTTTCTTTGGTTCTGGTGGGTCAACATATGTATTATCATAGCTACTTGATCCTGTGATCTGGTGCCTACCTACACTGCCAAAGACAGAGGTGAAGAAGGAATTGAGAAACTATGCCTTGTCAGCATTATAAGTAACTGGTGTCCTTGTCCTATTTGTCAATGGGCCTTTGTCCTTCCCATGCTTTTGCTTAGTGCTCAGATATCTGAAGACCCTTTTCTTTTAGTCTTGACATTTTGAGCCAAATTCAGTTCTAGCTGAGTCTTAACCATCTTTACTGCATCTCAATATGCTCTAGAAAAGTTCTTATAGTCCTTAATAGGTCTTCAGCCGGTCTATAGCTGGTATGCTTCTTTTCAGCTTTTAAGTACATGCAAAAGCCCACTGTTAAGCCAGGATGATCTTTTGTTCTGAATTCTTCCTTTCTCTTGTTGGGAATGGACTGTTCTTGTGTTTCCAGAATGCTGTTTTTGAGTAAGTACAAAAATGTACAAGCTTCTTTGCCCTCCATGAATGGTTCCCATGGAACATCTTGCAGCTGGTCTCTTATGTTCTTACAAAACCCAGGGTCTTTGTCTTACAACTGATATTCTGTGTACTCAACAGGATCCTACACTCCATAATGTTATGCTCCACAAGGTGCTGCATGCAGGGAGGTGCATTTGAAGTGCTTCTACACAAACGCACGCAGTATAAGGAATAAAATGGATGAGCTAGAAGTCTTGGCCCAGTCCCACAGCTACAATATCATGAGCATAAGCAAAACCTGGTGGGATGAGTCCTGTGGCTGGTGTGTTGCAATAGATGGTTACAGGCTCTTCAGGAGGGACAGGCAGGGTAGGGAGGTGGAGGGGTGGCGACGTACACGAAGCAGGGGCTGGACTGTGTGGAATTTCAAGTTGGCAATGGCAAAGTTGAGAGTCTTTGTGTAAGGATTAAGGAACAAAAAAATAAAGGGGATGTCAATGTGGGAATCTATTACAGACCACCTGACCAGGACAACAATACCAATGAATTATTCTTTGCAAAACTAAGAGACACCTCGAGATCAACTCCCCTTATCCCTATGGGAGACTTCAACTTGCCAGACGTCAGCTGGGATCACCACACGGCTGACACAAGCAAGTCCAGGAAGTTCATAAAGCACCTAGATGATAACTTCTTGGTGCAGGTGCTGAGGGAGCCAACTAGGAAAAGTGCCCTCCTAGATCTGTTGCTGGAGAACAGAGAGGGTCTTCTGGGGGATGTGGCAATTGGTGGCCATCTCAGCAATAATGACCATGAAGTGGTTGAGTTTAAAACTTTTGGTGACAGAAGGAAAACTGCCACCAAAACTTCAGCCCTGGGTATGGAGAAAGTAGACTTCAGGCTGCTCAGGGAACTAGTCAGCAAGGTCCTCTGGGAAACTGCTTTTGAAGGCATTGGTGTCCATCAGTGCTGATCAGTCTTTAAGCACTGCCTCCTAAAAGCACAAGATCAGGCAATTCCAAAATATTGGAAGTCAAGCAGGCGGGGCAGAAGGCTGGCTTGGCTGACCAGGGATCTTCTACTGGAGCTTATGTGAAAAAAAGAAAATGTACAGCTCCTTGAGGCTCCATTTTAGGGCCAGAGCTCTTCAGTGTTTTTATAAACTATTTGGATGGAGGACTAGAAGGTGTTTTGAGCAAATTTGCCAATGACACCAAACTTGAAGGAGTTGTAGATTCGGCTGAGGGTGGAAAGGCCTTGCATAGAGATCTGGACAGATTGGAGAGCTTGGCGATCACCAACTGCATGAAGTTAAACAAGAGCAAGTGCTGAGTCCTGCACCTGGGACGGGGCAACCCTGGCTTTACGTACAGACTGGGTGACAAGATGCTGGAGAGGAGCCCCGCAGAGAGGGCTCTGGGGGTTTTGGTTGATAGCAAGCTGAATATGAGCCAGCAGTGTGCTCTGGCAGCCAGGAGTGCCAGCCGTAACCTGGAGTGCATCAAGCACAGCATCACTAGTTGGTCGAGGGACGTGATTGTCCCACTCTGCTCTGCACTGATCTGGCCTCACCTTGAGTACTGTGTGCAGTTCTGGGCACCACAGTACAAAAATAATGTGAAACTGTTGGAGTGTCCAGAGGAGGGTGACAAAGATGGTGAAGGGCCTAGAGGGGTAGACATATGGGGAGCGGCTGAGGTCACTTGGCCTGTTCAGCCTGGAGAAGGGGAGGCTGAGGGGAGACCTCATTACAGTCTACAGTTTCTTCGCGAGGGGAAGTGGAGGGGCAGGCACCGACCTATTCTCCTTTTCACCAGTGATAGGACCACTCGGAATGGTGTCAAGCTGAGGTAGGGGAAGCTTAGGCTAGGCATTAGGAAGAGGTTCTTCACTGAGAGGGTGGTCGCACTGAAACAGGCTTCCCAGGGAAGTAGTCACTGCACCAAGCCTGTCTGAATTTAAGATGTGTTTGGACTGTGCGTTTAGTCACATGGTCTAAACTTTTGGGTAGACCTGTGTGGTGCCAGGAGTTGGACTTGATACTTATGGGTCCCTTCCAACTCGGGATATTCTATGATTCTATGATTCTGTGATTATGATCTCTGTATCCAATGCTCTGTTTGATTGTCAAGTACATCATATTGGTTTGTAAGCAGTAAATTTAGCAATGCACTATTCGTTGTTGGCATTCCCATCATCTGTAGAAGGATATAATTCATAATTCATTCTAGGAACCTTATGGATGACTGCACTGCTGTGTTTTTCCCAAGAACTATCCAGGTAATTGAAGTCACATATAAGGACCGGGTTCCATTGGCCCAAGACTTCCCTGAGAAGCTTGTGAAAAATTTCCTGCAATATGATTGACAATCTCTGCCAATAAGTAATCTAGATTTGGGCTGAAATGTAGGCATAATTTAATTTTCAATACAAAACTCTGTCCTGCCCACCCCCACAATACAACTGCTCTGAACAAGATGATGTATTTCATAATTTCAGTCACCACTTTTTTATATTTTACTGTTTTGTGTTTTTGTTTGTTTTTGTTTTTGTTTTCCAGCTGTCCACCATGTTGTAGTATAAACTTCCAAAATAACATGGGAAGAAATACAATCATAAATGGCATCAACTATTAGCAGATGAAATGGACGATTGATAACATAACAAAATGAACATGCTAGAATTATGAGTAATTCCTCCTTATTCATATTACCTGAGTTGTGTCTAGAGAAAGCTCTACTCTGGGATCCAGTCTGGATTCCCTCACTTCCTACAATGAAACAGTTCTGTTCAGAGGGGAACAACCCTGAGTTTTGCCTCCATGGTTGAAAAGCCTTGAATCAGCATTGGAATTCTGTTAAGGCTCACTAACAGTCTTGGGAAATACATGGTCTCTCATTCCACTTCCTGTAAAAATCTCTTTCTGAATGCTAGTTGTTGATAAATGCATGACTACCAGACATACACAAAATGAATTCGATGAAATCCAACATCTACTAGTGTAGGAGGTCATAACATTTCCAGAAATTCTAAAGTCTGCAAAAACATGTTGAAGTTTGTGCTGGTTGACAGGCAGACCATAATCCAGAAAGACTGATCTTATTTTCTTAGAATAAAGAAATCCAAGTTCTGTCAAAATGTTAACTGTAAACGTGCTCAAGTGATGAAAGCGAGCAAATTGGGGCATGTCATTTGGACATCAGACTGGACTTTAATTTAAACTATCAGCAGTTCGTGTTCTAGAACAAAAATATGCTTCTGAGTATTTTGTTCAGGATGAAGGCTTGGTATTTCAGTTTATTTATTTTTAGCTCTTACTGCATGAAAATGATTAGTAAGTACATGTATTTACACCATTCATTTTCAGGAAAACTAGATTGCTTCAATTTTACACAAGCATTTTGATGGTTGGTTACTGAGCTAGTTTTATAATTTTCTATAGCTATTTACTTCATACTTTCTAAAACATCTGGAAACAGAAGCTGAGTGAGAGGAGGACAGTGAAACCTCAAGGATATACACTAAGGTAATAAAGTATAAAGAAATTTGCATTGAGTCATGCTTTGTGTATTTTGTGGAGACTTCTTTTTTTTTTCTGCATATCAGTTCATAATCTTTGTACATAGACTGCTACCCACAGAAGAAATATTATATATTACTGATCCAGGAATAGAAACAAAGACATTTCAACAAACAGGTCTCTTATTTAAGGTAATTTTGGAATATCTATTTACATCTGGAGCTTAGTAATGCACTGGATATTTCCAGAAACAGGCCCTAGTGTCTTTCAGGCTATGTCAGGCTAACCACTGTATGTGTCCACTTAGGGAGCTAACTAGTTAGAAAAGTGTGATTTCTGTGCTTTATGTGAATAAAAACATATATGGGAGGAATAAACAGAAGCAAAGAGAAGTCACCTCATTCATTAGTATAAGCCTTACCTCTGAACACTCAGCATTTTAACTGGCCTAAACATTGGAGCATGTGTAGCTTGGTCATGTTCTAAACAATAGTTTTGTTCTATATAATATCACAATCATTACTGTGATCCTGGTTTCTCCCTTTCAGTTTACTTGTCTTACAGTGAGAAAATGCTTGAAAACACCCTATCTTGTCAATATTCAACAGCTTTCTTAAGAGCACAGTTATACATGTAATTAGCAAGAAAAAAGTTGTGTGAAAAACTGCCTCAAACACCATTAAAAATGGTGACATTCATGCTTTGGTTTTCTGACTGATTAACTTCTGTATGCAAGGGAAAAAAAATGTAATAACTTGTTTTAATCAGAAAACCCTCCCTGCACATAATTTAGATGAATGGAAAATTAGCTAGAGTATGAGGACTGAGCATGGGCATGTAGTGACAACATAATGACATGGAAGTTTTATTCATTATTGACTTGTTTTTAAAAGGTTATTTCCCATGGGAACTTTGGTTTTTGCCATTTAAGGGACTGAGCATTGGTAAGTAAATGAAATGGCTGAAACTTAAACCTCACAAAGATAGCAGCAGCATTCATACCCTTCATGTATCTTCTTGCACTTCTCTTCCACCTCTGGAATTTATACATTCAATGCAAAATTGAAGGCAGCCTGTGGGATTGCATTTTCAGGGTGACAAAACAGACTAGTTCTTGTATTGGGAGTGCAATGCTTTTTCCTCTTTCTTTCCCATGCTGCAAGGTTTATTTGCTTTTTCTCAGAGGTGCATGTCACATGGCTGGAGCCTTGGAGCATTCAGCTGATGGTGCTGGTACTTGCTGGCTGGCTGGTCACCTCACTGGGCCCTCAAGAGAAACATGATGCTACTCTTCTGGCAACTGAAGGTAACACAGAAGGGATAGCTTTCCAAAGCTCTTGGTTACATCCACATCATAAACAGCATAACATAAGTGCATTTGGGAAATGGGAAGACCCATTTTTCCACAATAATGTATTGTGGAATTGTATAATTGTATTGCTGCCATCACCATCAGAATTGACTGGGGTCAAGTTTTCCCAGGGGGCCCTTTATCAGAGCAAGTATTTATTTTTGGATCTGTCTCTTTATTTCAGTGAGTTTTTGTTTTTTTTTTTTTTTTTCTTTATAGAACAGTTCTTGATGGACATATGAGCATTTCACAAATTATTCTTTGTTAAATACATGTATATCTACTAGCCAAGTAGCAGAGGAATGTATTATCCTGGAACTGAAAGACCAGGTACATATTGCCTCTATCCAAAAGTTGTTTCTGCCATACAGTGTATGGAGAATATGGATCATATGTGGGTTTGCACTCAAGTTTATGCTTTAATGACTAGTTATATTTTCTCTTGTGAAAGGAGTAGGGTTGTTGTTGTTGTTTTGTTTTGTACTTTCCTAGCTATTTGCTTGTTGGAAAAATATCTTTGGTAACAAATTATAATTCTGTTGGATAAAATAGGGAGCAAAAGAGATTTAAAATACCAACTGTTTCTTTTTTTCTTAAAAAAATCACTGCTTTTTGCCACTTTTCAGTTGTCAATAATCATTGATTGTGTTTACCTTTATACATTCACAAGAACCACAGTAGTTACCCTATTATGACCTCTTTTCTCCAGGCTCAGTTGAGCTGGGAAAACATATGCCCGTAGTTACTCCATCACCCCTATGTTAAATATGTTATTAAAAAAAAAAAAAAAAAAGAGAGAGAGAGAGAGAAAGAGAAAGAGAGAGAGAGAGAGAGAGAGGTAAAGTCTCTTTGTGTGATTTTCTTGGGTTTAATACCTGAAGCTCCTCACATGAGACCTTTGGTACGCTAGTGTTGTCACTCAGAGATTCCAGTATCAATGGGAAAGTAGCCAAAATGTTGCTCTTCTTCCTTTTCCTATGAAAGTTAACCTAGTGTTTCCTTCAAAAGATATTTCCAAAGAACTTACAGGAACAATCTCTGGTTCAATTCCCAGCACGTGCTGTGCACCTTATCCTCTCCTGCTGCAATATTTGGTTCTATCACTGTATTTCCTTCTCTTTTGTAATTGTAGCTCATGACTGACCATTTATAAAGCAACCTGGGGTTTGACAGTTTCCTAATGAGATGTTACAAGCCCTCATTACAGCTACTTTCAAACGGCTGAATGCGGTGTCTTTTTTTTTTTTTTTTTGTCATGGTTTTCACTTCAGTGAGAAGGTTAAGCAAGCAGGAATTCTTTTATTTCAGTTGTAGCCCCTTATTTTCAGTTCTCTAGAGAAGATGATTAACAGAGCAGCCCTAGAGAGATTTAAGTTTTGAATGTTGAACTCCACTTAAAGTAGTCAGTTCCTTTTCCCAATGTAGCCTAAGTTTTGACAACTTAGAGATACATTTTCATTCTCAGGTACTCTGAACAATTTCTTCTCTTTACCCCAATCTAATCTTTGGAGGTAGTCTGATGCCTTTCTCATGTTGTTTGGCAGACACATGAGAAGACTGTTAATCATCCTCTACATCCTACTTAGCCAGCTGCATCAGAAGATCCTGTTTTCTAGGCAGATTTATCTGCTATACTGTAACCTACTTTGAGATTTCAGCCCTCATTCCACTGGAAATAAACAATGTAGTGATGAGAAGAAATCAGCTCCTTTCCAGATTGTAAGGTTGTTACCAAGTCATTATTCTCTGAAATGTTGCAGGACTCCTTAACTTTCTAAGAAAACAGGCTACAGAATTTTGAAGTTGGACACACAAAAAAGCTTACATACCTCAGAATTTGGCCTTCATGTCTCTGTGGTATCAGGCTTCATTCGAAAAATGGGTATCTGTCTTTCCATAGATCATATTTCTGGCAATAGATCTTCCAGTATGATACTTATATTGTATACATGAAATTAACAGGAAAATATGTATGGTAAGAGACTTTATTTTTTGTGTCCAAACTGATATACTTTGTAAGATGTATTTTTTATAAAGCAAATATGTGGTTCTCTAAAGATATTCCAAGAAAATCACTGATTTATTCTGAAAGATAAATGTGATGTACAGACAATTTTTCATTTATATATTTGTTTAAGAGTGGAATGGCACCAAATACATATATAAATTCAGTCTCATACAGACATTCTCAGAAAGAAAGAGGGGAGTATTAATTTTTCCTTTTTTGTGTGGAAAAAAAAATACATTATTTTTAATTCAAATATAATCAATTAACATTTGCAGTGCCTGTTATATCTCCTGCTACTTTCAGTTTTCATGATATATTTCATTAGCTTGAACATACTATTGTGTCACTTGTGCAATAGCAGTCCTCTACATGAAACAATTGTCTATTGAACTACTCTCCACCTTCTGTAACATTTAGAAGCTACATAGTGAATGAGGTAAGGAACAGTAAAAGGAGATTATTTCTTCACTTGGCTAGCTAAAAGTCAAAAGAATTTCTCCTTGTCATCGAGTCTCCTTGTGATGAGATACTATCTACTTAGGACAATTTTTTACCTGAAGTCTGTTAGGTTTCTCATTTTTTAAACCTCCAGCTTGAGATGCTGCTGATGTGGTTTGCATATTTTGCTGTCATCAAGGAGGTTTATGTTTGCATTTACCAGGTGAAGTAAAAATCTTCAATAATCTTAGAGAACAAGAGGAAGATGTCCCATATTGATACCCCAAAAGGTATCAATATCAAACCCTCAGGATTCAACCTTAAAGTATCTGTGATAACAGTCTCCATCTATAGAATGGGTGATGCTGAAAGGTGTTCCATATAAACATAGCGGTATATGTTACAGAAGAGTTCTTCAGAAAATCTGAATTACATATCAACAGGTAGATTTAACAGTTTGACCTAGAGAATGCTTTTTTGTTTGTTTGTTTGTTTTGGTTTGGTTTGGTTTGTTTTTTTTTTCAGTGAGCATTTTTCGTATATGGCAAGGAGTAGATGTGTGACCTGTGGAAAATAGTATCTAATTTAATATTGTGTAAATCCACTTATTTTGCCCGATGATTACATTTGTTATTTCATTATGAAATTGTATTATTCCGATTATATTTTAAAATATTATGATTATATTACTATTTAGTAAGCATTTGCCTGGCAAAGTCCAGATAACTTTAGAAACTAAAACAAAAAATGATGATCTGTTTGAGGGGAGGGGTCCGCAGAGGAGTCTGGATAGACTGGGCCAAAGGGCCAAGGCCAACTGTATGAGGTTCAACAATGCCAAGCACCAGGTGATGAGGGCAAATAGCCTCAGTTTGCACCAGAGGAGGTTTATGTTGGATATCAGAAGAAACTTCTTTACAGAAAGGGTTGTGCAGTGATGGAATATGCTTCTCAGGGAAGTGGTTGGTTCACCATCCCTGGAGGTCTTCAAGAAACATGTAGATTTAGAATTTAGTAGTGTGGCTTAGTGGTGGACTTTAGTACTAGGCTAAAAGTCAGATTAGTTGATCCTAGAGGTCTTTTCCAACTTGAATGATTCTATGATTCAATTATTATGTTAAGCGTCACTCTTACTCAGCTGTGGTAATCCCTGTGTAATATGGATTCTTACAAAGAAAATAAATGAGGAATAAAAAGAAAAAAACTATATTTTTTCTTTACATTGTGTCTGCAGCTTAGGAAATAATGTAGTATATACCAGCAAAAAACTTCTTTACCTTTCTGCTACCTACAATGAAACAGAGTGCCTGATAAAAATGACCCTTCTGCACCACCCCCAACATTTGTCTTGTCTCCTCTGTGTCCTTTGTGGTTTGAAGAAAACTCATTTTTACTACACCTTTCCTGATGGAAGGCATAAGACAGATGTGGATTATTTCTTTTGCCATCTGTCTTGATGTACATTCTCACAGACTTGAAGGATCAGAACAGTTGTTTAAGTTGACCTCTATTACACTTTTGGAGCATTTGCTTAAAGCATCTATAATTAAAGTTCTTTGTAAATTTCCGTGTAGATGTAAGATCTTGACCTTGGGTTCTCCTATCATTTTGGTGTTTGATCCCATCTAAACATACTATGTTATGAATATACCAAATTTACCCATTACATGCTGTTTCTTAATTAGCAGAGATATCACTATCAGAGCTGAAATTTGGGACTGATGCATTTTACTAGAAATCTTTAACTGAGAGCACATCTTTGCTATCAAACTTCCACAAAGTGCTACAGGGCATTTTTTTCAATTATCACATACAATAGTGTAAGCCATTAATTTGTAATAGCAAATGCAAATACCTAGAGTATTTCTGAGACACTATTCCTTCTCTATTAGAACTATGATGCCAGACTGAAGGAAAAAGAAGAATGATTTAAAACACAATGAATTTCAAAGATATTGCTTGTAACAATAAATTCATTTTTCTTCACCTCTTATTTCAGTGTTGTATCTCAGGTTCTGGTATTGTCAGCTTTTTCTATAACTCTGTTACTTATTAGGTGTACCTTTCTTTTTCTTTAGGCAGTGTAAGTCTAAAGACTGAATATCAGTCAAACAACTAGACTGAATAAGAGACCTCAAACTACTAGAGATTAAGAAACCCTCACAAGATAATTTTACTATGAAGAATTTTTGTTGTTGATGATGTTGTTTTTTCTCCACTTCTTTGGTAGCTTTTTTTTTTTTTAAGGGAATATTGATTTGCATGATTGCTATTTACACACTTTTTTACATCTCTTTAATATGTGCAAGATTATTATGACCATTTTTTGTATGCAAAAATGATACTATTTTGATACAATGATACAATGATACTATTTTATGTGCACAAGCCAAGTACATATTTTGGAAGGTATCTTCTGGGATGATTCAAAGTAATCCCTTATTTTATTTTACTCTGTTGTCTGGCCTCTGTAAAACAGCTATTTTTCTTCTGCAGCTGATATAAAGTAAATGGAGAGGATTCTAATTTTACTTTGCTGGTGTATAAATGTGTCATTTCATACAACTAGCTGTTTTTCTTTGTAGCAACTTCTTTCTCTCTGTTTTAGCCTGCGGCTCCCCTTTTTATTTGATCAGTATAGTTTATATCATATTGCAGGCATCACTTCTTCCCAGGAGAAAAACAGGATTTCAAATTGCTACTCATGATTCCTAAGGCGAACTGAGAGCACACTGACTGAATTAATGTTTCCTTTAGTGTTTTCAGGGCTTATTGGTTTTATTTCCATTAGCTCATGGATTCATTGTTTTTTCAACCACTAATAAAATTATTTTTTCCAATGACTGACAATTATTTTTTTCCAGTTGTTTACAGTTCACCCGAATACAATTTCTGTTAACTAGAAAATTAATCAATCTGATTATTACAGGACAAAATAATTAAAAACACACTAAGCCTAGAGTACCTTTTTTCTATCTATGCCTTCAAAAGGAAATCCACGTAGCCTGGCATTCAGGTTATATTCAGACTTAATGTCTCTAGGAACAGCTCTTCCAGAATTGGAACTGTTGCTATGAATTTCCTAATATACTTAATCCATAAAATGATTTATATTTGCTTGCTAAAGTGGCTTCCTGAAACATACTGAAACAACTCTAATTAATAACACTTTTAAAGAGAGTTTTCCTCTAAAAGTAATTCAATTTCCACTGAAAAATTCCCATCCCTTACAGTATAATTTCAGTAGCCACAGTTCATACATTGCCATTATGGTTTGATGGAATTTATCTTGCTTAATTTTATCCCTCAAAATCATTGTATTCTCTTTATTGCAAACTTGATATTACAGCTTTGAAACCATTAGCAAATCTGCCCTTGACATCGATGAAGCAGACCTAGACTTTAAAATACCATTTCCACTCCATATTTGTATGCAACAATGTAGACATAGATTCCTTATTCCCCATAGAGATAACATGAGAAGCTTCAAATGAGACATACAGTGTAGCTGAACTTAACATGAAAAACTCATCTTCCTCATCAAATACTCAGTTTACAATAAGATCAGCTAACAGAAAATGAGTAGTAGCTTTTGTACTTGCATTTTGTAGAAAAATAATTTTATATTTAGAAAGTAATGTACTGATCCTTTTAACATCCATTTTCTATCTGAAATCCAACTACATATCATACTAAACTCCTGGAATTAAAAAGAAAAAGTATCTTAGAGGGGTAGTATGGCTGCCACCAAAGGTAATATTTACACCACCTGACACCAAATCTTATCCTGACAGGACAGGGTATTTGATGCACACCACCGTCTTCTAGATCACACAACAAGATGATTCAACACAGACCTGGACCAAAAAGTTTGACCATCTGTCTTTCACCAAGCAGATTGACACCTTTATTGATGTCAAACTCACAGAGATTTATTGATGTCTAATTTTTCATTTCTGTTCTGGCAGCTCTCCCTCAAACACATTTCTTTTTGGATTTGGCCTGGAAATATTTTTGAAGTAAACTCTAACCCTTAATAGGTACCAGTGGGAAAAATCAACAAAAATAGGGGGAGAAAAAGAACTCCAGTCACCAATGAGGTGAAAAATAAGACTTATGCATAATTTCACAATGCAATGCAATGTTTGTTTATTTGTTTGATTTTCATGCTAGTAAAGATATTGCTTATGGATAGATCAGGAAAAAGCTATTTTCTGAAAGCAATATGTTAGCATGTTTCACGAAGGTGTTCTTTAACATTTTCAGTAGCCATTATTCATACCCATTTCAAAAAGCCTAAAGAGAAGATATGTAAAGTTGTGGATCAATTTTAAATGACATTTGGCACTCAGCATTTTAAAAATGCTGCTAAGTTAAATGTCTGATGTTTTCCCTCCTGCCCCTAGCCTCCATCACTCACTGGAGACAGGGACACTTCCAGTGGTGGGCTGAATCTGGACCTGAATGTCTATTTTTTATTTATTTTATCATGCAGACTTAAAAGTTGACAAGACAATGATGTGCTTTACCTTTCTTTAACTATATGACTATATTTGTGAGAAGTGGATAAGATCAATTTATTGGGTCTTTGGCTTCCTGTGGAAGAATATGGAGTTGGAGTGGCTGGGACAACAAGATTAAGCAGTTACTATGAAGTTCTGAATCTTTTGTTTTCCCATTTGACATAACCTTTAACTGAAAAGTCAAAGCTTTAAAACATCTGTTATTCAAATATTGTAAGCCAGGGTTAAGCCTGCAACTAATTTTCTTTCATCACATTCACACAAATTAATTGTGCATAACATAGTCAAATTTGTCTGTTTTATTTTTAACTGAATCTATATCAAGGCTCCAGCCAGGGGTTTGGTCTGTCCCTGCTGTGAGGAGTATGTTTGTGTTTGTCTTCGTCATCCTATTAAACTGTGTCAGCATCCTGGTTGTAGCTTTTGGGAACATAGTCTTTGTCTTTGATGCTGGGTACTACTTTTGAGCAGTACATTGTATACCTATAGCATAAGCTCTTTTTAACCATCTAGAGATCACTGAAAGCTACTGATATCACCTAACTTAATATTGTATGAGATTTTGTGGGACTCTATCAACAGATACACATAACTCTGCTGTTGTCAGGGGAAAAAAAATACAGTAAGGATGATGTCTGTTTAGGCACTTATCCTTATGTCTGTAAGAGCTTCCACAAGCTCCTGATCAAGAGCTGATCAGGACACACAGCATCCTCTTAGCTGAGTTAAGTGGCATCCAAAGTAAAAAATTTGATTTACAGGAGCAGTGTTTCTTTGCACTAGTCTATCTTTTGATGGTCATGTGAAATTTTATGAGATAATTGCCATTGGATGCATTAAAGGGGTTGGGATGTCTCTCAGAAAAAGTGTAGCAGACATTCCACTCTGCTTCCTATGTCTGATTTGGAACAGGAGTGGAACATCCATTTTGGTGTATTTGCTTAGTGGTTTGACTTAATTTGTCATAGTCTTTATTGGTCATTAGCAGTAACAAGAAGAAAAATTTGCAAAGTGCAAAATTTTTTTTGCTTTGTATCTGCCAGGCAAAACAAAACAAAACAAAACAAAACAAAACAAAAAAAAAAAAAAAAGAGAAAGTCCAATTCCTTGTTTTTTACCACTTAACATCACCTGCCCTGTTTCAAAGACACTTTAATCTCCCCACTTTTTCCTGCCTTCTACCCCTCCATTCCAGCCCATAAGAGGTCTTTCTGTTTAAGATTATTTGGACAAAGTACTAAACCCACAGGTTCTGGTGATGTCAGATATCAGATATCAGAAGTGTTTTTTTGTTGTTGTTTGTTTTGTTTTGTTTTTCTAGGCAATCACAAGCTAGACATGAGTAGGGAGCTATACACTCAATTTCTGTGAACTTCAATATCAAAAATATTTGCCACATGAAACTGCCTGTGAATGGTGAATAAAGCAATGCCTACCTGTATAGCAAATTTCAAAAATGACTTTGGGGTTATTATTTAGAATAACAGGACACAAGCAGAAGTAAAAATCTACCTATATAACTCTTTCATCATCAAATTTACTTTTTAAATGCTTGAAAATTACTGCTAGGTCTTCGGAGGCAGTGAGTTACATAACTGCTTTGTCCAGGACAGAGATCATTGTCTCTGCTTTTTCTCCTTGGCTTCACAATATGGCAACAGTGAGAGCAGCCAGTAGCCCCTGGTCTCCTTATACTAATTTTATCAGATATCAATTGACAACACTGCAAAATGCTGACGTTTTTCTCACTGATATTACATTATGTAAAATTTTACCTTGGGATGGACTGCAATGCTAAGAAAAAATGCTGGTGCAGCCAAAATACTGCTGTATAATGCTGTTGTGGCAATAAGGGACCTATTGTTTTGTATTATACTTGGCTGAACAGAAGCACCTTATAATAGCAAAATAACATTTACTTTATGAACACATTTCAAATCACATTTAAAAGCACACCATTGATTTTTCTGCACTGTATATTGTTAGAGATAGTTGCATTGCGTGATAGTGTTCTTCAACTCTATCATGTTTTTCCAGAAAAAGAATCCCCAAAGGACTAGGGAGTCTTTCCCTTTTCAGTGAAATCTTCCCTTCTCAGGCACTACTGATAGCAGGGTTACTTTCAGAAGCAGCCTCCACATCAAATCCTGACCATTTGAACCCCATGGGAAGCATCGGTATGATGCTTCCAACCATTTTCCCAGGCCCTCAGACAGCCTGTCTGATGCATCACTGTACATTCCTGCATTGTGGACAAAGCTATCATGTAGCTTCCTGATAAAGGACCTCAGTAAGAAAGAAAAGCAATCAAAGCCAAAGTAGTCAAATTAGCAGTCCTGGTAAAGTTATGCAATAAGGTGAAACTTGACTTCAGCAAGGCTTTTGACACCATTTCCCACAGCATTCTCCTCAAGAAACTCTGCTCGTGGCTTGGACTGGCGTATGCTTTGTTGGGTTAAAAACTGGCTGGATAGCTGGGCCCAAAGAGTTGTGGTGAATGCAGTCAAATCCAGCTGGAGGCCAGTCACTAGTGGCGTTCCCCAGGACTCGGTACTGGGGCTGGTCCTCTTTAATATCTTTATCAATGATCTGGATGAGGGCATTGAGTGCACCCTCAGTAAGTTCGCAGATGACACCAAGTTAGGTGCGTGTGTCGATCTGCTTGAGGGTAGGAAGGCTCTGCAGGAGGATCTGGATAGGCTGGATCGATGGGCTGAGGTCAACAGTATGAAGTTCAACAATGCCAAGTGCCAGGTCCTGCACCTGGGGCAGAACAACCCCAAGCAGAGCTACAGGCTGGGAGATGAGTGGTTGAAAAGCTGCCTGGTGGAGAAGGACCTGGGAGTATTGGTGGATAGTCAGCTGAATAGGAGTCAGCAGTGTGCTCAGGTGGCCAAGAAGGCCAATGGCATCCTGGCTTGTATCAGGAACAGTGTGGCCAGCAGGGCTAGGGAAGTGATTGTCCCCCTGTACTCAGCTCTGGTGAGGCCGCACCTTGAGTACTGTGTTCAGTTTTGGGCCCCTCAGTACAA
This sequence comes from Aythya marila, assembly GCF_965140915.1. Taxonomy (NCBI): domain Eukaryota; kingdom Metazoa; phylum Chordata; class Aves; order Anseriformes; family Anatidae; genus Aythya; species Aythya marila. The sequence continues at coordinate 64,504,020 of NC_139080.1, read as the reverse complement.
GAAGGACATCGAGGTGCTCGAGCAAGTCCAGAGAAGGGCAACGAAGCTGGTGACGATTCTGTGATTCTGTGATCCTGGAATAAGGTGCACTGGACTACAGGACAGACAAATTAAACAGTTCTAACTTTTAAATAATGTCTTACTGCTTGCCTTACTACATGGCCTTGCACACATCACTCACTCTTTCATCTGTGTCACAGGGAATCCAATGCTTGTTTACCTGCTTAATGGGTATCTTGTGAGAATTAAGGAATCGATGTTCAGTAACACATTTAACTAATGTAACCAAATGAAACTAATTACATGTTTAAGCATTGTTGTTAAGCAGCTGATCCAAAGTCGTTCTTGAAGGCAGATTGGAACCATAAAATTTGAAGTGAGGCATCTGATTTTGTTTCAGTTCATTATGGTCTCTGATTGTAAAATTTTCATGTGAACTGGGCAAGTAGATTTCAAATCAATTCTGTGATGTTAGAAGTTCCCCAAATCCCAAGTTCAGATGAGTTTTCTGTAAGCACCTTGGAAGTCAAAGAGCCTTGCTAGTTTACTTTGTGCTGGGGAGTCAGCTTATCAGACATCTGACCATATCAACAACTCCAATCTTTTTTATATAGATTACCATTATTCTGTCTACAGAAAAGTGTAGGCTGATTAGTCTGCCACTTCCGACTGGAAAGTCAAAATACTCCAACTCTAACTAGTGTTTCCCCTTGAGACTAGAAAAATCTAGTCAAGATGTGTTACAGCTGTACAAGTTGCTCCATATCTTCATGCCAAGAAACATGATTCCTAACTATGTTACTGAGCAATTAGCACTTGGACACTTCCAAAACAGTAACTGAATACCTGGAGAAAATGTTCCCCTCAAAAATATTATCATAAGACCCCCAGAGGAGACTTCACCATTATGCTGGCAGAAGACACCAGTCAGCAACAGGAGAGCTATCTCTGCAAATGTTACTTGAATATAGCGATGCTGATTTTGGAGCTTTCAGGTTTCCAGGATCTCTTTTCAGGACACCACAATGAATTAATCTGCTGCAGGAGCATTTCCTGTCTAAAACTATGTGTCCTTAAATACTGAAGTAACGCTATGATCAAGAGCAGAATTATTTTGACATGACCCACCTTTCAAATGAAAAATTTTATTACAGGATAAGATACTTAGGAATTGCCAAACTGTAACAGATGGAAGGTGCACAAAATTTTCCTATGTCTGAAAAAGACTCACAGCACGCTATTTAGAAAAAGAAATAGGTCATATATTTTCCCCATGGAAATATATTGGTATCCTGTGCTAGAGATTGTACATGGATGTGTATGTTCAACAGCCTACAGAAAATCTATCTTTAGGTTGCTTTTTAAACATATAAATTGAGACTTCAGTGGGAATACTTCTATAGTCTTCTGTTTTACGTATCCCATGAAAAAAATATTTCCTTTTGTTTTAAGCTTGCAACCGTCTCTTTCTTTTGAGAAGCCATAAATAATCTCACCACCTTTCATCCCCTTACAGGATGTTTCATCCAAGGATATTTCTCTCATCTAGGATATTTCTCATAGACATGCAACCCACTTCACACATCTGATCACACAAGTGGCCCTTCTTGGTGGTATTTCTGTAACTTCTATGAGATAAGTGACAAGAGCTTAAGTACACTATTTAAGAAATAAAATAAGCTTTTGATAATGAACAAAATGGTGATTTCTATCTACTTTTCAGCTGCTTTTCAATGAAGCCCAGATACTTTCTTTGCATTTCAGATTGACACTGACCATTAAACTGATGTCCACAGGGAGTTTTTTCAAGTGATTCCAAGTCACATACTTGTTTTCAAAAGCAAACATAACCAATACATATAGTCTACTGTGATTTATGTCTGCTGGAAAGATGTTATTTACATTTCTGTTATTCACAAGCCATCTTAAAATAAAGCATACTTATACAGATGTCTTGATTGCAAATTATAAAAATTAAAAGAATGTCAAATGTCATTTGAGTATGTGTTTTATTGCCATAGTAACCCAAAGGTAACTGAATAGGTTAAGCTACAAATTACATACTCAGCTATTTAAAGACCTCAATGAAATAAAGTCACTTAATCAAGCTTATCATTGCTGGTACTATGTAATCAAGACAACCCTATTAAAGCCAAAGTCAAAATGCTTCATGTTTCTGTGTTGTCTTTGTTCAAACAGCATTCTGTATGCTCCAGCATATCAAACACAGACAATCAATGAACATTACTTGTTGTTACAAGCTATGTTTTGCTACCGTGTTAAATAGACATTAGTTTTCTGTTGCAAATTCTCCACATTGTCACTTTTCTGGCATCATTTATAATTAAAGCTTAATTTTTTTCAAACTTATCCTTTCATATGCTAGATGTTCTCCAGTTGCACACACATCTTAAGCAACAACAAAAACAGATTCTCTGAAAAGTGCACTCCTGGGTTTTCTACTTCTAACTCAAAATGATATGCTTGGAATACAATTTTAAGCTGTGGCTGTTGCCAAGCAAAATTGCATTATAATCAAAAGCACACAGAACAAGGGTAGGAAAGGGAAACAAAAAAAATCCCACCTCTTAGATTCAGACATTGTGCCAGAATAATAAAAAAATCTTTATTTGGAAAAATCAGTACACCTATTTTCTGCAATTTATTATTCCTAGTAAAGCAATAGAAATTTAGATTGGTTGATATGTCAGTAATAACTTACATATGCATTGCACTGTGGTACTTTTCACACTTTCCATCATGAAATACGGAAAGTTGTTCTGTAAACTGTAATACAAATAACTGCTTACTCCACAGATACATGTACCTTCAGCATGTGTCCAGAGTTTTATGGTCCCATGAAATCAAGTGCAGCATTTGTTATTTATCCTCATCTAGAACTACACCAGAAAGTGAAAATAAAGTAAAATAATAAAATAAAATAAAGTAAAGTAAAGTACAGTAAAGAAAAGTAAAGTAAAGAAAAGTAAAGTAAAATAAAATAAAATAAAATAAAAACCTGTTTGTCCAAATGAAAATGCAAGAATTTTCAGAGGCCTGACCAAGTTATAGTGCAATGTTCAGGAAGAAGTTTGTAAAAACCCAGAGAGGAAATCACCACTTGAATTTAACTCTGAACATATTCATGGAAACATTTTCTTCCTGTATGACAATGTTATAGATTTGACACTTACATTACCTTTTTCTGGCATGAAAAATCCACACTATCGTTACAATAGCTAATTAATGTAATAATTTCCAAATAACAAGGTGGCTGCTCAAGGGTTGCTACTTATCCTACCTTTAAAAAGCATGTTATGGGAACACAAATGATTACTGTATACAGTTGGAGACTCCTTCTTCATCCTCTCCTAGTGGACTTCTCCTGCAGTGGACATCTTCCCAAGGATTCAAATAGCAATCCAGAAAATCACTTCAGCATTTAAATTTAAGCATGTGAATAAACCTCTTCACTTCATGGGAAACACTTATGCTTAAACTTAAGCATAAATTTAAACTGACTGACAAGAGCATATGGTGTACTATAAAGAAATGTGCCACCTACCATTTCATCAACATTATGTCCTACAGCACCTGAGTTTTCTTTGGAAATTGTCCATCTTGTTAAAAAACAGGCCTAAACTTGATTAGCTTATAAAATGTTGGATGGCTTGCAGTCTGAAGTAGCTCAGCTGCACATGAGTGGGCAAAATAAGTTTTGTGCCAGGAAAATAGACTCCCTCATTTTTCAAAATGAACTAATTTTTCCACTGCCTTTTCCTTCATATTAAGATAAATCATTAGAAGGAAATCACAGTTTATTCACCTCATGAAACATTTACCATCTTGTCACTATTTTAATCATATTGATTTGGACCTCAATCCTGTTCTGGACGAGTTCAAAGGAAACAAGATCAAGCCTATAGAAAATAAAAAATAGCTTTCAGCAACATAATTCTGCTAAAATCATTAACAAAAAATAAAATAATTATTTTATTTATACAGCAATGATCTTTCTTTTTCACATTCTTATGTGCTTGAGGTTTGACTCCAGTAAACCAAATACAGAAAACCCCAATCGTTTGAACTTCTCAGCCAGCTCAGACAAGCTTCATGTGTCTGGAAGCACTAGCATTGACTAACCACTCTCTCCAGAGCAGCTCACTGTATCTCCCATGATGAAAAAAATCTTAATTTCATACAGTGATGGTCAATAATGCATTAAGGTGTAGATCTACAGCAAGACAGAAAGAAAAACTTTTGAGGTAATCCAGAATAGTACTCAAACTTCTAGAAAAGATTTACCCTTGCTGTTTCTCAAGTATTAGGTTATGCAGAGAACCAGTTTTGTGTACACATGTATGTCTATGGTTAACAACTCAATTTTAACATTGGTGGAATTTTCTACTGCATTTGTTACTCTGGGGCTTGCTTTAAAGTGTTCATGACTCCATTATTTCACAATCAACTCTTATACAACCTAGCGAAATATGTACTGTTCAGTGGGGACTAGTTACACGCTGAGTTTCATATATCAAAGTTTTGTCATTTCTGAGTTATGCTAAGGAGAAAAAATCCAGTTGCAACAACTTTTCTCTTTTCTTATTGAAAAGAATAGTGTAGTGTTTTCACTCAGGAAGAAAAAAATGAGAAACAGATGAACATATTTTACTCCAACTGCAAAAGGGGGGCAAAAATCACCCTTATGCAGAGACCATCCATATATAATTGTAAAGCAGAAAGGTGAGAATTTTGAACAATGAATATCTGCAGACAAGTACTTTCAGCAACAAATGTTTTCACTCTCAATCACATCTACATCTCTTTCCCCATCCTCCCCAGTGCTTTTCTGATCTTTCTCTCTCCCTTTGCTTCTCCTTCTTAGCAAGACAGGAAGAAAATCTTTTGAGGTAACCCAGAATAGTACTTGAACATCTAGAAAAGATTTACCCTTGCTGTTGCTCAAGTATTAGGTTATGCAGAGAACCAGCACATGTGCATATTGGTTAACCATAAGCCTATGGTTAACAGCTTAATTTAAACAGCAGTGGAATTTTCTAGCATTTACTCTGATAATTGTTAACATGTTGTAGGTAGTTACTAAACTGTCTTTGCCCCTTTTCTAAGTTAGTAACCATCATTCATCCCTCATCACATAGCCCACTTTTTGTTGCTTTTGTGGCTATCTGTTGACACCTGGAAACCAGTAAACTCATTAATAATTGCATAGCTTGAAAAATGTTGGTAGCAACATAAGTTTAGCATGGTTAAAACAAATATTTGGATTTCAGTGAACTAGAAGCACTGGAGGGCTTCTAGCATGGGCCTAATGCCCACAAACCCAGCTTTTTGAATACTTATGCCAAGCCAGCCTGTCAGCAGTTAGTGATAAAGTTGAGGAAGGCAATATCAAATCTAAGGAATGGGGAAAGGGAACATGACAGAAAGGTGGGCAGCAAATTCCAGCTACACCCTGAAAAACTGTGATTCATGGTCATGTTTATATTATTGCCATGAATTGCACTTTTTCAGAAATTCTTATCTGTAATTAATTTGCCAATTACACACCATTAATTTGTCATGAAACTCTATTTTCCCCCTCTTTTCCCATGTAACCCCCTCCAGTGAACTAACCAGTTGAATCCTTGGTAATGAACTGACAGACATGAATGATCCTAATAACCATAGGCCATCCTCATTTTTCTATTTTGTCAGTCATATGGTATTTCAGAAGAGGTATTTACAGTGTGCTGGTAATCCTTGTGAACAGAAAAGGTGCTTGAGCTTCACAATTTCACTTTATAGATAGCTTTTTCTGTAACTAGCCCTGGAACATAAAATGACCCACTTTGGTGGACCCAATCAAGTTTCTCTTAAGCTAATCAGTTAGCTCTCTGACAGAGCCTTAAAAATGTTTCAGTGCTGATCAAAACCAGATGGCTGTCATTAGGAGTTTTTAATCTGACTATGTCATGTTGATGTACATTAAGTTCAGTTCTCTATGCATCCTTTTATATGCCAATGACCTCTTAACGACTTATTTTAAATCTGAAGTCCCCTCTAAGGCTGAATACACTACATTGCTGATATACACAAAAATGAAATGTGTATGTTTACAAAAGAACTGCTCCAAATACTTGTCCCTCCCCAGTGACAGCTTCTCAGCTTAATGGTGTGCACAGCACAGCATTTGGTTTCATAATGAATTTGTCCTTCTCTGGCTATACCATTATTCCTTCCATTTCTGTAAATAAATCTAAAGTACAACCAAATGCAAAAACATTATGTATATGCAACTGAATCTGTGCGGAAAGCTATCAATCCTCTAACATACAAACACATGAAAGATAGTATGTGACACCTCATTCACCTTAATTAGAGCTTATTAGAACCTGCTTTGATTCTTACAATGGTGAATCCAAAGCTCTTATCTGACAGGTTAATGAGGATCTGAAATGAATAGTGTTACTAATGAGGATCTGCTGAAATTAATCGTCTGTTATTATTAACAACACCAAAAGCTACATTTCTAAAGATTAGATTATGTAAGATAATGTACAAAAAGGAAGCAGCCAAAGTAAAATATTATCAAGTAGTAGGTTGTTTCCAAGCCAAAATCAGAACATCAGCTGATTTTTTTTGTTTTGTTTTTGTCTGAGAGAGAAAAAATGCAGCTATTTATTTCTAAGAAAAACTGTTTTGATACTTTCAGAGGTTTTCTTTAAAATCAATTATTTTTTTTAAATAGGGAAGGAGAAATTCTTCTATAGGAAAACTTAGTTGAATAATGAAACACCTTTGTCATAGTGGATGGGGGAACTACAGTATAAAAATTTAGTTATACAAGACTTGAAGTTGAGAAAACTGAAGCCCCTAAACCAAGAAAATGTCAAGTGTATTAGCAATAAATTTCTAATTTAAGAACTGTTTCTCTTTTTCCTTCTCCTTAGCTTTCCTGGAAGGCTGGTCCCTATCTTTTGGAAAGGCAGCTTCAAAGCTGTGAAGTTGGCTTGTGTTGTCATTCAAGATTTCATTCTCTACAAAGCAAAGAAATGGGGGAAAACATCTTAACAGAGGCTGTTCCTTTGAATACTCTATCTTCAGATCTTTAACGGAGTTGTTTCTACTGACATGACTGCAATACTGGAAAGAGGACACATGATAGAAAAAGAAAGCATATGTTAGTTTGATAATACTCTCCTGAATTGCTCAGTACATAATTTTTTATCCTTTTCCTTCTTCTGTCTGACCATATGGTGGTTTTAAATCAGGTGGGTTAAGCAATCCTAGAAGGAAAAATAACTCTTAGCAATTAATCTGAAGTTAGAACTAATCATCTGTTGTATATCTGATTATTTTATTTGTTTATTCATTTATTTACTTATTTATTTATGGAGAAGTAGAATTGCCAGATGGCTTTTTGCATTACTTCTGTGGTGTGACTCCATTTTGTCCTCCCTTATCCTTTACTTCCAAAGATAAACAATTCATATTAAATACCTGCACAATAAGCATTTTCTGTGTCGTAATAATTTTCATTGCCCTTTCCTACACCTTTTTATTTTTCTCTTGGTAGATGGTATTTTATCATCTGCGATAGGTTGTCCAGAACTGAAATTTTATCCAAAGCATTCTGTGTATTAAAATAACATTAGACCACTATCAGTGTTTCTTTTTGTACTCTTCCTAAGACAACCTAACATCTACTATTTTTTCCTCTCATTATTTATGCTGCAGAATTTATTATTATTACTTATTTTTAACAGTATGCATGATAGTGTGTACATTTTTCTTGGTATAACATTTTTTTGGTTAGAATTACAGAATCAAAGAAGACCTTCAAGATCATCAAATCCAATTGTTAACCTGGCCTATTAAATCCCACCACCAAACCATGTCTCTTAGTGCCACATCCACATGTCTCTTAAACACCTTCAGCTAAGGGGAGACCACCACTTTCCTGGGCAGCCCATGTCAATACTTAAAAATTGTTGTGGGATGCTTTTGCAAGTTTGTTGGATGGTTTCTTTCTACTTACTATACTTCACATTGTGTTTCAGTTGCATTTCCCTGTAGAGTCTTGTGAGAGGATCCTTGAGATTTTTTTATTTATTTATTTATTTTCATTTTCTGCACTGATCATGCCTAGCTAACTAATTTTTACTCATTTGTAAGAGTGATAACATTTTTCCTGGTATATGTGCCCAACAGCAGACTTCCTCAGCAGAAACATTGTAAGCATCTGTCATCAATGAATATTTCTGCTATGACCTTGTCTAAAATGATTCTTGTTTTCAATCCGCCAGTATTCTGTGCCAGAGAATTCCACCCACTAACAATTCGCTGTGTGAAAAAATTGTTAAACATACTGCTTGATAAATTCATTTAGTGCTCATTCCTGTACTGTGAGACACAGAACAAATATTCCCTGCCTCTCTCCTTGATCCACTGATGACTTCATGGGCCATTCTTTTCCCCTTTGCCCTTCCTTCATCTCTTTTCTAAGCTGAATTTTTTTATTGTATTGTCTCTTTGGAAAGAAATTATTTATAAATTCTGAAAATTCTTTTTTGGCTGTTTGTTTTCTCATAAGTATTATACTAGTTTGATTCCATCCTTTCTGAGATGGAAAAGCTACTTTCTGTAGTGTTCAAGAATAGCCTTTAGCATGGATTTATATATTTAATTTTCATAACATTTCCTGATAAAACTTACATTTATGCTTGCCTTTCTTAACTGCCATTGAACTGACTGTTTTCAGAACTACTCAGAATGATGATAAGGCCTCTTAACAACCTATAGCTGTGCATGTATAATTAGTTTTTTGTTTGTTTGTTTGTTTGTTTGTTTTACTTTATTTTTTTCTGCATGTGCTTTACTTAGCATTTATAGACATGGTATTTCATGTGCTGTTACCCACTCCCAAAGTTTTGTAAAACTACTCTTCAGCACTTTACAGATAAAGGTAAATATCATTTTAGATTGAGAAAAGAAATTAATTATGTCTTTGTCCAGACAAATAAAGATAATAGCATGCATTGTGGGTGAAACATATGGTCATATCTCATCTGTACAGGTCCTGTCTGTCCAGTTGCTCTCTCTTAGAGACCACCATCCCTTACTTGTCCCACTGAAAGGTCTGAAAAAATCCCACTGACTTTACTCTGGCCAAGATTTCACTCATAGTGATTCAGGAAGAAGGAAGTGGCTGGAATAGGAATTCATAGACGTTTGAAATCAGCTTGCTTCCAAGAAATTGGAGCAGCCTCACTTGTTAAATACCCTGAAATATTTTCTTAACCACAAAGAAAGACCCCATAGGAATGCTAACATAGTGTTCTCTCTCCCTCTCTCTCTTTCGTCTGATATTTTGTCACACTTCAGCTATCTCTAATTACCATATTTTTGCAAACTGGTGAAACAGGCAGCATTTTCAACTTCCCTCTGAACATTTTGTGAGGCAAAACACAGAAGTAACACCTACATGTTGAGGGTTCTGGTGCTGGCCTTCTTCCAAGCATCTTTTGAGACTAGCTGTAAGAAATCTAAAAGAATTAGACAAGTTGGACCCTACACACCCATATGGAACTAAAAATCTAATGACAACACAGGAAACTGTCAGCTGGTTCTTGAAGAGTCACACAAGAAAGAAAAGCATTGCCAGAAACCTGGTTTATTGAATCTAACTGACACGAACAACAACAAACCAAAATTAGTAAAAGCATGTGCCTAGGGCAACCTACTGCTGTTTATTTATTTTCGGTTTCCTAAAGCTGCTTATTCTTTCAGGTTCTTTGTTGGCTTTTGTGATGCAGCAGTCTTGCAATGGCAAAATGTTATATTATGATGGACAAAGATAATGACAATCAAAGGCAACATACATTTCTGAATAAATAAAATAAAAATTCCGTTGCTTATTAGTTTTCCCATTGTGGCCTTTTACTTCCTCTAGTATAAAGAAAGAAAGAAAAAAAAGAAAAAAAAAAAAAAAAAGATAATGTGCTTCTCAAAATACTGTCTTGTCTTATAGGTAAGGTTGAGAAGGTCTGAAGACTCCCAGTTCTCTTGAAGTATCACATCTTATTGCCAGAACTCACTGCCCTATTTCATTCTTAAGTATAAATGGATCAGAAGACAAAACCATTGTTTAGTCTGCTGAGTTCAAGCTGGAAGTAGTTTGCTGTTGATTCATCATCTGCCTCAGATGTCCGACCTTCAGACTTTAGATGGCAGCTAATACATTCTTCTTCATAGTTCTGCATGGTTCTTATTTTCCTCTAAAATATTGTCATCTCATTCCCTATTTATCTAACAAATAGATACTCAAGGAAGGTTTAATCATGCCAGACTCCGTCGGGCACCAAATCCAGCATCTGGATGTCACTGGCACACAGTCCCATACTGGCATCCTGAAGCCATCTAAGCTTTAAGGAGCAGTCCTCCAGGTGTTCAGCTCCTACTTGTTCCCAAGTTCAGATGTGTTCCCTTTCTCAGGCCTTGTCCCCGTTAGACATGTTCTAAACAAGCTCTAACCAACCCCACAGAAGAGGCAGATAGATGAGGCTCAACCAGTAGATGTAGCACAGAGACCACTGCATTCATGTGGGAATAAGGCACACATTGTTTCTGAACTCTTCTCTGTTTGTGAAGCTTTGAACAACTGTCTCACATCTTTTTGCTATGTTAACTGGTAGGTTATTAGACAGAAATTAACTTCTGTCAAAGCTATTTCTCAGACACATTTCCATTACTGATAAAATTCTCTTCACAAACTCATCCACACTGAGGATCTTCTCTAAGTGCTTCTTGCTCTGCTGAGTAACTTTTAGCACCCACTTTTAGTAACTTTTAGCACACACTTTAGTAACTTTTAGCCTCAAGAAGTTGTTTCAAAATCTGAACACATCCACCAGATTTAGGAAAACAGAGTTAATGAGAACAGGGACATGTTACTTCTGGAAAAGCCTGAGGTAATGGACAACAGCTTCACACTGCCCCCTGAACTTGCCAAGCTTTTTTTAAGGAAACACATCTCTTATGTGGTACAGCAGCATTTCAGCTTGGGAACATGGCTTCAGCCTGAAAGATGCTGGATTTGTACAGTTTTGCAACCAAAGTTTGCAGTCTCATATCTTCCTCTGTAAATCCGTTTGCTGTCTCTGTGGGATTTTCCAATCACCTAATTCTGCCTCAGACATTTCCTTCCAGGCTCTGCTCAACTTTTCTATATTTGCTATAAGAGCAACATTTTTCATACATCAGAGAAGCCAGTAAGACGTATGTGCCCAGACTGGATCTTGATGACACCAGGTTCACTCCCTTTACTTCATTGTCTTTTCTTTCATTGCATATGGGTACAAACAGGAGAATTTGGCCCACAACATAAAAATGACATGTATTCACAACATAAACCGATGATTATATTACCACACAGTACGGCAAATTGTTTTTTAGGCAGTAAAAAGTCATTATCATCTCCAAAGGAGCAATTACACTGCACACTGTGAGTGCATATTAAGAATATTACACAGAACTCCTCTCAGTCTAAATTAGTCTACTGACGTGATGACAGATCTGAAGACAGAAGAGTGCAGAATACCTGGGCATTCTGTGTACTTAAAGAAATTTTCATTAGGGTGACTAAACTGACATGAATATATCAGCAAAGACATTGGAGGCAGATCCTTCTCCAGTGTAAAATATTTATTTCAGTAAATCTAGGTTTGTGTAAAACAACTGCTCTTTACACTTTGAGAGAGATAAAGGAAACTGGCACAAAAGAGTGTGGGGGTAGTGCTTTATTTACCTAATCAAATAGGGTTGCCAGATCAGATTCCGTGTTGCACCAGTACAGCACATCTGCCTTGTATTAGCGACTCTTCAGTGCTCATTCTGCAAATGCACAGGGCCTTTCTTACAGGTCTGACCCTGCCTTCTGTGCATGTCCTCTGAGCCATGGGAGTGCTGTGAGTGTAAATGAGATTAGCGTCTGAACCAAATCACTGTCTTGACTGGACAGATGGACCCTGGTCTGTTCTGCTGCTTGGGTGAAGGTGCCACACGCAAGCACTTCTGTTGCTATTGGTTGTCTTTCCCTCTTAGAAGTGATCTTAAAAGGATGAGAGGCTGGGAGGAAGATTGCTGGGGAAGATTTAACATGACTAAACCCTGAAGAGAATGTTTGTAAATCCTTTGATTCCACTTAGTTTGTTTCATTCAAAAATCATTATTTCTCATACAATCTGCAAGCCAATTACTGGCCTTGTACAGCTGCTTTTAGATTCTGCTGTATTTATTGCTCTAGTTAAAGCACAGACATGCAAGACACTAACTATGATATGTGAAACAGATTCATTCACTGCTGCACTGCAAATCTCATTGGAAGCAATGAATTTCCTTTATTTAGACCTATTCTGCCTCAATCAGTGGGGAAATATAGATTTTTTTTTTCATTTGTATGAACAAGAAAGTCTTGTTAGTGATTTACCTCTGATGTTTATGGATTTCCCTTTAGCACATACAGTACATGGCAAATTGTTTCAGGCAATAAACATTAATTGTATTTTAGGACTCAGAGGTGTCACTGCCTTATTATATTCAGAACCTTGGTAAATTTTTCAGTTCTACTTTTCTTCTGCAGACAGAAATACATAAGCTAAATAATATTTCTTGACTGCTAAGCTACAATTTCTTCTCAATTTCTCACCAAATTTTCAGATTAACGATATTTTTTAAATGTATGAAATATTTAAAAAAAAAAAAAAAAAAAGTTGTAAATGAATATTTGTAATTATAGTGCCTGGTACCCTTCAAGGACTCAGAAAACAGAAAGTTTTAATCTAAAGCAACTTCACAAGCCACCAGAGCTAAAAGTTAATTGGAAATTAATTCCATATTCTGATATTCTGTGTAAATTATTTGTGTTAAATCATGTGTTACTTTATAAATAATATGTATTTAAGCAGGCTTTTGTAAGTACAAGATAATTAACAATAAACAGGAAGCATTATTCTGCAAAAGAATGCTTTGGCCAAGTTTTTTTGTTTGTTTGTTTGTTTGTTGTTGTTGTTGTTTTTTTCTTTTGTTTTTCTTTTCTCATCTATAGCAGTAAAAGAACATCTTACATTTGTACTTTATATGCAAGTCACAACAGTTCTGTTCATAATCACACTGTCTCTCTTTCATATATTCCAGTCACTTGCAAAATGTCCATGATCTGCACAACAAAAAACACACATTACTATTGGTTTAGGGGCTTGGGTTTTTAACCCACATCTCGTTTGAGATTCTAAGATTTCAGACCATCTGTACAGAAAATAGATGTCAATAGTAACTCTTAGATTTTAGACTTTATTCTTTTTTTTTTTTTCTCATCAGTCTACTGACACATACATAATGTTCTATGCACAGCCTGTGTTAAATACAATCAAATGAATGCAGATACCTGAAAACTTCTATATGGGCCATTAATTGAATTTTTAATTCATGTCTGACAGTAACAAATACTGAGCAGCTTTTGCTTTGTTAGTGTAGGTGTTGTTAATGCACGTTCCACAACCATTTAAATGCAAATCTTCATGCAAATAATCATGTGAAGAGAGAAAAAAAAAAAAAAAAAAAAAAAAAAAAAAGAGTATATTCAGCTGAAGACAAAGCTGGAAGGATAATAAAAAGCATGAGCACAGTATTAGTGGAGGGCTTTGCAATAAGAAAGCCTTTTTGAAATGCCAATGCAAACACATTAACTACTGCATAGAAAAATTCTCAAAAGAATATTATAATAGACTATTATGCAAGCATGATTTCCAGAAAGTGAAATGAAATGAATAAATTTAAAATATATGTATGTTGAATACACATTTGTGAACATGTAGTATTGTATATGCTCTCATGTCAGATTAATAAACAGAGCCTCAAGTATTGCCTACACACAAATATTTGTTATTTTGAATGTAAAACTGGAGAGGAATCATTAAACAGACTACTGTATAACCAAATAATGCTTTGGGGTGGCATTTGTACAGGAAAACAGGAAATGAACTGGGACTCAATAAATATAATTAAACTAGAGAACAGCAATTTTGGACCTGTTTACTCTGGGGAAGCATGATCTTGGAAAAAGTTGCAGTTTATACATTTCTCAAGGCCACTTAAGTGGCTAAAAACCACAAACCCCTAGACTGTGCTAGAACATAGAAATAAGCTTCCTGCCCACTAGTACCCTTTCAATATCTTCAACATCTCTCAGTCTGAGTGAGTTAGCCTGTGTGACATGCAATACATTACCATGGTTAGACAGAGCACTACAGTCCTAATGCACTGCAAGTTTCGTGGCTTACCATGGACTCGTTTGACACCAGTATAATGACAATAAAGCTTGTAAAGACTGCTCAAGCCATACGCTGAAAGAGGCAGCAGTCATTAGGCTGTCTGGAGTCAGATGCTGTCCAGGGCAGGATAGACACCTTCTTTTTTTGGACAGTAATTCCCACAAGTCCCTGCCCAATACAGTTAATAATCGAGTTTTGAGAGAGTTTGTCTAAAGTTTGCTGTAGAGGTCTTACACAGCAAACCATACTGGATTGGCCCTGTGCCCCATTCACCATGATGGGAAATGTGTGTGCTGACAGGGGTGTGCATTTCTGCCCCACTAAAGTCAGACACTTTCTGGGGCTCAGGAGCTGTGATGTGCCATGGTGATTTTTAACCTGCCAAATGCCATCTGGCTGAATTTCTTGGATCTTTGAAGCTGTGTATGTCTGATCCATTGGGCATCGTTGTAAAAATGTGCATAGACAACCAGATGCAACTAGGAGTGGGTGGTTGCGGAGAAGGAAGATGTGCACAGTGGGGAAAATTCAGGAAGTGGAAAATCCATCAGGGAGTGGGAGAGGCAGAAGAGGGGTAAGAATAACATAATTGTTTGAATAGGAGTTAGAATGAGACCAAAACAGAGGTTTATTCCCATGCATGGTGGACAGAGGAGGATGTGAGAATGAAAAAGAAACTTTATGAGAGCAGGAAGCCCAAATACGCTTAACATGCTGGATGTGTTTGAGTAAAGTGTATTAAGTTGTTTTCACAAGCAGGATAAAATAAAACAGGCAAGACACAATATATATATGTATCTGTCTGACAGCTGAAGCACAACTCTCTTTCAGGTGTCCTACCTCCATTAGTTAACTCTGTGCTGGTTCTTTTCTCTGAGAAGGATGAAGCGAAAAAACACCTTGCTTAGGGAAAGCTTGGAATACAACTGTCAAATATGATCCTACACATTGAGATTATTTTTCACAGCTGGTCATAACAAAAACATTTGCTTAGAGGGAGTTGGTGACCTCCTTTTGTAAGGAGGGCACAAGAATCATGTCCTGGCCTTCAGGTGATGGACACTTATGTGAATCAAATATGTAGCAAAGGTATTCTTTTTACTCAACTTCTTTGTATAATTCTTTGTCTTTTTGCTGTTCTCTTACAAGATCAGATAAGTAATAAAAAACATAATTAGAGTTAAGCGAATAATTTGCAATGAATAACTTAGCAGATAAATTTAACCTCTTTTCCTTCCTATGGAATATTGGTGAGCAGATCATGATCCCCTTTAACATATTCATTATTCTAATTTATTCTAAAAATGTACTTCATCTAATCTTCTGAATACTTGGCACTCATCATATCCTCTGTGTGTTGCCTGGCTATGATTGATCACAAAAGTCACATGGTGTTTATACTGTTGCCTTGATAAACACTTGAATACTATATATTAAATGAGTATGTATTAATTTATGCTTAATTTGATTACTACTTCAAAGTTCATTTTCTGTTAAAAATCCAGAACAGAAAAATATTGTTCTGTGTCATATTCAATAGATAATAGGATTTTTATCTCTGAATGTAGCCTGTCTCACCAAACTCACATTTCTGCAAGAGCAGAAAATTCTGTAAAGTCTGAAAAACCCTTCTCTTTCTATAATATCCTCAATGAAATGATTCCTAACAGTGTGATAAAATAGTTGTATTTGTATAATGGTTTTGACACATCCCTTTTCCATCTTGTAAGATGGAAGTATACAATACAATGTAAGTAAGATCTTGCATACTCTGATGGTATTATTTGCACTGAGGAATAGCTGTAGAGTGAATTGATACAAATACTGATAAACTGTGTAAGAGGCATTCAAAAACAAAGCAATTATAAATTGATTATGAATTATAAATGAAATATGAATTATAAACATAAAATGAAAAATCTTGGATGCAATCAGTTAAGACGACCATGCCTATAACTGGTTACAAAATCATGAAGGATGTTATTAAAAGCCATTTCAATCAGATGGTTTGAAACAAACGCTTAAATGCACCCCAAAACCTACCCGAGTCTAGACAGACCAATTTAGAAAATAAATAAATAAATTAATAGATAAACAAACTGAAAGTTGTGAGCAAAACTATTTTTTGAGAATTTGGCATTTTCTATAGACTTGTTATATAGCTCAGAGCTCTATATAGACAAAATGGAAATCAGGATCAGAACCTTCCTTGAGGGGGTTCTCTCAAAACCCCCAAATAAATACTCTTAAACGCACTTCCTACCAAAAAGACCAATACACAGGATCCACAGACATACTCCAAATTACGTGACAACAGAGTGGTAGAATTACCACTGCTGGCTATTACACAATAATGGTTGTAGCTGAAGCAAGACCTACATATAGGCCCTTTGTAGGAGACAATACACAGTTTTCTAGAATAAAAAAGAAAAGATCTGACCCACCCCTGAATACCCAAATTATCCTGAACTGATTTTATAGCACACTAGATATGCTAAGTAACTCAGTATCAGTGAAGAATTTTCCGATGAAACAGTATTTGTCATGTGCTAAATGATAACTAATGTAAAGTGACATTACTTCCACATTTATGACACAACCCACCAGAGAACCTTTGTGTTTCTCAGATCTTCCAGGTGATCTGCTGCCTTCTGTGATGAAGCCAGAAACCTACTTCCCATGGCAATCTTGCAATGGGTCTAGGAGGCTTGGAAACACACTGTCTAGTGCCAAAGGTTTAAGACAGACAATGACAGGAAAGTTTCTGCCCTGTAGTTTTCTCACAGATCTGCCAAAAATTGGGATCCTTGAACTCGAGCTTCCAGGGCTATTTTCTGTTTGAAACGCTATTGACTATTTTTAAAGTACTATTTTTTCTCTTCTATGGGAAAGTCTCAATTGTGCCCTTTGTGTTTCAGTGTGGAACAATTCCCTCCTCTTCTTCTACTCTCTCCCTAAATCCAGAATTTCCTGTGAAATAGAAAGGTCAGGTTTTGACCTTGTCACTTATAGACAGCTGACCTCTGTGCTACACATGAGAAATGCAGCCAGTCCCTCCACATGCAAACAACTCAGACTATTGTATGGGCTTGACCCCATGTTCTTACTCCACTTTCTGTAACAACCCCTACAGTGATCTCATGAGCAATCACACTGTGTTGTTTTTTTTTTTTTTTTCAGATTTCAGACTTAAGGAAGTTTGCAGAAACATCCTAGATGTTACATGTCAAAGGGTATACCACAAGATCATCAGAAAATAAGAAAAATGCTTATTTCAGCAACTGGGTTTTCTCATATTTTGTGAAGCAAAATTTTGAAGTGCCAAAGGTATGACACATTGTTCTGACACAAAGACATCGACTTCATGTGCTATACCCTTCTGAAACTGTCAGTATAGCAGTATGATTTACTCCATACAAATTATTGGAACAAGTTCACCAATCCCTTTATCCCCTACACCCACCCAGTTTTCATTCAACAATTGCTGGAAAGTACAAGAGTAACTCACACAAATTCTGCATTACGCTGTGTCCTCATTCACAGAAACCTGCTCAGTTCCATCAATGAGACTTGATAATGAGGCAATTAGCTTGGATTTTTGATAACTTAACCAAGTATGGCACTATCCAGCTCCAAAAAGCCAAGCCACCACAGCACTGAGTGGACTCTTTACATTCTCTGTAAGCAATCTCCTCTGGCTTCCCAAAATGTGAAATAAGAAAACCTAAGATTCCTTTTATATAGAAAAATATTGTTTCTAATCTTTCAACATAATTTATATTACTATTCAATGGAGTTAGTCAAACAAACAATGACAGTAGAGGTATCTGACTTTGTACCAGCCATCACAAGTAGTCTACTGCAATTCTAATGCTTTGTCAGCAATGTGAAATATTATGTAGTATCAAACTTCAATCCTACGTATTGCTAATATATTCACTGTGAAAGCTTACACCTGTAGCACATTGCTGCCACTAAGGTAAAAGAGTTTTGCTATTTGCCTCTGAGAGAAAGAGAGGGAAAATATATCCTTGTTCTTCCTGAGCTGAGCAAGTAGGTGAGAATGTACATGATCACACTGGTTTTGCTAAGGAAGGCTTAATTATGTACAGCTCAGACCTGTGGCATTTTAAAACTGATCAACTTTCTTTTAAGTGTATTTATTAGGTGGTTGTTGGCTAGCACAATTTCTGCCTTTTAGCAGTGATGTCAGTCATATAATCTAAAGATCATATGCTCTAACTGAAAGTCTGTGTTGGAGTTAGTGTTTTTTTTTTTTTTTTTGTTCTATTAATCTCTTACTTAATAGCAGTCTTTTTTGTTAGTTTGTTTGATTGTTTGTTGGTTTTTTTTGTTTGGTTTGGTTTGGTTTGATGTGTGTGTGTTTTGTTTTGTTTTGTTTTCTGTTTTTTTTTGTTTTTTTTTTTTTGCGCTGTTGTTTTTGTTGTTGTTGTTGTTGTTTTTTGGGGGGTGTATTGTAATTAAATTTCTTCTGTTAAAATACAGTCAAAGAACAACAAAAAATGACATAGCAGTTGAATTTGTTCTCAGTGGCAAAAACATACACTTCCCTCATCAGAGCTCAGTCAGTGGTGCCAATACATTTTCACAATCCTAACTGCTCCGATTATCAAATTGCATTTCACACTGTTACAGTTTCACTTTAATACTCCTCTTTTTTTTATTATTATTTTTTTTCTTTACTGATCTATGGATAGTGTTAACATGCATCAAAAGGGATTTATTCCTCCCCACATTGAACAGATGGCAACTAGAGGACTGTGCATAAAAGAGAATATAGCTGTGGGGTGTGTGATTGCTGACATTGGCTGGGCTAACAGTTCTCAAACTCCATTATATGTCCATGTGCTTGGGAGTGTTGGTTTAAGAGGATCCGGCAGTTCAACAACTCATTGAGGTAAAAACACATGAAACAAATTCCTCTCTGTCAAATGGATGCTAAAATTAAAAAGCAGCTGTTCTAGTTCAAACAAAACTTTTCTGTCATTTTGGGCTCACCTGTACTTTGAAGGTTAACACAGGAAAGTCACACATGCATACTTACATATGCAAAGATTTCAAAAAGTCTTTCTTGAAGTTTTTTTTGGTTTTAGCCACTAACTTCTCTTCCATGCTCCAGGCATCTGGTGGCTTCCTCTCTGCTAATATGGGTCACAAACACCATAGGGAAGCCTATAGATTACATCACACTTGAGATGTTCTCCCTTATGCTGTAGTACTTGCTCCAATTGTGTCTTCATTAAAGTTTGAGGAAAATGTTTCAAACACCATTGTAAACAAATTTACAAAAGTTTTAATGCATGAAAAAGGACAGAAAACACACAATTATGTTAGACAAGCATTGGACTATAGTCTTAGCTTACTCCTTGCCTTAATGTTACAATACTGCTTTGTGATCAGAACTTTAGAAGGGGCTTCGAGACTACAGAAATATCTGAACACAAAGACTCCCTTCAAAAATGTACAATTGTTATGTAATTCATGAACACTGAAAATTTATTAAAACATGTTTATTTTCTGCAAGAATATGATAAGTTAGTGATTCAGTTATCAGGTAATTATGTAGCTAAATTGTCTTACATGGTCATGTAATTACTATACATTATTTTACATTAGCACATTGCATCATTTTATTTATTTATTTTACAAGGAAAAGCATCATAACTCTGTGGCCCTGAGCAAGCTTCAGGCTGTGGAGAGTTTACTCTTCTTATGTTCTGTAAGTGCAAACAAATAGCATTTCATTTCCACTACTTGTTTTCCTTGCAATATCTGACACGGTCAAGATAGCAGTGCAGGTTTACAAAGTTCTTGCAAAATATGAAGAAAACAACAACAAGGCAATAGTGACAACTTCAGTTCTTGAGTCTCCAATTCAGCCAGCATGGTTAGACTTTACATGAGTATGGAGCCCTTTAGATGAGGTTAGGATAGGCTAACCTCATCTGGATAGGCTGCACCGATGGGCTGAGGTCAACTGCATGAAGTTTAACAAGGCCAAGTGCCGGGTCCTGCACCTGGGGTGCAATAACCCCAAGCAGAGCTACAGGCTGGGAGAAGAATGGTTGGAAAGCTGCCAGGCAGAGAAGGACCTGGGAGTGATGGTGGATAGTCGGCTGAATATGAGCCAGCAGTGTGCTCAGGTGGCCAAGAAGGCCAACGGCATCCTGGCTTGTATCAGGAACAGCGTGACCAGCAGGGCTAGGGAGGTGATCGTCCCCCTGTACTCAGCTCTGGTGAGGCCACACCTTGAGTACTGTGTTCAGTTTTGGGCCCCTCGCTACAAGAAGGACATCGAGGTGCTTGAGCGGGTGCAGAGAAGGGCAACGAAGCTGGTGAGGGGCCTGGAGAACAAGTCCTACGAGGAGCGGCTGAGGGAGCTGGGCTTGTTCAGCCTGGAGAAGAGGAGGCTCAGGGGTGACCTTATCGCTCTTTTTAGGTACCTCAAGGGAGGCTGTAGCGAGGTGGGGGTTGGCCTGTTCTCCCACGTGCCTGGTGACAGGACGAGGGGGAATGGGCTTAAGTTGAGCCAGGGGAGTTTTAGGTTAGATGTTAGGAAGAACTTCTTCACTGAAAGGGTTGTGAGGCACTGGAACAGGCTGCCCAGGGAAGTGGTGGAGTCACCATCCCTGGAAGTCTTCAAAAGACGCTTAGATGTAGAGCTTAGGGATATGGTTTAGTGGAGGGCTGTTAGCGTTAGGTTGGAGGTTGGACTCGATGACCTTGAGGTCTCTTCCAACCTAGAAAATTCTGTGATTCTGTGATTCTGTTAATGTTTGTATGGAGCAGAAAGGGTCCATACTGGCATGCCTGCAACATGTAGGTGCATCCATTAGATTTTTGACAAAATTTCCTCTGCTTCTTGAATCCAAATACACAATTGCATCCTTACATCAAGTAACTTGTTTCACACTCTTCTGCTTGGAATTTTCTTTAACTTGCATGCAATTGCCTCCTGTACACTACAGGCAAGACACAAAAGAGAAAATCTTTTGTTTGTCTTCATTGTGTAAAGTTGTACAGTTCAATGCAAATCACTGAAATAAAATTTCACTGTAGCAGGGCAGCATTCTAATTTACTGTTTTCATTGCATCTGGATTAACTGTATGCATTATGCTATGCAGGAGGTTTATATTTCAAGGTAAACAATCTTTGTAATACCCAAATTTGAATTCTTTGCATGTTGATGTACTCCTCTGTCAGTACTTGACCAGCTCTTACATGTCCTTAGTGCTGTAAAGTTTGTTAAATTTGATCTCTCTGCAAAATGTACAACAGGAGATAAATTATTTTAATCAGCCATTTTTGCTTGTTCTTTCAGCTGCACAGTGACATGCCTGACAGACCTTCTGGTGTCATTCTTACATGTATCTGAGATATTTTCTCCCCTCTTTCTTTGGCAACTACAGAGAGAAGGGTTATTAAATTCTGACAAACCTTCACAGTTGTCATCTATCCTCTCCATTGATTGTTCTTTCTAAATAATTTGAGTTCAGGTATGCTTGATATGCATATAAGCTTATATATTTATGCATATAAGACTTCTAATATACCACATGGTAGCAATAATCCCTTGATTTCTAACTTTTTTTTCAGCATAATAATTTTATTTATTTATTTATTTATTTATTTATTTTCACTGATCAGTATATGTGAGCAGTGACATGGAAATGACATTTTATTATTTATTTATTTATTTTTGCTTGATTTCATGACTGTCACATGTCACTCTCAAATGGTTTGTATAGGTTGCCTGCAAGGTAAGCAACCACCATTTCAAAATCAATCCAATTTATTTAATTATTTATTTATTGTCAAAGGACTTGAAAGTGTACAGTACATTCAGTTAAGCTATAATGTAACTTAAAATATACACTTACTGGAATTACAAGATATAATTTTAAAGTCTGGGGACTGATATTCTTTCTTTTTTAAAAATCTATATATTTAGTTAGTAATGATTTGAATATAACAATTTTTTGAAAATGTGATGTGTATCATGAGACAAACAAAGAATGATCACTATTGTTATTGTACCGTATTTGAGCACATTTATTTTGATAAGACCTAAAAGTTTAGTCAGGTCAGTGCATCATTGTGCAAGAAACTGCAAATATAACAAAAGATAAGACACACTGTGACTTTTCTATGGTAAAAATTACCTGAGAAAACAGCACTCAAGATCAAAGGCATATCTTCCCTAAAATAAGTTTGTAAGATGTCTTTGTATTTTCAGTTTGGGTGAGTCAGGGATCATTCATTTTCAGCTCATTGTTCTTTTGGACTTGAAAGCCTAAACAGATAATACAAAAACATTCCGTAACAAAAGAAAGATGCAGATGTTGTTGTGTTTTAATACCTGTTGTGGAACAAAATGCTTATATGAGAACTGAAAGAACCTCAGAAGACTGTTGACAGTGTAAAAACCAGTTTCTAGGAGATGGTACAAAAATAAACTACACTGAAAAGTCATACATTCAATGCATCTTGTATGTTTTGCCAGAAATGTATAAAACTTTCTGACCTTATTACAACACTTGTAGTTGTAGGTGTTAACAGACTTTAGTCAGTTTGTACAATTCTCTGAATTCTCTGCTTCATTGTAAAAAGTCTTTTTATACCATGTCTGAGGAATTAATATGGAAGAGTTCTTTGTTTGTAAGAATACAATAGTGCTGTCAGGCTCTTTTCCACTCTGTTTTCCATTACTGATTGTGACCAGTTACATTTTCTAAAGGAAAGAGTATGAGAAGCAAAGCTACTCTTCTTCCCCTTATTTTGCTGTCAGCTGGCCAATGCAGAGATGAGGACCATCATGTGTAACTACTGATTATGCGTGTGTATCCTGGTGAATGCCTTTTCTAGGAATTAATCTACTTGTTTTATATTCATATTGCATACATCATTACTTTTGTCATTTAAAATAGGTGGCACTGGTAAAATCCACTCTTCTTCACTCGTTTTGCCAGCTTCAAGCCTTCTGCCTGACAGTTTTCACTGGGTGGTAGCTGGTTCTTACACTGTGTTAAACATAAATCATCACTTCATACCCACGTTCTCCATGTCATTCAGCATTGCAGAAGCTTCTGTCACATTTCCCAGTCAGTCACCTCTTTGTGATGACAAATTCTAATTCTTTTCAGTCTACTCTGGGTGTTTTCATACAGGAGTTGTTCCCACTTCTGATTATCTCCTCTATACTTTTGATAGCATCCAGTCATGTAGCCCAATATTTCACATTTTAGACTGATTGAAATGTTTACTTTTACAGCTATACAAACTTGTCTAATTTCTTGTAATCAGTTTACCTGACAAGTAGATTAATTATGAAACATAAAGCAGTGGGGAAAAAGGTGGAGAAAAAAATAAAGTACTGAGTTTATTTTGTAAAAGTGGCTTACATACTGTGTGTAATACCACAATGCATGTGTCTGACATTAATGAGACAGCATAGGTACAACTTTTTATAACACTAACCTGCTAATAATTTTATGTCTAAAAAAGTCTCTTTATTAATCTTTTTATCTGTAAAAATGTTATGAAACTTGTCCTAACAAAGCTTTGTTAGAAGATGGAAAGTTTGTAATGGTATTATATATTGTTTGCATTTCTTAAATGGTAAAGTTATACATCAAATTGTTCATTCAGAAAGCTTAATTTTCCTGTCTAGGTTCTATGTTTGCAACCTATATAACACCTTCTCTCTCTTCACCGTCTCCCAAATATTAACATAGATGTCTGCACTAATGCCTCTAGCATTTAAAATCATCATTCTCCATATTTTGTAAACAGCTGTTGTGGGACATCGATGAAGATACCTGAAAAAAATATTCAAATATTCAGGCATCTAATTACTGCATATATTAAACCATTAAGTATTCAGTATATATTTTCATAATTTAAAAGAAAAAAACGTTAAGCACCTAAGAACATCAGTGGGTTCAGGCTATGTGGTTTACTCAGGTTCAGGCTGTGACTAGAAAGAAAATCAACAGTCTCCACCAAAAGGATAAAGCTAGGTGGCTCTTCTTTCCTCAACATGGTTTTCTACTGGAAAAAAAAAAAAAAAAAAAAAAAAAAAGTCTCAATCTTTGAACATTTTCTTAAAATTTTTCATTTTCCAGCTCACTTCTAGAGTTTCCAAATGTAGCTGTCCTGGTTTGCCAAACTTAATCTCAAGTCTGTCTTTGAAGAAGCCTTGCTTGTTCTTTCTGTATTGTGCATCAGGTTGCTAAATGGTGAAAAAAAAAATAAATTGCTTGTCAAGGAAAGCAAAGATAAGCAAAGATTTAAACAGGAGCTTAAGTACAGCCATATACCACCAAAATTTAAGTGTGTGTTCAACTGTAAGTGCTGCTTATTTGTCACTGAATTAATGGGATTTTGGCAGGCAATTTAATATACACTTGTACTTTTTTTGAAGTCAGTGGGATGTTAATCAACAGGACCTACCACAAAGGTAGGTTTCTGAGTGAGATGTTCACAACATCTTGTAACTCCCTGAACAGGCTGAGTCTTAAATTGATGTACAGAGAATTTTAAACCACAATTATTGCTATTATTTATTTATTTATTTATTTATTGTACTCCTTGGACTGCTGCATTAGACTTAATCTGATGAAGAATAAGTATTTCATTGTTTATGTGTATATATCACAGCTGATTAATGAATATAGCTCATTCAGAACACATCATAAGATCAGCAGCTTTCCATTATGTAGTATATCCTCTACAAAACATCCAGAATGAAGGTACATAACTCTGCTTTACAACTTTTGATAACTTCACTTAAAAAAAAATTAAGCAGATTTTGAAGCACTGTGTAGTGCAAGGAGAGATACCTAATGGCTTTATGTAAATGTTACTAGTTTGTGAGAATTGCATTATACTGATTATTAATAAAAAGAGACCATTTGGATTTTTAATTATTTCAGAGAAACGTATAAATATACTTCTTTCCAGGGTCTCCAAAACCATATTCAGAGAGGTCTTTTTTAATTTTATCTACCATTTTCAACAATAAACAGAATTGAATGACATGAATTATCCAAATTGAATGATCTAACGTATCTCATAGAGTGGGATGTCCTTATGGGATTATATTGTTATGGTAAGTAAGCAAGAAAAGTAAAAGTCGTTATGGAACACATAAAATTTCAGCTATGACTGGACTGCATGTCTTTCATACAAACCACTGTTAGCCTACACCTTGTTTTATGCAAGAGTATGAATGTAGGAAAGTGTATAATTCTGCAACTACAGAATAACAACAAGAAAACAGCATCATTAATCAAAGTATTTTTAAGATATTTCTTCACAAAACAAAGATGTGTCATTTACCATAGCACAACAAATGTGGCTTCCTGTAAAAATGTACTGTAGAAAAAAACATTGAAGGTTAGCAATGAGGCAACAGTAGACTAGGGGCAGTGGTAACTGAGTAAAAATCTTTTTTCTTCACTTAAACTGTTACAGAAATATAACCATTCTCTCTCCAAAATTAAATAAGCAAATAAACAAAAATCCCCTGACTGTCCATAAAAAAACAATGTTAAATTGTCTCATAGGAAACTCTTGCCAGCCATGCCTTTCTTCTCTAACACAGGAGCTGTGCCCTATTTGTTACATATAAGGGAGGTGTACCTACACCCTGATGCATTGTTGGCACGTGGCAATACAAGAGAGATTTCACATTGCTGTGTAGTCAGGAAGGGAGGGCAGACCCACTTCATTTCCTGTTGATCTTGGGCAGATTGTACCTTCTATGAGAGAGCTGTGATGTCTCTTGTTTGTGATGGACATATTGACCTCCTTATGTTTCTCCTGCCAAGCAGAAAGAAAATATACATATGTGTATATATGTGTATATATTTATATATATATAAAACTGCATACACTGCACAGAATCTCTTAAAACTACTGGAGCTGTTCTCCTCTTTGCAGCACCTTAATTATACCTTTCAGAGATTGAATTCTTTCAATAAAAATTAAAAATTATTATATAATATTTTTGCATTAAGGGTAGACTTGTTTGTTGGACAAATGGGACTTCTTTTTTCTGTTTCTGTATGAGAGGGCAATTAGACTTCACCAGAACTTCTCAAATAATTATATAGAGCAAAGAAAAAACCTTCATTAAATTTTAATGATGAGTGTGATTGTGCTGATTAGGATAATAGCAGTAATTATATACTATCACAAGTCTTCTTGTTTATATTGTATGTTATGTATCTTGAAGCTTATCTCAAAGTTTGTATTTATCTTAATTTGGTCATCTTTGCTATTATTGTGAGTTTTATTTACACTCTCTGTACCTTATCGCTACTACAATTTTGTTACAAGTTTTCCAGATAGGGACATTTATATGATAGGCAGCCACCTTTCTGTAATATACTTAAGTATTTTTCTCACATAGACTCTGGGAGCTTGGTGATATAAGATAGCTTGAACTTTAAATTCGAGAAAATTTTGAAAAAGAAATCTGATTCCCAGTCACTAGGTACCTCAGTCATGAGTGATCCATGAGATGAGTATGTTAAGAGATGTTGAAAGTCCAGATAAAATCAAAAGGAAAAGCTAAACACAAGTCTGTTTGCAAAGGTCTGTTTGCAATAGCTAACGCATTCAGTCTCTTCCTATCCTTCAGATGTGCACAGGCAAACCTTCTGGAACAGCAAGAATTGCCTCATCAAATGAGATACCATGAGTTACACTAGATGAGAAAATAGGATACCTGCCTCTGATAAAGTAGAGTCCTTATGTAAAAGAAAGATCATGTGTATGAGGTCAACGGGATTAAAAAACAGAAAAGACAGTAAAAAACTGAGTGACAGTGATCCCTAGGGAGAAAAGTCTGTAGCCTGGTGGTTATATCCCTGCAGAGATATGTCACTTGGGAAAAATAAACAAATTCAACCAAGGAATTCAATCTCTTCTATGAGGGTGTAAACTTCTGAAAAGAGCTGTAGATGTTCACCTAACAAAATGTGGAAAAGAAACACTGCATTCCCACTCATAACAAGGCTTTGTCCACTACCTCATTGTGTTGGGAATCTAATCACTTTATGCAGTGACTTAACTTATGCTCAGGTTTTCACATTATTCATTCCAAGTCCAAAAATGCATGGAGACAGAATTTGAACATTTAAATGTACAAGAGTTATGTTCACATCTCAACAGAAAAGAGGATTCCAAGAAAGTTTAATATTACAAGTGCATACAAGTAAATAAGTATGGAGGCATCACAGAATCACCTAGTCCCATCCCTGTGACAAGCAGGATCACCAAGAGCACATTGTGCAGGATGGCATCTAAATGGATTTTGAATATCTTCAGAGAAGGAGACTTCACAACCTCTCTGGGCAGCCTGTTCCAGTGCTCTGTCACCCTCACATTAAAGAAGTGCCCTCTCATATTCAGCCTGAACCTCTTGTGCTTCAGTTTGTGCCTCTTGCCTCTCATCCTGTCACTGGGCACAACTGAAAAGAGACTGGCTCCAACTGCTCAACACCCTCCCCTCAGATATTTATACACATTGATGAGGTCTCACCTCAGTCTTCTCTTTTCCAGGCTAAACAGGCCCAGCTCTATCAGCCTGTCCTTGTACAACAGGTGCTCCAGTCCTCGGATCATCCTAGTGGCCATCCTCTGGACTCTCTCCAGTAGTTCCATGTCCCTCTTGTGCTGGGAAGCCCAGAACTGAACAAAATACTCCAGGTGTGGCCTCACCAGGGTTTAGTAGAGGGGGAAGACCACCTCCCTTGACCTGCTGGCAATACTCTTCTGAATGCAGCCCAGGATCCCGTTGGCCTTCTTGGCCACATGGGCACACTGCTGGCTCATGGTCAGCCTGCTGTCCACCGGGACTCCCAGGTCTCTTTCTGCAGAGCTGCTCTCCAGCAGGTCAGCCCCCAGTCTGTACTGGTGCTTCGGGTTATTTCTGCCTAGGTGCAGGACCTTGCACTTGCCTTGCTGAACTTGCCTTGAGGTTCCTCTCAGTCCAGCCCTCCAGCATATAGAGGTCCCTCTGAATGGCAGCACAGCCCTCTGAGGTACCAGCCATTCCTCCCAGCTTTGTGTTGTCAGCAAACTTGCTGAAGGTGCACTCTGTTTCACTGTCCAGGTCACTGATGAATAAGTTGAACAACACTGGACCCAGTACTGACCTGTGGTGGACACCGCTAGCTACAGGTCTCCAGCTAGACTCCACACCACTAAGCACAACTCTCTAAGTTCTGCCATGCAGCCAATTATCAATACACCTCACTGTCCATCAGTGATAGATGAAGAGGCTCCGCAGGATATGTGGGGGCATTATCTTATCTTATCTTCCCCACTGATCCATCTTCCATCCATATCAAAATGGGACACTATCTCCTCCACCTGTCCCTTTCCTTGTGAATTTCCCATATGTTCTGACAGAGGGCTTTAGCAATACTTTCTGTGTACCTGCATACAAACAATCATTGGCAACCTTACAGCTTTCTCTTAAATCACAGTGCCACAAGCTATGGTGTTGGTATCCACACAGAAGAAACATTTGGTTCTTTGTTCTGCCATGTCCTTAGAATATGACTCAGTCTCAAATGCCTCCATCTTCACTGTGATTAACCTTTGTTACAGACACCCTGCAGGCTGTTGCTTGCTGGCGTACACACAGCTTGTGTCCCACCTGGGGATAAGCACATATAATTTTATAGTGATGTGAGTGTAAATAAATAAATAAATAAATAAAACAGTCTGCAGTTGAATTGACTGATTAATTTGTTCATGCTCTAAGGCGGCTGAAGGCAAATACTTTTGCAGTCAGTGACTAGCTGTAGCTGTCAGTCCCATACATAGGATCGAAATTAAGGGATTGTGAGTTAGCAGGAATAGAAACAAATGGTTTGGGATGAAAAAAAAACACCTCTGACATTGTATTTTGGTATTTCAGATTTCAGTGACAAAGGTACAGAGGACCACGTGGGGTCTTCATTAAAAGATGTCTAAAGAAATAATGAACAGTGATGAAGTGACATGATCAATAGATTAGCTCCAGTTTACATTTGTTATAATTCTCACCTAATTGCTTGCTTGGGTCTGCCCATGGCCTTAATTGCATACTGGTATGTCACCTTTGAACTCTGCTCTATTAATTTTAATTGTAAACAGTGGACTGTCTTTGAAATATTTCTTCCAGTGTTCTTTCTATTCTGTCACAACTGAACCTATGCCTTCCTGATGTGTTATCAAAAGGAAGTGTTGTCCCCCTGCTGTGCCTAAAAAGTCACTCTCAGTCAAAATGCAGAGGTTTTGAATGGCCTAGACCAAGCACTGGCCCAAGAAACATCAGAACTATTTACAATAAGTAGAAAATCTGTCTCATCAAATATGAAGTCTTTTTAATATGCCCATGTGAGCATATGCACATCCTAAGTTCAGACTGATTCAAAATTCTGTAGTAGATTGGAGTTCACTTACCTGTATAGGAAATTTTTCAGAATTCATACTTTTCTTTTTTCTTAACATTGCCTTTTTTTCTTAACATTGCCTACGGACTTTAGTGAATAATGTTGCAGTAGTAAGGTCCTTCAACTTATTCTAATATGAATCAGGAACAGATCTTTCTATCCACTGGGTAACATTTACATTTATGCCTTTGTATGTCATACAGAGTCATTAATCATTCTAGCAGCCTCTCTACCTCATAGGAGATGTAGGGAAATGATAATGTTTTATGTGTGTAATTAATCCTGTGGCAGATGTGTAGTTTCCAAGACTACTGCCATTAGAGTATTGACAGGATTCAGAACAAATATCCAGGCACTGGCTTAGTAATGATTTTAATATGATAATATCCAGTTACTCATAAACACAGAACATTCAGACCTTAAGTTTCACATAAGTGTTTTTATTTGTAAAGGCTTTCAGAGAACTAGCGAGGAGGGGTTTATCTTAATGTTGCTTGAATAAGCAGCACACAATTAACATAGCAGCTGGGTGTGCATAATTCCTCAATTCCCCTCCACTCCTTGATAGTCACCATTTGTAGAGAGAGAGGGGTAATTTATAGAGAAAATAAAGGTCATCCAGGGAAAAAAATGATGCAAAGCAAGCTGCATATACCTTTCAAGATTTGCTTGTAAAATTACACTTGCTTTCATTCCTGCTAAAATGACCTCCTTAGCTGGATTTTTGGCAAAGGGACAAATTCAATTACATATTATGATGAAACTGAGGAAGTAAAAATCCCCTATTTCTCTTTCACAAAGGAATGCCTTTGTGGTACGTGTAGATTTTCATCTGAGGATAGGCAGGACTGCTACTTTCTCATGTTTTAGTGTTTTTGCCTATGTCAACTTTTCATTACCTGTCACTGTATTATTCCTTATTCTGCTGGAAGGTGAGTGAATTGGTGAACCCCACAATTGTGAAGGCTATACTTTGCATAAATGTGGTTCTTCACAGTATTTTAAAACAGTATACACTCCCTAAAATAATAGACGTGTAAACTGGTGGCAATGCCTCCTAATTTCAAATCATATAGCCACTTATGGCTAATATGTCTCCTTATTGACTGGAAGAATGTGTTTTGCATTGAGTTTGGACCATCTTGATTCTATAACTCAGAAGGAATAACGAATGTATCAATTCAGTATTCCTCAGCTTGGTGGCTCTCTGTCAGACTTGCTCCCCATAATTACAAGAAAGACAGAATTTACCTTAAACAGCTCCATGGCAGTTGTTAAAACTGGTAAATAGCTATAAATACTGTGCTTTCTGCGTATGATGAGAGGTTTTGTGGAAGCTGTTGCAGTGTGGAGAGGAAATAGGTCAGTGATGGTTGCTTTTCAATCCTCTAAGCCAGAGGAACAAAACAGAGATGGGGGAATCAACAATTTCTCTTGTTCAGAAGAGGATTTGGAGAAGGGGACTCTTCACTTGAGAAGTGTCTGTGAGTCTTTTATGGATCATGCATGCTGCCTACTCCCCACTTCTATCTTCTATCCACCACTGTGTACATGAGATGGAAGTCAAAAACACCTGCAGAATTCAGCAGATCAGCTGTAGACAGTTTCATGCCCCAGGTGTGGTAAAGATGTGTGGAAACGACTTTCAGCCCTGCCATGGTCCATCTCCACATCTATTTTCTGCAACTTTCATGATTCACTTTAAACTTCACTCTCCTTGGCTCCTTCACTGTCTAAGACCATATTGTCCATAGTACATTTGGACATTTCTGTCTGTGGCACTACCTGTACAACATTAACCAACATGTGGAGACAGGGGAAGTGTGCATGCCTCTGCTGACAGGGGTTAGCTTCAGCTGCATGTATGTTGACTCCACTCGAAATAATCCACGTGACTTTGGTGACTGAATGCTTTGGGTCCACTGAGAAAGCATTAATTATGTCCCTCTTCTATGTGAGGACATTTTGACCTATTTCTTTATAAAAGTATCTAAACTTTTTCTCAGGGCAAGAAACGGGATTGTCAACATTATTCACAAAATAAACACAGGATGAAGGTGGTCTCAGCAGCTACCCCAAAAGTAGGATATCTTGGAGACATTGAGAATGCATAGCCAGCTTCAATATCCATGTTAGGTGTGATCATTCCTTTCAGATCTGCTCTCTGAAGTTTGCCTCACTTGATCCATTTAGAGATGGGGGATTTTTCTCTTTTATGTTGCTTTCTGCAGGAGCAGTAGTTACTATTTAATATGTAATTTCACATGTGCTGAAATTAAAAAAAAAAAAAAAAAACATAATAATAATCTCAATATTTTATGAGGAATTTCATTCAGCATAATGTTACACATATTGGAATGTATATACACTTTATTATAGTTTGATTACCTTTCATTTATACAAAAGACATTTGGTTCCATATTTCAATATTTTTGACCTGTTCTATTACAATATATGAGGTATGTATGTAATTTTGAATTGCTATTAACAGAATAATTAACAGTAGGGAATTTTCTTAATATTAAAATTGTGAAGAAAAAGATAATAAACATGTTGTCAGAAATGTTTGGAATGCCTGAATTCTGTGATTAATATCTGTGAATCTGTGAGTTGCTGCTTGCCAATTTATTCCAATTAAAATGTGAAAAAGAAGGTTATTCATTACAACTAACACAATTATTATGTGCACTGCTCCTTTGCTTTTCTTGTTATGATAAAATGAAACTAGTTTATCTATTACAAAGACAGTATGTAGCAAAGTTAGAGTTAGTATCGCATTTTATCCTCCAAGTTGATTCTGTGTTTCAAAAAATAAAAATATCAGCACTATCACAGAGTCACAGAATCATATAGGTTGGAAGAGACCTCGAAGATCACTGAGTCCAACTCTGACCTAACACTAACAAGTCCTCCACTAAACCATATCAGAATATCATCTAAACGTCTTTTAAAGACCTCCAAGAATGGTGATTCAACCACTTCCTTGGGAAGCCCATTCCGATGACTAACAACTCTTTTGGTAAAGAAGTTCTCCCTAATAACCCTCCCCTGGCACAACTTTAGCCCATTCCCCTCTGTCCTGTCACCAGGCACATGGGAGAATAGACCTTGCTACAGCCTCCTTTAAGGTACCTGTAGAGAGTGATAAGGTCACCCCTGAGCCTCCTCTTCTCCAGGCTGAACAATCCCAGCTCCCTCAACCGCTCCTTGTAAGACTTGTTCTCCAGACCCCTCACCAGCTTCGTTGCCCTTCTCTAAATGTGCTATGTTCTATAATAAAACAAAATGAGGAGGACTGTAACAGGTCAAATCAAGCATCTGTCCAGCCCAGTTGCAATGAGGAATTAGTACAAGATACTTCGGAGTGGGTTACAACGTAGCACAACACTATGGACTTATAGCATTTTGTAGGTCCTAATTTCTGGCAATTCATGGGTTAGAAACTCCCTGAGTTGGAAGCTGTATTAAGACACTCATTTTTACTAGCTGCTGAGCAATGTTTTTCTCTGAATTTTTCAAATCTCTCCTTGAATCCAGCTACTCTTAAGGTCTTCACAGTCTTCTGTAGCAGTTAGCTATATAATTGTAATTCCATGTGATGTGGAGAAAGAAAATTATTTTTGTTCATTTTAAAATTATTGCCCGGGATATCCATACAATGCTCCCTATTCCTAGTATTGCAAGAAAGAATGAGGAAATGTTTTCTCTTCACCTTTTCAGTAATGCTTATAACCTTACAGATGTCTGTCTATCACCTTTTTCCTGCATTGTCTATTACCTTACAGAACCATTCAAGACCATTTAGTTTCTTTGTTTGAAAATCATTTTATAATTCTGAGAATTCCTGGTGCCCTTTCCTGACTTTTCCTGTAAAATCTCCTGAGATACAGTGACCAGATCTGGTTTTAGGGATCAAGATTTGTGTTAGTAGGTATAATCTAGGCTACACTGGCATAACAATATTATTTGTTTTGTTCTCAGTTCTTTATCATGATTCTTCAGATGATGTTGTCCCATCTGGACAGTTGGTACTTCATCACTTTCATACTTCATTACTTTTGGAAGCCTTGAGTTAATGCTCTCTGAAGCTGGCAACAAGGCTACAGCAAGAGAAAGACGGGGTGAGTAAAGTGTCCACCCTTCCCATCCATCAGAGATGCCTAGAGTAGCACCTGAACACCTGAACTCCATTAACTGTTGGGAGCCATCCTGAATTAAAGTGCCAAAAAAAGCCTTTTTTGTTGTTTGTTTTTAATTTCTCAAAAAAGATACATAAGGAGACTACAAGTTCCTAATCCTGTGATAACTGGAAGCAGATGAAGAGAGCCAGAAAACGAATGAAAATTAGATGAAGAAACCAAGCTCCATCCTAGATCTAGACTGTCTCAAGGTGGTTCAGAGCAGTAATTTACTCTTGTTTCCCCTGTTGATTTGTGAAAAGTAGGTTTTATTACCAATTAATCCTAAAGAGTTCCATGGATTTATATAATATAAAATAGCTCTGAACAGAGAAGCTTCAGGATTTTCTCCTGGGTGATAGAATGAAAATGATCCATTTTGCTTTTCTGTTATGGTTTTAATCTTTCTTTTGGACCTCAATCACATTTGACTCCCATTATTTCTTTAGCCATGTCCTTATTCTGAGAAACTGAAATATAACATATTATAAATCTGTTTGCTTTTAATAACTTCCTCTTCAAAATCTTTTGAGTCTGTTCTTATTTCACTTTTAAATTGAAGTCACCTGATGCCATATTGTTCTTTATTTTGCCTTTTTTTCGGACATCAGTTTTAAATTCTGAAGGTTATCTTTTTAACCGCCTCTTTTTTACCTTACATTTTTAACTTTTTTTTTTTTTTTTTTTTTTGGGGGGGGGGGGGGGGCAGAGAGGGGTCATAGGATTTGATATTACTTTCATTATTATTTGATAATACTTTCATTATTATTATTTTTTTTTTTTTCCCCCACAAATTTGTTAACAAGGATCCTGACACTTCTTTTAGTTCTTTCTAGCTCAAACCTCTCTTTATTCTCTTGGTTCACTTTCTTCTAGAACTTGTTAGCTCAGGCTAAGAGATACTTAATATTAGTAGATCTTCTGTTTTCCTCCAGTAAATTTAGATACATCTTTCTTTCAAGCAGTTTACTAGGGTGTCCTAGTAGCTGGGTTATAACTGATTACATTAAATGTTTTATTTGGAATCTATCCTCAAATATGTGCCATTAAAAAATTGCCAGCCCCATCAAACACTTTCAATTTGAAAAGCACATTAAGTCCTGTTCAGCTGCACAGTTTTTCATGTTTCTAGTCTGAATTATATACAGTGTCTCAGCTTAACCTAAGAACTGTGCAATGCAGTGTACATGTATTGTTTCCTCTTGGCAGTGTTCATAGCTGTAAGAGACAAACTGGTTAATTTTTTTTTTCAAATTGATTTATCTGTTTATGATCTCTCGTTAACACATGCTGAACCTTTTTGTACTATCTCTTGCTTTTAAACTAGATAATGTCCATTGCATCATGTCAAGATATAATATGGTGTTACAGATCCTCTCTTCCAGAAGTGTTGGGCCAGAAAGAAAAGTCTAGGAAATTCCAGGCCATTAAACAGATTTCAAATTTGCTTTGTGAAAATCCCTGTCATGCAATAAATCATGCATCAAATAAACTGTGATTAAAATAGCTTTGTTATGCTTTTAGTCTTCTGGCATATCTTACCAAAATATGTGGAGCTGAAGCAAAATAGCTCTCCAGTTTTAGGGAGATGTCCTACTGCTGACCAAGTAGCAATGGCAGAAGTTGTGCTGTCTCACAGACTGCGTTTTTATCGCTGTATTATCCACCATTGCTCTGAGCAGATGCTCCTTGATTTATGCCAAAATTCACTACATTCAAGACTGTGACATTCACAGAAAACAGTTTAACCCACAACTAATCTAGTATACTGCATGGTTTCTGTTTTCTTGGTGTTTTTAGGGCTGTCATTTCATATGAGTGTAAAATATTTAAGTAAATAAATCTATATATTGCCACTTCAACAGCAACAACTGTAATTAAAACCCCATCAGAATGAAAATCCATGAAAAATAAATTACGGAGGGGGTGTACAGTCTGTTTTTATGGCAAAAACTGCTGTGGGGTTAATATCAATGATACTCATAGTGTTAATGTATAGAGTAGTCTTTACACAGTTAATACATACTGATCAATTTTAATGTAAATTAATTGACAGGAATTTACTGCTTCTGGTTAAACACACAAAAGGCTTAGAGAATATATCTTTGAATTATTTATTTTTCTTCATCAACCAGTCTATTTTTTTTAGAAAATATCTGGTTTCTTTTTGTTTAGAAAATAATTTCACCCAGCAAATAAAAGGCACTGTGTAATACAAATGCTTAAAATAAGTCATCTGTGGGTTGATCCGAAGCCCTTTGAAGTCAATGAGAGGTTGCCATTGACATCAGTGGTGTTTGAATCAGATCCTCTAAGGGATAGGTATAATAAAAGCTGATGACAGAGAAGAAGGTTAAAGCTAAAAGGTAGATTAAAAAAAAAAAAAAAAAAAAAAAAAAAGATGAAAGAAGAAAAAATTGCTAGACTCACACAGCTTCATACCACTTGTGGTGATTCCATCAAAATCTTTAACCATTTAAACTAAATACAAGTTTCTCTTTATCATGATCTATTAAATGATATGGAGAATACAACAACAGACTTTGAATGAAGGTAGGTTCCCAAGTCAGGCTGTGGTGTTCAGATGTGTTGCACTTACAGCAAGTGCTGTCTATTTCAGAAATAGTAAAAGCTTCACTGCAACATCAACCAGATGTTTAGTATTTTTCATGGGTTGGTCTTGTCTTGGTAATCTGTTTAATGAAGAATTGCAATGTCAAAGAACTATGCATGTCACAACTGAAAAGACAATATAAATATATTTTCAAACATTACTCTCTTTTTATGACTAAGTCTTTTCTTCCTGAAAGACTCCTTCCAACCTATCGAATAGTATACTCTTTTTTTTTTTTTTTTTTTTTTTTTTTTTTTTTTTTAATGCAGCGGCATTAAATGCATTTAATGCATCTCTCATTCATTTTCTGTCCTTCTGCAGTATCCATTCCTGAGTCCTATATCTTAAATACATATTTTTAATTTGGAACAAGCAGTTTAAGCAAATAGAAAATAAATATTTCAATCATAGCTGGCATTTTTAAATATTAATATGCAGCTAATATCTATGGAAGTAGATACTGATGGAAAGCATCTCATTAACATCAGGACAATCTTTGTCAAGGCACTTTTGAGTCACTATTTTCTGAGCTACATGACTATAACAGCACACACACTTCCTGTAACACATACCTGTAAGGCTTTCCATATATACTTTACTGAAACACATGCATAGCCCAGCTGGAAAGTTACGTGACCTCCTCCAGTTTTCGGCCAGGTCAAACATTTGGTCTACATGTGTCTTTGAATTTATGCTAAAAAAACTGCATGTATTTAGTATTGGTACAGTCAAATACATGCAAGTAACTTTGAATATCTGATTCATTTAAATGTTCTTACTTTTCATAACTACATCGTCTATAAAAGTTATGTCCAGTTTCTAAGGAACTATTTTTTTTTCTCAAATGCCTTAAATCCTATTGTTAAATTAAATTATATTCAACCAATAATGATTTAACGGTTATGTTTTTCCTCAGATTTTTCTAATGCATCTTTAAAAAATTTCAGATATAAGTATAAATAACACAATACACCCAGCTGCATATCGTATGATATAATCTGAATAATTTGAAGTTGTACTAATTTTGGAATCTTACAATGCAGGTCTTATATTTATGATTTATTATGCCAAAACTGCAAATAATTGGCATTATGTGGAACTAGGAATAAGACTACTTTATACAGTCTATTGTGAACACACACCCCTGAAATAAATGAGTTGACAAAAAAATTCCCCAGGCAGTGACAAATAATAGTGAAGAATTGGAGAGCAAAAGCATTGACTTGTTTAGGCCTGTGTGCTGCGGACTAGGCAGACTTACATTCTCTACATCCTTGAATGCGTAGAAAACATTGAACAGATTTATTTCATATTTTGAAAGATTTTTAATTTTTATCCAGCTTTCCCAGGCAATCAAGGCCATCTATGCCAAATGGATGAAATATAGATCCTATATTTTCATAGATCAAGTTCCAGGTGAATTATTATTTTTATTATTATAATTCTTATTATATTGTTTAAAATCATTGGTGAGGGTCAAGTAATGCCCAGTGATAAATTCGTTATGTGTAGGACAATCAGTTTTGCTTTTACAATAACCACTGAACATCTATGTTTTTTCCTAAGGCTTAACAGATTTACAGAGGAAACTCACACAGGTAGGGAGGAATATATGACAATGAGATTAAGTACTTCTGTTAATGAAGAATTTGGGGCATTTTTCCAAACATTTAATGAACATTCTGGAAGATTTTGTTTTACTCTAGAAGTCCAAAAGCAAGTAGTCCAATTTCTTTTTTTCACTTCTGAGTTTTTCTTTCTTTTAAAAGACTTTCACCTGAAACAATAAGACTGGTTCAATGTCTGTCTGTATATATGTATATATTTATTGTAATTTTTCCCTGAATTCAATTATTGATGTTACAAATTAAAATGCATGATTGTGTTTCCTGAATGCTAAAAAATCTGACAGAAATCAGAACTGATAAATATTAAATACTGTATTGATTTATACTAATGAGCAAGCAAGAATATTTTAATTGTATTTCTATAACAAATATGATTTCCATGCACATACCTATTTTCTGTTTGGAATAACACATTCTCAGCAGCACATTTAAAATACATACTAAGGCTATAATGAAACTGGAGGAAAGAAACCAAATAACATTTGGGTGCTTTTTACCTTTGTGATATTATCTATAAGGTCGTCAACAACTGAAAATTTATTGTGCTAAAAGACCATTTAGATTAACGTCATGAATAGAGAAATCTACATCGCAATAAGAAAAATGTTTTTTTTTTTGTTTGTTTGTTTCTTTTTTGAACCTGTAACATTTTGTCATTGCTTGATAATGGATTCTTTTGTTTCTGAACATTAATAGCTTTGGTTTTCTAAAATCAGTCAACCGCATTATACACGTTTACCATGCCAGAGAAGCACAGTCTGCTATTTGTTGCTTTTTAAATGCTTCTTTAACAGAAGAGACATAATTGTAAAGTTTGTATTATATCCTGGTTCCGTTCAGATACCTGAAACCTGGAGATCTAGACAGAGTTAACCAGGACTTCTCAAAACAGCAACTAAACTAAAATTATTCTAGGGTATTTTAATTATTCACATGACAGCTGTTAAACTGGAAACAATCCAAGTGACAGAAAACTTCTCTGTGAATGTTAGCAACTTAACTGTTAAGGAATTAGAGAGATGCTTCTTAAAAGCTTTTCTTTGCTATTATATCCAAACCCAAGATCTGTCATGGGTTTGGCTGCAACAGAGTTAATTTTCTTTGTAGAGGCCTGTATGATGCTGTGTTTTGGAATTTTGATTAAAATAATGCTGATAACACATGGATGTTTCAGTTGTTGCA
This sequence comes from Aythya marila, assembly GCF_965140915.1. NCBI lineage: Eukaryota > Metazoa > Chordata > Aves > Anseriformes > Anatidae > Aythya > Aythya marila. The sequence goes on along the minus strand of NC_139080.1, from coordinate 64,464,614 downwards.
GAGCAGTGCTCACACAGAGCCAAGGACGTTTCAGCTTCTGGTGCTGCCCTGCCAGTGAGGAGGCTGGGGGTGCACCAGGAGCTGGGAGGGGACACAGCCAGGACACAATCCAGGCTGACCAAAGGGGTGTCCTGTACTGTGTGGTGTCATGCTCAGCAATAAAAGTTGGGGAAAAGAAGGAGGAGTGTTCAGAGTGATGGCTTTTTTCTGCCCAAGGAACCATTACGCATGTTGAGCCCTGCTTTCCTGGGAGTGGCTGAACACCTGCCTGCCGATGAGAAGTAGCAAATGGATTCCTTGCTTTCCTTCACTTGTGTATGCAGCCTTTACTTTACCTAGTGAGCTGCCTTTATCCCAACTCCTCAGTTCTCACACTTTTACCTTTTTGATTCTCTCCTGCATCTCACCTGGGAGAGTAAGCAAGCAGCTGGGTGGGGCAGAGCTGAACTCTAGGTTAAACCACAAGATCTTATGATGACAGAATGTAAGGAAAAGACACCTCTTTGGGTAGTCTGACTCTGTGCTAAACTGCCACATATTAGGAGTCTCTGGATAGCCCAACATAGTAGAGGAGGCCACATGGCTGCTGGTGCTGGAAGCCCAGAGGCCAAGTAACCATGTTGTGAAAGGCTCAGCAGCACAAGCACTTTGCTCTGAGCCTCTGGTCATGGTCCCGTCTCACTAATCTGATCTCTTTCTATGATAAGGTCATCTGCTTCATGGAAGCTGTTAGATGTATTTTTTTCTGGATTTTAATAAGATTTAGATACTGTTCCTCACAGTATCCTTGTAAACTAATTTTCCACCTGTGAGATGAGCAGATACATGGGGCTCCACAATATAGAAAGGATGTTAAGGTTCTTGGAAGCATCCAGAGAAGGGCAGCAATACTGTCTAAAAGTCTGGAAGGCTTGACCTGTGAGGAGAGGCTGAGGGCACCTATTTTATCAAGCTTGGAGAAAAGGAGGCTGAAGGGTGACCTCATTGCTCTTTGCAGCTTCCTGTGCAAGGGAAGTGGAGGTGCTCATCTCTCCTCTGTGGTATCTAGTGACAGGACATGTGGGAATGGCTCAAAGCTGCACCAGGGTGGGATTCAGACTGGACATAGGAAAAATTCGTTTCCTGTGATGGTGGTCATACACAAACTTCCTAAAGAGGTAGTTGATGTTTTAAACCAGATCATGTTTAAGAAGCATATGGTTAATGGTCTTAATGATATGTTTTAACTTTTGGTTAGCCCCAGAGTATTCAGACAGTTGGAGTCACTGATATTTGTAGGTTTCTTCCAGCTGAACTACTCTACTCTACTCTACTCTACACTACTCTACTCTACTCTACTGACCTGCATGAAGAGGATTGTCTCACCAGTGCAGGTGCAATGAATGGGGATGCATTACTCACAGACTCTCATAAGAGGAAAACAAACATGGAGTGTTATATGGGCTCCTGGCTCAGAGGTCCTCCTGTCAGATCAAGTTGTTCAGGGTTGTGGACAGTTAGGTTTTGACTCAGTTCCTCTAACCTCTCCTGGCACAGTATGTGTGTCAGCCCCTTGTCTGCCTTGACATCTCTCCCTTGGATTTGCACCAGTTGCATCCACAACTTTCTTGCCCTGGGGAACCAAAACAGGACACTGCATTCCAGGTGCTGTTTTTGCACAAGTGAAACCTCAGAGCTGAGCTGTTACCCAACATCACCAATCCCACTTTTTTTCTCCTCCCACACAGAGGAAATAATTTACAAATCTAAGGACTCTTCGCTTGCCTACACATAGGTGCCTTGTACTAATAAAGGATGGCCATTCCCCTATCTTTGTTTGTAATCTGTCAGCTTTAGGAATAGATGATGCTACAGTTTGAGAAGCTTGTGCCCTTCTGGGGTGTCAGCTGGAAATCAGTTAGTACTCTCAAATGTGTTTCAGCTGACACTAACATTGATGTGTGGGCAGTGAATCCCTCCTTCAATGTCTGATCACACAGAGCCTTTGTAGGGGACATGCAGATGTAGAAAGTAGGGAGCTTCCCTAACAACTTTCCCTGTCTCATCCAACACACAGGTGATATATCAATAAAAATCACACTGTGGCAAATGTCTAGACACCCACTCAGTTTACATGGTGCTTTTAGTTGTGCTTTTTATCAGTCCATCTATATGAAATGCTCCTCACCTCCATGAACTTTCTTCATCCGTTCTTTATTTGTCTGACAGCTATTACATTCTTCCCTGCCATCTGCAACAAAATGTCATGATTTGAGGCCCTGGGTGTCAATTATGACAAATATCTGTATTCAGTGCAGAGTACATGTAGGGGGTATATTTAGTTTTTCTTTCTGTCTTTCTGAGATGTAAAATTGCCAGGTGGGAACCTGAGGAAGGAAATTTGCTGTTGGAGCAATAAGGAGGAAAAGACATTTAAAGTAATGCTGTAATTCTGCCAACACAATTGAATTTAAAAGCAGACTGGAAATCCAGGATAATAAAGTTCCTAAAACATGTGTGGAAATTGGCAGCTGTGTAGAGGACAGCAATATCCCCGGTGCCCCTGCAAGAGGGTCAGTAGGCTGTACCCAGCCATAGCCAGGGCAGACCGTGCCTGTCTGGAAATGTGGCCATGAGGAGAACAGAGAGGCAGCACTGTGAGATGGATGGCGCTCTGCAGGGTAAAGCATGCTGTTCTGTAGAAAATCTCATTTCATTAATTCTTCTGTTCGTTGAAAACCATTTTTCCAAACAGCAGTAGCAGCCCACCAGCAAGCTTATGGTACAGACAATAATGTGGGACATAATTGCTCTATTTGTCTAAATGCCTTCACCCCTAGCCCTTCGCTTTCCTGTCAATTTAGATTGATGTTTTTAGGGGCAGAGCTTGTCTCTTAGTGAAAGTTCAGTGGCATCTTAATAATTGTGAAGGTCCTGCAGCATGACAAAAAATAATGTATGTGGTTTAGAACAGTGTGACTGATTTGGAGCCCAAAATAACCCAGGTGAATGGGAGAGCTGGATTTGATACCTGATCCTGAGCTATCAAACTTAGCTCAGCATCACAGAAATGTACATCAAACGGAATACCTGGCAACAAGGCAAACCAGTATGGTATCAACTCAGAGGCTTACAGTGGGTGTTAAAACCCATAGTTAGCCACCTGCAATAAAAATGCAAGCCATGGTTAATGCTGCAATAAGCAAGCTAAGACTGCTTAGTGATCATCCAAGTGTTTCCTTGTGTCAGGGAGGACAGGGTTCATGCCACAGCTCTGGGAAGACCTGGAGGCTGTAGTTTCATGTTGGGTGATGGGGCCAAGCACAGGTTGCAACCGCAAGATTGGCTCTTCTGCCCAGGGCTACCTCACAGTCTCACAGTCTCTGTGCTGGGGCTGAAATGAGAGAATGAAAAAGTGGGAGAACAGCCATGCCAGCTTTGCTGCTGAAGATGTTGTTGTGGCATTGTCACTTCAGTTTGGTGCTTGACTGTTCTGGATAACCAGGAGATCATCACTTTGCTGGTGGCTTTGTAATCAACAAAAAGGGGGGCCCAAAGCCAAGGAGCATTATGCAGACTAGCATAAAAACAACCCCCCCCCCCCCCCTTTTTTTTTTAATAATCTCAATCTTTTTCCACCTAGTCCTTCTAAAGCTTACATGTAATCTCTCGAACCTAGCATAGTTTAGGGCTAAGAAGACTTCTCCCATGCCAATTTCCCTGACCTGGTTTCAGAAATATCTTTCCATAGTACCCTCAATGGAGATGTCACACCATGCTTGTTTGGATTTTTGACAACACCAAGACAGCCCTAGACAGACACTTCTATTTTCCTGATCAATGATACTGCACCTCAGAATGAGCTGTGCTGCACCATGAGCTGGTCTCTGCCATACAAATGCACAGATTATATTACATATATACATTTCTCTTTCTATATATATCTGTGTATGCATTTATATTCTCAACCCACAAGATGAAATAATTCTGCACCATGTACATTTTTGTGCTGTTAAGGCACACTGTTGCTTTGCAAGCAAAACAGTAGATCTTTCATTTGCCGGTGACATTGCACAAAGTGCTTATAATTCAGTGTTAGCTTATCAGCTGTCCAATCTTCCACTCCAGGGAATGTGTCAACCATCAAAAGGAGTGGAGGAGGTGTGCTGAATCTTAATGGCTTCTATTTCATCAGACTCACTTTCTTAAGGGCATTTAATCAATGAGGACAAGTAGTAGGCAGATTTTTAAATAAATGTGTCACTTTAGGTTAATCCACAGTACAGCTGAATGTATTTGTTTATGCGATTCCCCGAATATGTTCTTCTGCTGCTCAGCTGAATTGATAATCTGTAAATCAAAACATGTTACAAGTAGTTTTAAACCAGCCTTGAGCAATAGCTTCATTTGACCTACTGGTATCTAAACCATCCAGAAGTTTCAGATCCAAGGGTGTTTAATGTCAGTGTTTCATATTCAGCAGAGTTTCACGGAAACCTTTGCTTCAGTGAATTAAATTGTTTTCTGGTCACTATAGGCTTGTAGAAATATTTCTTTTCTTTTTCTTTTCTTTTCTTTTCTTTTCTTTTCTTTTCTTTTCTTTTCTTTTCTTTTCTTTTCTTTTCTTTTCTTTTCTTTTCTTTTCTTTTCTTTTCTTTTCTTTTCTTTTCTTTTCTTTTCTTTTCTTTTCTTTTCTTTTCTTTTCTTTTCTTTTCTTTTCTTTTCTTTTCTTTTCTTTTCTTTTCTTTTCTCCTCTCCTCTCCTCTCCTCTCCTCTCCTCTCCTCTCCTCTCCTCTCCTCTCCTCTCCTCTCCTCTCCTCTCCTCTCCTCTCCTCTCCTCTCCTCTCCTCTCCTCTCCTCTCCTCTCCTTTTTTTTTCTTTATTTTTTTCTTTTCTCTTTTTTTTCTTCCTCTTTTCACTTTTCTCTTTTCTCTTTTTTTCCCTTCTTCTCTCTTTTTTTTTTTTTTTGTGAAATAAAAAAATGAAATGAGATAATGAAAAAAATGAAATATTTTAAAATTGCATGTTACCATTACTTGTTATCAATAATTTAACAACTAATGCAAACATTTAATAGGATAATCTAAGGAATCTTATGTACTTTTAAGAAGTAAAAATGTGCAAACTGCTAAAATTGTATGAATATGTAGATATAGCTGTGTGTGTATGGGCAGGTGATAAACAGATACGCACAAGCTCTGATTTACTACTTTTTGACTCCTGCTAATTAAAACACTGAATCTGTTTATCCTTTCTGCTCAGACATGAAACAAAGGTTATCAGAAAATGCATGGGGCAAAATTGGTCACAAATTATAGTATGTTAATTGTACAATCACACCAATATATACTGGTGTTGAGGGAGAGGAAAGCTGACAGACTAGTGGAAAAAATATCTAGCCCATCCATATGAGATTTGCACTGATGCAAAATATTGGCAAAGTTGCTTTGATTTTGACTGATAAGACCAAGATTATAATCAAGTCCAACAGTTAGACTGAAAGTCGTTTGTGTTACTCAGCTGTAAGAACACATAAGGTGTAGTTAAAATCCCTAAGAGACCAATGCTGGTTTTATCTGCTTAATGACCAATGTAATAGTGCAGAAATTATACTGTGCGATAATAGAAAACTTTCTCCTACAACCTTTGGTGGAAATACTCTGCAGATCGAAGTGTGTGACATTGTGAAGGACATCTGTGATTATGAGAAGCTGCTTGTGTTATGTAATATAAATCACTCAAGCATGGGCATCCAACCAGAATATGACTTTCCAGTTCATGTGAGGAGTAATTAGATTGACGAGAGAGCGTCACAGGCAGAACAGTGAAATAAAATAAAATGCACCAACAGTGCTTCTGGACAAAACAGAAAATAAGGCTGAGCATGTGTTACAGGTTCTCTCTGTAATGTTCTTACAATTTTAAGGGTGATTCTCATATGACTTTAGCCTGTCACAACTGCTTCATTTCCAAGCTCCACAGTACTAGCATTGTAAATGCTCTTATAAACATATGTATAATGGGTACTTTCAAATGTATATTCATGTGCCAATTTGTATTACAATTTTACTCTTCTTCATTCACGACAAATTAAATTCATTCCTGTGCATCCTTCTGGTAATGTACAATTAGCATCCTGAGACTGCAATCTATTTTTTTCTCTTAACTTGCAGGCGGGTTTGAAGACAGCAGGTAAAACCTACCTTATCCCTTTAAAAACGATCTTTAATATGGATCTGAATGCCACATAAATCAATCTATCCCATAAACTGTGTCTCAACCTCTTTAAGCATATCTCTGTGTTAGTTTTAACATCATTATGTCCCATTGTGATGAAAATGGACTTTCTGTGTCCTATGATAATGAAAATAGCCACTTTATGCAGTTTTTGCCTGCAATTATCCAGGCTTTTCTCTGACTCTAGAGAAATCTAAGCTAATTGCTTTGGGACATTTGCTACATTTCCATAAATTCTTTGTTAATTTTTCATGAGAAACTGTTATTGCAGTTGGCCTTAAAGTTCCCATTGTATTCAATAATGTAAAGAAGTCATTATGAAAACATAACCAATTCACTAGTGCCTCCATCAAAGCTATGCTCTTTTTATCTACATGTATTCTCAGGTGAGACTGAATGACTCATCCAAACCCTTCAATGGATCTTTTTTTGTATTTTGATGCAAGCTTTTCTTCATCTGAGCTTACTCAAAGCAAACCTAAAAGTGGTTGTATGTGGTGCATGACCTTGTCATTATAGGACATGATTTGAGTCTGCTTTATCTGACAGTTGGCTATGGAATTGCTTTTATACCTACTCGTGAAGCCAAAGACAAAGAATTCTGTTTTAAGTGACATGGTAGTAATAAAAATGAGGCACATTTCCAAGGGAACACTTCACCACTTGTGATGTTGTATTTGATTTATTGATTAGTCTGAACTTAAAGTCACGATTTCTGTAGACTAGAAACAACAATAAAATATTAATCTGAATCCATTGCAGTGCACTTTGTGCAGATATCCAGTAATACAAACACAAGTTATATTCCAAGCGGTATTGAGCACTGCTTATCAGGATTGTTTTTTCTTTCTTTACTCACCTAGAGTACAGTACACTGGTGTATGTTTTCCTCTGCAACATTCTCCTGAAATGGAGGTTTATGAAAGATTATGAAAGTTTTTATATTAATTAGATGAAACACTACAAGACAGTGAGGAAGAATAAATTCGAATGAGGAGTTCTGGGGTAACTGCAGGTCGTTGCAGACTTCTGAAATAACAGCAGCTGTGGGCAGCTGGCTACAGCTTGTCAACTGTTTTGCAGAAATAATACTGCACAAATTAGAAAACAAGAACTTTCAAAAGCATGGTTAAAGTTGTGTTATCGACTGTGAAAAAGTATGCCACTGTCTTCTGCAAGATGCAGAGTAAAAGTAATGACTGCATTGAGGACAAGCTTCTCAATATAAAAAAAGAAAAAAACATATTTGCTTGATTTTGGTGATGCTGTGCTAGTTTTCACTCACTACAACACCAGCCTTGATGAGGTTTGAAGAAAAGCATCAGTGCAGTCCAACAAGATGCCACTTCAAAAGTCCCTGAACTGCAAGAAACCTGCTTGGTTCCCCTAGAACCCTGAAAAACACTAACTACCAAAAGTAAAATAAAATAAGTAAATAAAAAGAAAAAATAAAATAAAATAAAATTAAAATAAAATAAAATAAAATAAAATAAAATAAAATAAAATAAAATAAAATAAAATAAAATAAAATAAAATAAAATAAAATAAATAATAAAATAATATTGAGCCTGTTGCATTTGCAGTTTACAGATTTCCACCATTCAGCTCTTTCTGTTGTGATCATAAAATATTGACATCTTCGTAATCAGATATGTGTCACTGCCATCTCTGAAGCAGTTCATATAATTTTCAGTGAAAGACACACTTCTACAATGATTTTCCCTGTCATATTGTAACAGAAGAGAGAGTGCATTTCTGAGAAACAAAAGGAAATGAAGAGGAACAGGGTGAAAAAAAGTTGTCCTGAAAAAATAAGGATAAGCTAGTGTTTTCCTAGTTAGAGAATATTGCTTAGTGATATGATTAATGGAAAGCAGAGGTTTTCTTGATATCAATAGCAACCATTATATGCTAGAACTGGATCATTTAATGGCCTATATTTCTCTAAGGTCCTCTAATGTCTGATTGCTGAAAAAGGCAAGGGATTGTAAGCAAACCTCAAAAATCTCTAAGGTTTGACTCAGAAACATGCTCACAAATCCCATTGCTTATCCTAAGCTTTTCTAAACCTCTTTCGTGTGGTAATGAAGCAGAGGATCATTGTATGATTGGATCTCTTTTTCTCTTGTGGGTAGGTGGTCTAAAATAAAAGAAAACCAATACTGCTTGTGATATTTATCTTAATGTGAAGCAAGTAAAATGCAAAATTTTAAATAAGTAACATGGTACCACTTCTTGCATTCGCACAAAACAAAACAAAACAACAACAAAAAAAATAGTACATCTGGCTTCAGTATTGTTTCCAGACTCAGGTTTTTCACGTTTTTTAGTGGATTCCCTGTTCTGAAGACTATTGATTCAAGAACCGTGCCCTTCCCATGCTGCTCAGGGGCTTTATTCTCTGAGGAATAAACTGACTTGAATGGGAATATTGGCAGCATATGGCACTGCTCAGGACATCTGAAGTGGATGGTTCGTTATATGGGAAGAAGATTTACTCTTCTTTAGCTCTCATTGTTGCACGCGCTTTTGAGCAGCACACGCCCACTAACTCTCCAATATGGCAATTTTACTGCTCCCGTTTTTCTAGGATTTGCTGCCCTGATGCTAATAGAAGTGAAAGAAACAGTACAGCAGCTCGTAGGCTGGGATTTTAACTACTAAGCTGTTGGGGGAATTTGTTTTGTTTTGTTTTGTTTTGTTTGTTTTGTTTTTCTTTACTGCAGTGGTAGCAGAAATAGTGTGTGTGTGTGGGGGGGGTGTTACTAGGAAGATAAATCTTCTGTGTATTTAACTTCTAATATATGTGAACATGGAGTATCTCTACTTTATCCAGAGCGCTGGATGTGTGTTTTTGCCCAAGAGGTACAACCACCCTCTCCACATTCTTCCATTCAAAATAGGATGTGCTTTGAAAGAGAGAAATGACTGGAAGGCCTCCTCTCATCCCCAAAGTCTACACCTGCTGGAAGACTGATGGATTTACCAGCTGGTCTGCCTTTCTTTAATCATCTTCCCGCCAACATCTGCTCCAAGCAGCAAAGCCAGCTCCATGTGCTCAAAATGGCCGAGGGAGGAAAAATAGATCTGCTGGTGGGGTAGGGGACTGCTATTTCACATGAGGTGTGAGAAATAGGAAAGTACAGTTATGTTTTTCCCTGTGGGTTTGAGCAGAGTGAATTTGATGAAAAGGTGATGTTGTGTTAGAATTGGGCTAAGCAAAGTATTAACTGAGAAGGGTTGGACAAGGATCAGTGGAAGAGACATGGGACACAAAATTCTGCAGACTAGGAGAGGAGATACAAACTTCTGTGCCTTCATGAAAAGCTGTGAACATCTGTGTGTTTACAGAGGATTGTAGTGGGAGCCAAAGGACAGAAAGGAAAGAGGAGTGGGGAGGTGCAAATGCAAGGAGCAAATCCGAGTCTTTTTGCTCAGGAGAACAAAGCCAATGTTTCTTGTACAAACACTGCTTCGGTCATGCAGGAAAAATGACTCAGCTTCTGGGGACTAACTGAATGTTTTGGCTGTGCTTCCCTAAGCAAGTCATTCTGCTTCATTTGTACATGATAATTGCAACAGGCTTTACAGCTTGTAGTCCCCTTACTGTTAAAGAAAATTTCACGTGGACCAATTTAGGCCAGAAGGCCAGGTTTATTGTATGTTGATCATGTTCGCAAGTTCATATACAGGCTAGATAATTTCTTCTTTGGTAGCTGAGTCTTAATGGTGTTTTCTTTTACATGCCAGCTATTTTCTAGCTTTTAAGTATTTTGTCACTCTGATATTGCCTGAACCATGAAACCTAATGAAGTGATTACATAAGCTAGTGAATATGGCTTGGTTCTTCTCTCTTTTCTTTGCTAGAGTATCTGTTAAATACATGAGCAAAAAACAGCTCTCTGACCTACCAGCGAAAAATAATAGAAGCAGGAGCACACACACTCGGTAAAGTAGCCTTAGATTTTTACATACACATTAGTGTTTAATTTCAGTCTGTCAGACAATTAAGAAGATTGTTTAGGTAATATTTGTATAAAAGGCATGTATAAAATTTTCACTGAATCATTGGCTGGGTATAAGACTGATCACCAAAAGCAAAGCAAAACCCAAACAAAGGTTTCCATTCTCACAACAATTATTCTATTCTGATCAGCTGAGTGTATGGAAATATCCCTTGACATGCATATACACAGTACTGATTTCCCTGTAAGTAAGCACAGTCCACCACTATCACATTCCAATTATATAGCTGTGCTATGAAGACAATTGTTCACTGAAAGCTGTTGGGAAGGCAAAGTTCACATGCCTTTAAAAACAAAACAAAACAAAATGTAAACTTTTGACTGTTAAAATTCATTATGCTTCCCACTGCTCTTCACTTCAGTGAAGGATCTTGCAGGAAAGCTGTTACAACAATGAAAAACCCATTGCTTTACATGGGGCTGTGTTTGCAAATTCCCTGTGGCTAGTGCATTTCTTTCTCAAACTGAAAGAAATGAAGTGTCATGTACATCAGGTTGTTCTTCATTGCTCACATTCCTCTTTGTGTTTACCAGAATTTTTCATCACAAGAATGCAAGAATGGCACTTTACTTAAAGATGGTGCGCTATGTTAAGCAGACAGTATTGTCATTATTTAGCTGCTATGGTAGACTGTGGATGCAGTCCTGTTGATTTTATTAAAGAGGTTGTCAGGATCTATAATTCACACATCATTAACCGCTTCATTAAAACTACAGCAGCTCTGTGAGCCCTAAACTTGTAACAGTTTCAAGACAATACAAGTAAATGCTCACTGTCTGAGACATGCAGACATCTCCAGTGACTTGTTCACTGAATAGTTAAAAGACAGTGTTGGTTTTTAGGAAATACTTTTTTTTCAAACTATAAGCATGAATGCATAAAACATGTTCACTTAGAATTTATTTGATTTAAGTTAAAAGCATTACTTTGCAATGAGGTGTGCATTCTCACATCGTCAATCAAAAAATAAAAGGCAATAACATACCAAAATGTACAGTCATTTAAACATTTTCATATGGTTTAAGTTTTCTTTACTGGAATATGAAGCAGCCGGTGTCCTGAAACAATGTGAAGGAGAACACTAACAGTCGTGAGCAATGTGAATCATATTTATTTAAGAACTTAAAATTAATGGAGCATTAATTATGTAGAGATAATTTTTATTTCCCTATTATTTTCCCAGAGTCCTTCTATATTTCTGTTTTGCTAAAGTCAGTGTCTGTCCCTTGTCTTCTCTTTCCCTCTTTCACCAGACACCTCCTTCTCTTTCCCCACTTTCTTTGCTAGAGCTACTCACTCAGACACAAGCATATACCATGGATTTTTGAGCTGTGCTTTGGAGCCTGGTCAACTTGAGCACATTTGGAACCAAGCAGAAAGATTTGCACTTCCATCCATAAGCTGTGGAAGCCTCATGGGTGGGATGCATGTGCAGCTCTCACAGCTCTTTCACCCCTCTTTTCAGAGCCACCAGCCATCCCCCCTTACACTCAGGGAGGTTTTTGGTAAAGCTACATGGTGTCCCCATGAATTCAGATCTTGTGCACCTGTCCTATAGGCTGCCAGCCTTCTCCCACACTTCCATCACCCTGAGCACCCCAGCCCCATGGTCAGCCCCACAGCCACCCCTGCAGATGACCTGACTCAGAGCCACCAGGATGCTCTGAGCTCGTGTCCCAGTAGGTCTGGACCTGCATTTCTGGGACCAAGCGCATTGCACTGCAGTTCCGCAGCAGACTGGCATCCATGAACCAGGGTTCTACTCAAGCTACAGGCACTACCTAAACATAAAGAGCCAAAATCTGTATTGCTTGCAAAAAGCAAGTAAAAGCTGAGCAGATGTCTGGAAAGCTGGCAGTCTTGTGGGAGTCTCAGTCCACTGTTATTGTTAGAGGTAGGATCAAGGAAAGAGCAAACCCAGAGCTATCACAAGAGTAGGGCTGCCCAGGGAAATTGACTGTTCCCTGGCCATCACACTCTATGGGTTTTTATCACCTTCTTTTGGAAGGCTGCTAAACAAAATAAATAGCCCTTATTGTATGTCTTATTATCGGTCCAGGAATGCTAAGCAAAGCATAATTGATTGATGTTGTCCTGAAAGTCCATTTGAGTTTTGCTAACTTTGAGTTTACAGCTTCACTGAAAAATTAAATAGCATATTTGTTGCCATAAAGTAAATCTCTGGATAAATGTACTGTCAGCAAGCATATTGTACCTTTCTTGGAGTCAGTATGTGAATATCTCTATTGACATTTTTGTGGAGAAATAAGTCAAATTTTATTTTCAGAAAGTTTTTTCTCTTCTCCTTCCCATTTACCTAGACAGATAAACAGATGTATAGATAGCTTTCTGCTCAATCATGCTAGATTCTTTCAAGGTTAAATCCCAGGTCTCCAGGGGAATGCATTATTCTCTTTGCAAGATGTCAATATTTCCAAGAATGGTCTAAAAAGGAAAAAAAAAAAAAAAAGGCATTTTTTTCCAATAGCACATTGAATCATAGAATCATAGAAGATCCCAAGTTGGAAGGGACCCATAAGGATCATCAGGTCCAACTCTTACATTCCATTCCATTGCTTACAACTATTTTTGCTGGGACAGAGCAGTTCATGACGGTCACAAGTTATAATATGCTCACAATTTATTGGGATGTCTGGGCAGTAAAACTGTGGCTTGGGTTGAGATTATTCTTTCCATATTTTGGTATAGTAGTAGTTACTGAGAAATAAAATCAGCTACGGTTAGTAGTCTTTGTCTTTAGCCCCATCCAAACATGACAAATATGACAAAACTGGCTTTTGTAAAAGGGGAATGAATGAGGAACTCTGATTTTATTTATTTATTTGTTTGTTTATTTATTTATTTTATGTAATTATGACTGGTGAGTATTTGTGCTCTCAGCAGAAAAAGTGCTTGTTATGTTGGGAACCGCTAGATCTTGACAAACCAGAAGGCTAGTCACTGTGTAAAGAGTTAGAAGCCAAGATTTTTATTTATTTATTTATTTTTGCCATGACCTTGCACTGACCTCAGCCTTGAGGTAGGAACTTCTTTGCAAGAGATAAACATTAATGCCTTCCTTTCTGTCCAGGACAGATGGCCTAAGACATGGCAGTAAATTCAATCTGCTCAAGGACATTCTCTGGCAATGAAGCCAGCCTACAAGGAATGGCACACATCCTTTCCTTTAAACTATCTCACTGCTCATGACAAGTTGGCCAAATCTGTACCCACAGGTTGTGCAAAGTCACAACCCATGCCCAGCACAAGACTGCTAGCTGGTACAGACAAATCTGGGCTGAGGCAGCCCTGGCACTGTCGGTGTGGGTGGCTGAGCCTAGTGCCCAGATCTGTTTCCCAGCACTCTTTCATTTCACAGTATACCATATATATGTAGCAAGGGGGCTGCTTCTGGTGCTGTCCACTTTTTCTGGGGAGTAAATCTACCCATTCCATGTTCATTTTACCTAGAAAACTTGGAGGAAATACAAGCAGTGACCTCTTAAAGGAAGGTCAATTGTTACCACAAAAGCTTCTGAGCCAGTCAGATTGTATTCATACATTTTCCCAGCACAATTAGCACATTCCTTTCACAGCCTTATCCTTTCCCTGAAACCTGTATTCATTCTTAAGCTAAAAGTAGATTGAAAAGAAGAAAAGAAAAGAAAAGAAAAGAAAAGAAAAGAAAAGAAAAGAAAAGAAAAGAAAAGAAAAGAAAAGAAAAGAAAAGAAAAGAAAAGAAAAGAAAAGAAAGGAAAAGAAAGGAAAAGAAAGGAAAAGAAAGGAAAAGAAAGGAAAAGAAAGGAAAAGAAAGGAAAGGAAAAGAAAGGAAAAGAAAAGAAAGGAAAGGAAAAGAAAGGAAAAGAAAAGAAAGGAAAAGAAAAGAAAGGAAAAGAAAAGAAAGGAAAAGAAAGGAAAAGAAAAGAAAGGAAAGGAAAGGAAAGGAAAGGAAAGGAAAGGAAAGGAAAGGAAAGGAAAGGAAAGGAAAGGAAAGGAAAGGAAAGGAAAGGAAAGGAAAGGAAAGGAAAGGAAAGGAAAGGAAAGGAAAGGAAAGGAAAGGAAAGGAAAGGAAAGGAAAGGAAAGGAAAGGAAAGGAAAGGAAAGGAAAGGAAAGGAAAGGAAAGGAAAGGAAAGGAAAGGAAAGGAAAGGAAAGGAAAGGAAAGGAAAGGAAAGGAAAGGAAAAGAAAAGAAAAGGAAAGAAAAGGAAAGAAAAGGAAAGAAAAGAAAAGAAAAGAAAAGAAAAGAAAAGAAAAGAAAAGAAAAGAAAAGAAAAGAAAAGAAAAGAAAAGAAAAGAAAAGAAAAGAAAAGAAAAGAAAAGAAAAGAAAAGAAAAGAAAAGAAAAGAAAAGAAAAGAAAAGAAAAGAAAAGAAAGGAAGGGAAGGGAAGGGAAGGGAAGGGAAGGGAAGGGAAGGGAAGGGAAGGGAAGGGAAGGGAAGGGAAGGGAAGGGAAGGGAAGGGAAGGGAAGGGAAGGGAAGGGAAGGGAAGGGAAGGGAAGGGAAGGGAAGGGAAGGGAAGGGAAGGGAAGGGAAGGGAAGGAAAAAGTCAGATATTCCTAACTGACCTGGCAGTGTGGAGGATTGTTTGTGTCTAGAGTCTGGATGACAAGAGGCTTGTATCTATGGCAAATCAACATGTTGTAAACGTTACAGAAAGTTAGCAAGGCTTAATTAATTAGTCCCACAAGATAGTATTGTTGACTAACTGGGCAAGTCAACAGTAAAATATTTTTCCTAAAAGATCATCCAGCTTTGCAAGAGCTGAAAATTCAACAACTTATGATTATGGGCTGCAAACAAAAACTCATAGAACTCATCATGAGAAAATCCTTGTCACATATAATTGTAAAAAAAAAAAAAAAAAAAAAAAAAGTGTTTGAAAAATAACTAGGAAAAAAAATGTCTTTCCAATAGATAAAGAAAAAAATAAAAGAAAAGCTGTGTTGTCCCTCTCATACAATTCCAGAAACCTGCATACCTAACACAAAGATACTGTGAAACAGGCAAGTACATCTTATTTTGACTTTTTTTTTTTTTTTTTTGACCATGGGTCACTTTACTCAGCACCCAGCCTGATGGCTGCATATGGGTCCCTATCTCCAAGGGGAAAAAGGATCCTGGGCCAGGAGCTGGCAGGGCTCATTGAGAGAGCTTTAAACTAGGTAAGATGGGGGATGGGGTTGAAGCAAGGCTTGTTGGAACTGTGCCAGGGGGAACAATGGCAAGGCCGGGGGATAAGGCAATGGCCCAGCTGAAGTGCATCTACACCAATGCACGCAGCATGGGTAACAAACAGGAGGAGCTGGAAGCCATCGTGCAGCAGGCAGGCTATGACTTGGTTGCCATCACGGAGACGTGGTGGGACCAGTCTCATGACTGGAGTGCTGAAATGACTGGCTATAAGCTCTTCAGAAGGGACAGGCAGCACAGAAGGGGTGGTGGTGTGTCTCTCTATATTAGATAATCTTTTGATGTTATGGAACTCGAGGCTGGGAATGACAAGGTTGAGTCCCTTTGGGTTAGGATCGGTGGGAAGGCCAACAAGGCTAGCGTCCGGGTTGGGGTCTGTTATAGACCGCTGAACCAGGATGAGGAGACAGATGAGGAGTTCTACAGGCAGCTGACAGAAGTTGCGAAATCGTCAGCGCTTGTTCTCGTGGGGGACTTCAACTTCCCTGACATATCCTGGAAGCACAACACAGCCCTGAGAAAGCAGTCTAGGAGGTTTCTGGAGAGCGTGGAAGATAGCTTCCTGACGCAGCTGGTTAGTGAGCCTATCAGGGTTGGCGCCCCACTAGACCTTCTCTTCACAACCAGAGAAGGACTGGTGGGAGATGTGGTGGTCAGAAGCTGTCTAGGGCAGAGTGACCATGAAATGGTGGAGTTCTCTATTCTTGGTGAGGCCAGGAACTGGACCAGCAAAACCGCTGTATTGGACTTCCGGAGGGCTGACTTTGAGCTGCTCAGGACACTGGTTGGTGGAGTCCCTTGGGAGGCAGTTCTGAAGGGCAGAGGAGTCCAGGAAGGCTGGGCGCTCTTCAAGAAGGAAATCTTAATGGCGCAGGAACGGTCTGTCCCCACGTGCCCAAAGACGAGCTGGCGGGGAAGAAGACCAGCCTGGCTCAACAGAGAATTGCAGCTTGATCTTAGGAGAAAAAAGAGGGTTTATAATCTTTGGAAAAGTGGGCAGGCCACTAGGGAGGACTTTAAGGATGTAGCGAGCTGTGCAGGGACAAAATTAGGAAGGCCAAAGCTCATCTGGAGCTCAATCTGGCTACTGCCGTTAAAGATAACAAAAAACGTTTCTATAAATACATCAACACAAAAAGGAGGACTAAGGAGAATCTCCAGCCTTTACTGGATGCGGGGGGAAACCTTGTTACAAAAGATGAGGAAAAGGCGGAGGTGCTTAATGCCTTCTTTGCCTCAGTCTTTAGCGGCAATACCGGTTGTTCTCTGGACACCCAATACCCTGGGCTGGTGGAAGGGGATGGGGAGCAGAATGTGGCCCTCACCATCCATGAAGAACTGGTTGGTGACCTGCTACAGCACTTGGATGTGAGCAAGTCGATGGGGCTGGATGGGATCCACCCAAGGGTACTGAGAGAACTGGCGGAGGAGCTGGCCAAGCCGCTTCCCATCATTTATCACCATCCTGGCTATCAGGGGAGGTCCCAGGTGACTGGCGGCTAGCAAAAGTGACGCCCATCTACAAGAAGGGCCGGAGGGCAGACCTGGGGAACTACAGGCCTGTCAGTTTGACCTCAGTGTCAGGGAAGCTCATGGAGCAGATCCTCCTGAGAGTCATCATGCGGCACTTGCAGGGCAAGCAGGCGATCAGGCCCAGTCAGCATGGGTTTATGAAAGGCAGATCCTGCTTGATGAACCTGATCTTCTATGACAAAGTGACACACTTGGTGGATGAGGGAAAGGCTGTGGATGTGGTTTACCTTGACTTCAGTAAGGCTTTTGACACCGTTTCCCACAGCATTCTCCTCAAGAAACTGGCTGCTCTTGGCTTGGACTGGCGCACGCTTCGTTGGGTTAGAAACTGGCTGGATAGGCAGGCCCAAAGAGTCGTAGTAAATGGAGTCAAATCCAGTTGGAGGCTGGTCACTAGTGGCGTCCCCCAGGGCTCGGTGCTGGGGCTGGTCCTCTTTAATATCTTCGTCGATGATCTGGATGAGGACATTGAGTGCACCCTCAGTAATTTTGCAGGTGACACCAAGTTAGGTGCGTGTGTCGATCTGCTTGAGGGTAGGAAGGCTCTGCAGGAGGATCTGGAAAGGCTGGACCGATGGGCTAAGGTCAACTGCATGAAGTTCAACAAGGCCAAGTGCCAGGTCCTGCACTGGGGCGCAATAACCCCAAGCAGAACTAGGGCCTGGGAGATGAATGGTTGGAAAGCTGCCTGGCGGAGAAGGACCTGGGAGTATTGATGGATAGTCGGCTGAATATGAGCCAGCAGTGTGCTCAGGTGGCCAAGAAGGCCAACAGCATCCTGGCTTGCATAAGAAACAGTGTGGCCAGCAGGTCTATGGAAGTGATTGTTCCCTTGTATTTGGCTCTGGTGAGGCCGCATCTCGAGTACTGTGTTCAGTTTTGGGCCCCTTGCTACAAGAAGGACATCGAGGTGCTTGAGCGAGTCCAGAGAAGGGCGACGAAGCTGGTGAGGGGCCTGGAGAACAAGTCCTACGAGGAGTGGCTGAGGGAGCTGGGCTTGTTCAGCCTGGAGAAGAGGAGGCTCAGGGGCGACCTTATTGCTCTCTACAGATACCTTAAAGGAGGCTGTAGCGAGGTGGGGGTTGGCCTGTTCTCCAACATGCCTGGTGACAGGACGAGGGGGAATGGGCTAAAGTTGCGCCAGGGGAGTTTTAGGTTGGATGTTAGGAAGAACTTCTTTACTGAAAGGGTTGTTAGGCATTGGAACAGGCTGCCCAGGGAAGTGGTGGAGTCACCATCCCTGGAGGTCTTTAAAAGACGTTTAGATGTAGAGTTTAGGGATATGGTTTAGTGGGGACTGTTTGTGTTAGGTCAGAGGTTGGTCTCGATGATCTTGAGGTCTCTTCTGACCTAGAAATTCTGTGATTCTGTGATTCTGTGATCTACAACAGTTACGTGAATACATATCTTATTGGCAAGGTATCATCATCATATTGTTCAATAAAGGAAGTACAGTCCATGCTTAATCAATGTAAAAGTAAAGTGCAGCCCAACACAACTAGAAACTATAAAATGGTAAAAAGGGAAAAATATTTTAAAATTAAAATTTAAAAATATTTAAAATATTTAAAAATATTTAAAATTTAAAATATTTTAAAATTAACCCCTTACAGGAAGGCATTAGTCATAGCATAGAAATGTCATTTGAAAAAAAAAAAAAAAAAAAGTAAAAATAAAAATAATAGAACAGAAACCTCTTACTGGAAAATTTTAGACAGTAGAGTACATTTGCCTCTACTCTAGGTCTTGTCATAGCCATATAACCTTCCTAACAGTAAGTCTGTGGTCTCTTGGGTACCATCAGAAAGATGTCTAAAGAAGCCAGGTGAAGAAAGGAATCCAGAGATGGTGTTTAAATTTTTCTCATTACAATGAGTTGTGAATAACTATAAATTAGGACGTACAGAGCACAATTAAACATACATAGTGTTACTTCTCTTACATTTTAGCCTAGATGAAAAGCACCTGTCTTGTGAGGATAGGCTTCTGGCCTGAATAACCTGGCTTCAATATGTTTGCTATTGGTTTGCTATTGTCTTTTTGTGGGGAGGTCAGCTTGTAGGTATGCCAATGAAAGCAAAGCCAAAGAAAGAAATCTTTCACCTGGAACAGATCTTTTTTTTTTTTTTTTTTTTTTTTTCCCCACTTGGAAGGAAGCCAGAGGGAAGTGTTTTGTGGGGCATATGATGATTACATTTAATGCATATGCTGACACAGAAGGCTTGTCCATGCTCCTCTTCCAGTCTCCCAGCCAGTGGCTATCCGAGCCCTTTGGCCAGCACCCAGCCTGCAGGTCCTGCAGAACTGCATCTCGTGCAGCTGCCAGGAAGGCAGGGCATGCTGTGCACCCCAGTCGGAGTGACCAAGTCCTTGAACAGGTTGCCCAGAGGGGTGGCAGCGCCTCCATCCTTGGAGAACTTGAGAATCTCAGTGTGACAGGGTCCTGGGCAACATGCTCCAGGAGGCCCGTGCTTGAGGAACGGGCTGGACTACATGATCTCCAGGGGTCCCTTCCAAGCTCAGACACTCTGTGCCTCTGTGAGCCTGTGATGAGGTGACACTTTTGGACTCTGAAAGTGGCTGAGGACAGGCTTTGAGCAACCAAAGCTCTTGAATATGTACGCCACCTCCCCGCCTCCAACCCCTTAAGCAAGAAGAGATGAGGAGCAGGCAGAAAGCTGTTGGGTTAGGACGAGCAGTTAAGCAAGGGCAGGTGACCTTATCGTGGGGGTCTGCTACAGGTCAGTTGACGCTGAAATCCAAGAAGTTGAGGTCTTCTGCAGGCAGATAGAAGCAGCCTTCCTTTTAGAAGCCCTGGTCATCACGGGAGATTTTGACCATCTCCATATCTTTTGGAAAGACAGCACAGCAGAGAATAAGCAATCCAAGAGATTCCTCGTATGTGTTGATGTTAAATTCTTTACTCAAGGAATAGAGGAGCCAATGAGGCAAGGTGCCATGCTGTATCTTGTTCTCACCAAGGAGGTGCTCGTTGTGAATCTGAAGGTCAACGTCTGTTTTGGCTGCAGTGACCATGAAATGGTGGAGTACAAGAGTCAGCAAGGAGGAGCACAGCAAGCTCAGTACCTCAGTCTTCAGTAGAGCTGCCTTTGAGCTCTTCAAAATTCTGCTTGGTCATGTACTGTAGGATAAGGCTCTGGAGGGAAGGAAGAAGGGCCTAGTAAAGTCAGAGTCAAGGACTACTTCCTGCAGGCTTAGGAGTAATGCATCTCAGTAAAGAGGAAGTCCGGCAAAAATGCCAAGAGGCCTTCATAGGTGAACAAGGAGCTCAAACGCAGGCATAACAAGGAAGTGTACTTCCATAACAAGGAAGGTGGAAGCAAGGACAGGTGATGTGGGAGGAATAGGGAGACAATATCTGAGCAGCCAAGGATCAAGTTAGGTAAACTAAAGCCCAGATAGCATTGCATCTGACAATTTAGGGACATCGAGGACAACAAGAACGGCTTCAACAGTATGTCAATAACAAAAGGAAGACTGGGAAAATTGTGAGTCCTCTCCATAAGGAAACAGGAGAAGTGGTTATCCAGGACTTGTAGAAGGCTGAAGGACTCCACATTTTTTTTCCATTGCCTGTCTTCACTGGCAAGTGCTCTAGTCACATAGCCCAATTCATAGAATCCAAAGGCAGGGACTGGGACTATGAGGTACCACAGACTTTAAGAGAAGATCAGGTTCAAGAGCATCTAACGAGCCTGAATGTACAAAAGTCCATGGGACCTGATGACATGCACCTGAGTGTCCCAAGGGAACTGGAAAATAACGTTACTAAGCCACTGTCCATCATCATGTTTGAGAGGCTGTGGCAGTCTGGTGATGTTCCCACTGATTGGAAGAGGGAAATCATATGCCCAATAATTTAAAAAGGGAAAAAAGGTGAACCTGAGGAACTACAGTCCAGTCAGTATCACCTCTGTACCAGGCAGAATCGTGGAGCAGATCCTCCTGGAAACTGTGCTAAGGTACATGGAAGATCAGGAGGTGATGGGTGACAGCCAACATGGATACACTAAGGGCAGATCATGCCTGACAAATGTAGTGGCCTTCTGTAATAGGGTTATGGCATTGCTGCATAAAAGAGCAACTGACACCATCTACCTGGACTCGTGCAAAGCATTTGACCGTATCCAGCACAACATTCTTCTCTCTAAAATAGAGAGAATAGAATTGCCTTTTGAACACTTGAACACATTCTAAAAATGCAAAGATTTTAACACCTTATGATAGTTAGCTGTTTCAACCCAATGATTTTAACCATAACCAGTTTACTCAACTCTGTTCTTACTGCATATTTTACATTCAATCTTGGAAACAAACAAACAAACAAACAAACCACTATCTTTCAAGGGTGAAGCTTGGGAATAAAGCAAAAATCAGCAGCTGAATGTAAACTTACATATTATAATCTGTTATCGAAATCCTGGAACTATTCTACAATTTATAAATCTAAAATGCTTATGGGGTTCTGTCTATGTGGAAACTGGAGTCCCAAAGTAGTCTGAACTCTAAATCAAGGGTAACCTGAACAAAGACACATGAACTGCTGTAATCTCTCTGCCATATGTGCTTTATAAAATTCCTCTATGGCACCAGTGTGGTAATATGAATCCAAACTATTGACCTACTGGATTTCAGCCGTTTCTCTAAAACAAGAGATGCCCTCAACTTTTAACTGTGTCTTCACCATCAACAAGTTTAATATCACACAGAGGTGTATAGATGAAACTACTCAGAATACTTTTAAAGATTGCAATGAAAGACAATCACTATAAATATTTTTATACATCCCCATCACCAGGTACCGTGCACTGCTGTTTTTCTGGAATCCTGCCCAGATTTCTAACCTAATCCTGGTGCCTGACAGCATACACCAAATTTATGTATACATCCAAGATGTATGTAATACACAGAACATGCACACTAAACAAAGCATTTCTTACACATGGCAGTGGGATAGCGTGACCCTTACAAATCTGAATAGTGTCATGATTTTTTTCTTGTAAACTAGTGGCCTTTGTGCTTTGAATCCTTGCAATTGGTTTTTGGATTAAGGTTAATCTAACAGAGCAATACTTCGTCCGCAAGTAAATAGGTTTTAGACAAATGAAAATAGCAGTGGCTTTAAAAGTGCCTTTTCTGTCACGGATGTAATGTGAGGACAACTAATTCAAGGTGATAATGTTAATGGAGGTTGATAAAGTGTTCGAGCAGACATTTGTATGGATTTATCAAGTGAAGCATGCATCTGAAATGCATTAGAAAATGATCATCTCACACTGATTAAGGATGTAAAATTTCTTTCCATTGAGACATGTTTTACACCTGGGAGGCTGCACTGAGTCTTGCAAATAGCTTAAGTATTTCACAGGCAAATTATGTGTTTCTCACTTCTGCATGTTCTGTCACTAACTGAACAGAGACGCCAGAAATCTCAGCTCTTAAAAAAAAAACAAAAAACAAAAAAACAACAAAAAAAAAAAAAACAAAAACAAAACAAACAAAAAAAAAACTTTCATTGTTTTTCCGTCCAAAACAGCCTTTATATTATGAGCCAGCCTTTTTGCAAGTGCTCTAATACATTTTGAGATGTTTCTCTTGTATTCCCTTAGCAAGCTATGACACAGCTAGATAGACATGAGGAAACTTCAGCCTTGTGAACACTTGCCCACGAGAGACATGTAATCCCTGGCAGCAGTGCTTAATCACATTCCTCAGTCAGGTGTCAAACAGAGCAAAGGCACAAACACACAAGCAAGTTTTGTTTAGAGGACCTCAAAAAACCAGCCAAGTGGCAAATTTGGACATCTGTGCTAGACTGTGGCTGTCCTGTTTTTCCAGTCTAATCTGTCAAGATAACCATTTCCCCATTCTCTTAAACAAACACAGACTTCCTTGTTTAAACACTGCAACAGTTCTAACAGAGCACAGGTTTTAATCATTCTCTGCTAAGTACACTAGCAAGAGACTGCAAAAAGAAACAAAACATCTTAAATGTGAGCTGTTGATTTTGCTCTGTGCAGAAGAATAGATGCATGCAACCCTCAAATTTCAGATGGACTGTAAACAGTGTGCTTGTAAGAAAAAGCTGCAGCTTAAAAAGATACAAGCTCTTTTTTTGGCCTTTCAGTTTGAAGAAGCAGCTGAATTCAATTCTACTCTGACAGAATAATTAGAATGGGGGGAGGGGAGGGTTCATTTTTCTTTCCCTATAGGGTACACTTTCCTACGGATTTTCTCTTCTACTCAGATTATATTAATGTAGCATTAGTGAAAGGTTTTCCATGAGTGATATAATCATAAAATATGATAAATGTTGAACTATAATCATTCATATTTAGTCACTGCTTTTAATGCCAAAATCTAGGAAGAAATAAGAAGTCATTCACAGGAAATATAGATACACAAATAAATCCAATTAAAATCAGTCTTTTTTTTTTTTTAAATATATATATATTTAATATTGACTTTTTTATTCTCTTCAGGCTTTCCCCCCCCGTTCTTTTGTATTAGTTCTGGTTTATTATATTCACTTCTATATTATTTTTTTATTATTATTATTTTATTTTATTTTTGTTCTGCACATTGTTCTCTTGCCCTTCTCTTCTGTAACTACTTGTTCTTTTTCTCTTTGAAAGGAGCATTTCTCTTCCATTCATTCTTCATTGCTTTTATGCCCAGCACCCATTACTGACCCACACACACGCTTCTCTCTCCTTTTCCTATGATCTTACGCTTCTTTTCTTTTCTTTTGTCTGTTTCTTTTCATTGCATTCTATTGTCTCTTTCTTACTGTCCACTATCACGTTCATCCTTATCCTTTATCCCCAGGGTCTACTTTTTCTTGCCATTGAATCTCTCCTTTTAACTCTTTCTCAATACGGGATTTCCCCACATCCTATTTCCAACATATGGTGCTTCTAACCTCTCATTCCTTATGAGGTCTCTCTTCCTGTCGTCCTGCAAAGGAAATATTTCTACTGACAGAAATACTACTCTCCCATCTTCCTTTTTCACCTTTTGTTCTATTTACACTACAGCAACAGCTGAGTCATATCACATGCTTGGAAATCAGTCTGCACAGGGTTTGGATCTTGTGATTTCCCACACAAATAATTCTGATAATTTTCCACCTGTGAGTCACCTGGGTGTACTCTGGGTGTGGGTTCTGGGTTGGGAGACTCCTTTTCCCTCAACAGAAGAAGAGTCTCAGCCAGGTCCATGCAGCAGCCCCCCATCACAAATTTTCCCATATAGCTCATACAGACTTCCAAGCGCTCCTCTTCTGTGGTTCTCTGGTTGAAAGCATTTAAAAAAAAAAAAAAAAAAAAAAAAAGTCTGCAGAGGGATTTTTAAAATACTTTATTCTTGGATAATACAGAAACCACACTGATCCGTGTACAAACATGAACCCTGCATATATCTCTTGGCCAGAGTTAGTTCTTCCCTCTTCAGTTGTTCTTCAGGTTCAATTTATGACTGAGGCAGCTGCACACCTTTCCTCTTCTTCATTACTCTCCTGTTTTCTAAGGATGGTTCTTCAGTGGGGTAGGGAGAGAGGTCAGATAGGTCTGAGAAGATATCTATCTTCAAGTAAGACCTGTTCACCCTTGTCAGGTTACTCACCACTTTTAATATCCTAGCCAGATGCCCAGCTCTGACTTCCATTATCTTAGTCTATTGACAAAATATGTCATTTCTCCTTTATATTCAGGATAAAAATAATTAAGCAACTGGTTTTACAGCACAAAATGGGATGAAACAATCCAGAAGTAAAGTGTCATGTGCAGTGAATCTGAAATACCGTGTATTTTGACAAAATGAGATGCAGGCAAATTCACAAAAACATTGTGATTTCTTGCACAGTAATGTATAGAAAATGTTTCATCAATAGTGTATGGACACTGGAAAAAGAAAGGCACATACCTGGAAAATGTTTCTCCTACCCAAAAGGTGCAGTGTGCTGCTGGGATCAGTACTTCAGATTGAACAAAATAATCATCCTTAGGTACTCCAGTGGTATAGCTACCATTCTTGCTCATTGCTAAATAATGCCAACACCCAAACAAACGCTAAGGAAAAAAAAAATTAGTAGCTAAGGATCATAAGTAGCCCAGATCTGGAAAGAACCAGAAGCTGTTCACAGTCTTAGCAGGCATAAAGTCTTAAAGACTTGGACATTGGAAATGAAAAGAAATTGTAGTCATATCCCCATGAGACAGGAGTGAAAAAAAGATCACTGAACTAACTGGAAAAAGGACCTAAAGAAACAGCAGGCCCTGGTTCGGGTCTTTGTCCTAGGTCTGACTGCCTCAAGGTAAGTTTCCCTCACATGGGAAATCCAGACTTGTTTGCTACAGGGGGTCCCTTTTAGAGACCAAGTGCAGAACAGCTGGTTGTCCATAGTCTCAATTAAAAAACAGACATTTTAGAGCTTCTGCAAAGAATTTTAGCAGCACCTACATATAAATTCTTTTTGTTGCTGAAGTGTGACCATACTTAGAAAATCCTTGAATACAGAACTTATTTAAAGACAGACTTTAAAAATTTCTAAAATTGCACTGTACTTCTCTGTGCTTGCAAAGATGTCTGCCTTTGAGTCTTCTATACATGCTATAATCTCAGCATTGTGCAAAATAAGTTGCATCCTTCAAAATTATGAGGCCTGCTTTGGGAAACCTACTGTAGATTTCTCATGTCTACTGTGTTGAGGTCATCCATTGAAGCAACACGTCATGGGTGAGTTGTTTTCCACTTAGTGTTAGAAATTCTGCTGAGGGCTTTTATGTTTATGCAATATTGTGGCGTCTTTCCTCAGTTCTGACAAGGAGACTAACAAAATCATGGAAGGATAATGAATTAGAGACACAACATCCAGATTTCCTTCCATATTTTCCTGCTAATCTTGCCCTGCAAAGTCGTTAGCTAAGCAAGTTCATAATCCATCAACACTTGCACATTCTGCAATTACTAATCACCTGGAGGAATTTATAGCTTGGGGAAAAGAGCATAGTTCTAAGAAGAATCCAAATATTAGTGAGGACTGATGTTACAAAGCAGTTTCTCACAAAGGGAATGGAATATTGTCCTGAAGGTTTAAATGTCAGAACATTATGTGGGGAAATGCAAATGGCCATATCACTCAGTGAAAAGATGAGGTTTTCATAAACTAGATGCAAGGTGTGTGAAGTGAGGAATTTAGAGAAACACAGAACAGACTGTAATCAAGAATGAGAATAGAAATAAAAACTCCAGAGGCATCTGAATGGAACTAGCATCTACAAAGGAGAAATGTGAGAATGAAGAAATAGGACTCCAGAGCACCAGGGCTGTCAGACATGGTATGTGACACTGACCATCCAGATTTTAGGCTGGTGTCCAGTCTAGGACAGAATTTGGCCTGACGTGGCCCAGGACTGGCTTGCATTCCTGCTAGGGCATGCTGCTGGCTCATGCTCACAGTGGTGACCAGGGCCTTTACCCAGTCAGACTGCAGCCCATGCCTTTGCCTGAGATCACTGTGTCCCAGGTACAGGACTTAAAGCAAGCTTTGTTACACCTTGTGCCATTCTTTATGACCAAACCATCCAACCTGTCTACGTCCTGTACAGTGGCTCTTCCTCCCTCTGTACATAAAAGCTGCTCCTACTTTGGTGTCATATTCAAACGTTACCCTTGGTAAATATGTGTTGGCTTTTCCCAGTTGCATTCTTGTCCTTTGGGTGCTTGAAAGCAACTCACCACGAGATCTGTACCACAGTTTTTTCAGGGACTGCAACATCCTCTTCTCAGGCTTGAAACATCCTGGATCTGTATTTGCTCTGACCTGCCTCTGATTTCCTGGAACTGTTATCTTCAGTTTAACACCCTATGTATTGGAAGGACACAAATGGGGTACCTCCAAAATTTGTGTGTATCACTTGAGAAGATGACATACAAAATGGCATTCTAGAAGCAGGTGCTCCTGTGACTCATTTAGTCCCTAAAAAGCCCTTTAAGAGGTTCATTTGGGTCTTAGAGCATCCTGTAGTATAGCTCAAGGCTGAGCTTACAGTATGGCTTTTGGAGGGGAAAGAGAAGAAGCTACCCAGAAGCTGCGCAAAATGTCTTCGGTACATAGGCCAGGTCAAGCACTAATTGTACCTCTCCCTTTTTTGTCATGACCCAGTATGTGTCCAGCACTGTGTTGCCCACCCACACAGGCATACATTATCTGAGTGTCCTCTGGTGAGGCCCTTAGTACTTAGAATATTGGTACCTTCACACGCATGCCCTGTTAGGACAACATAGGCATATACTTTGTGGGTTTTGCCTGTGTATACATCAGGCTGTGAGTGAGCACTCTGACTCACAGAGCACTCTGTAAGGCTGTGAGTGGCTAGGATGTTCTGACTTGCACCTTAAAATCTCTCTGTTGAGAGAAAGAAGGTAGAATGAATATTTGTTTGATAAACTCAATAGAAGAGGTACCTGAAGGCATGTCTTATAAGGCAACACAAAAGGGATCATACAAAATACTAAAACCTACTTTGAATATTTTCTAACAGAAGAAATAGGTTTTGCAGCGTAATACAATAGTAAGGGAATAAAGTTATCACTCATATATTTCTACCATTGTATATCTCTGCCTTTACTTTCAGACAAAGTAATTTAAACTGTTATACTGTACAGATACCATGTAAAGTCACAGAAAGGCTGTGTTCTTTTTCAAAAGGTGAATTTTAGCACTTCAACAGTAAGTCAGATTCAAGAGCCATGTTGGCACAATCAATATAGTTTTGTGAATATTTGGCTTATTATCAGCATGAATAATTAATTCAATCGAGGTAGACTCCTTTAAAAAACAATTTACTAAGCTGTCAACCAATACGGCAACAAAACACTAGGAAAAGCTTGCTAGGAAATGCTTGCTAAGAGGCACAACTTTAAAAAAGAATTAATTATTAGATTAAAAATATGATAAAAATACTTTTCTTCTGAACCGTGTGGTTCAATTGCCACATTGTCTTCACAAAAATTCACAACTGTGAAAGATGTGTGGAAGACAAATGATTTTGTTATTATATATATATATATATCTGTGTGTGTGTGTATATATATATATATATATTAAATGTAACTCCCTACAAGAGATATTTCACATCTAAAATAAATGTTAAATGAATGTATTGCTTACTTCAGAATGATTTAAATATTCCTCAATAATTAATGTGCTGCTGTGCTAATGTGGCATTATAGAGAAGAACTAATTCAAAGGCAATTAGTAGTATCAGATGAAAGTTTTGCTTTGGGGACTTTTATTATTTAGGAGCTATTTTTTATCATTAATTTAAACTCAGTGGCTTACATTTGAGGTCGTGTGGCTGTGGCTGCCTGCTACATGCATGCATGCTCTCCAGCCCGCCAGCCCGTACAGCCCAGAGACAGGGACCCCAGAACAGCTTTCTGCATTCAGGCTATCGCATGGGTGTGCAAACATTTTTAACCCTGCCACCTCCTTGCTATTGTAGCTAAGATATAAAGGAAGAATGCAGCGTCCTGGCTTTGTCTTGCACTTCAGTCCTATGGAGAGGCAAAGGTTAAGAATGAGGAAAATTAGGCAGACAGCCCTGTGTGGCCCAGAGAAAGACATGCTCTTCTGTGGGGGCCAGGTCCCCTTACATAAATGGGAGAAGGCTCTATGAATGAGATCATTTTGACTTCCTCTGCTCACATGCTAATTTGGGCTTTCTTCCCTTTGGCTGAAGCAGGTCAGCCATGCAGCATGGTTCAGCGCCGCATTGTGAAACGTTTCCGAGCCCCTGGTGCCCGCACTGTGACTCAGGCCTGACGAACGTGATGTGAGAGGGCTTCTCCCAGCAGCCCAGCATCCACGGAGCCCACCTTGGTTTTCCCACTGAGATGTCTGCAGACCAGAGACCAGCACGATCAGAAGGAACCATGGGTAGCGGGTTTGATTGCAGGCCACTTCTCAAGGACTTATTAAAATGAGGTTTGTGTGTGCCCTGCCCTCACTGAGAGAAAATTAAATTTTAACAGGGTGCAGCTATAGCGTTTAGGAGTGCCAGCCATCACAGACAAGTGACAGAAAAATCAGACAGAAACACTCTTTTTCCTGGTGTTTAGTTGGTGGCTTTTTTTAATCCTTGGATGACTTTGCCCTCAAATTCTTCTACAGTTTGCTCACTGAGTTATGTTCACTTCAAAGACGGGCATCCAGTTTCCTCTGCTTCCACAGCAACCATCAATTCAAGCTAAAATGAAAGGGTCAAATTCAGAGGCAAGCAGACAGTGGTGTAAATTTCTTGTTAGTGAATCAGTCCAAATTTGTGAAATTCTTTGTTATTGCACCAAAGTCATCCCTGCTTTAAGTGAAACCAAAGTCCATTAATTTCTTTGGGAATGGCATGTTTTTTACCCTCTGCTTGATTCATTGGGTCAGATTACCTCTATACCCTTGACATGACTGTGAATTTGGATTAATTATTAATTATTAATTGTTGTTAATTATTAATTACTTATGTGAACATAAATCTGTATAATTCACTGCTGAGACGGGAATGGGGCTGATGTGGGAAAAAAGAAAGCAAAAGACTAACGAGTTTACATCTATGTATGTGTGCATATATACATACAGATATGTATGTATATATTTATACATATGAAATTTTAAAAAGTATACTTAAAAACAGAATATATCACACAATAAAAATAAGAGAAACAGAAAGGCAAATATATGTCCTTTACTGTGGAATTACTTCTAACCATAAGCTTTTTTAATGAGCCTTCGTTCACGGAAACTTTGCATCAGCTGCAATTTTCTCCTCTTTTTCAAAAGACATCTTTAGAGACGCTTTATAATATTACAAAACCACTATAAGAGTCCTAAATCCTTATGAAATGGATGCATTAGTCAGGGTAGGTCACTTTTAGCAGTAATGTTGTCAAGGACAGCCTCAGCTGCTCTTTTTTTATTATTTATTTTCACGCTGTCCAGATTTGCTTGATATTGTTTTGCATTTTTAGCCCTGTTATCTCTGAAAGCCAGAATGAAGCATTATACCACAGTCATGCTATTATCTCTGAAATATATGTGAACAAAGGCATATTCAGAAGTACATGCAGTTTGGAGGAAATACTATATTCAACACTGGAAATATTTAATGGATCAGATTCTATTCAGTCCCTTTAGGCAGTACCGTCTCTTCCCCACACACGCATAAAATTAATATTAATATATTTTTAAAGGAGATTTGCAGGTATTTAGCTCTACGTGCTTGCCTGCACAAGAGCCTTATAGAAATCCTGTTATGCCTAGAATTAATTTGTGAACAAGCTGAAACAGGATGTTAGCACCTACAGCTGTAAAGACCACTGAACTATACGCCTCATACATGAGGAGTCACTCACATTTCCTGCAATAGTGATCCATATACATTTGATTGGACTGCAGTCTCTGAACTAAACACTGGAGCCTGAGCTGCTGTTATGTATCTCTGCAAGAAAAGCTAGAGCCTGGTTTGCAGTCTGACACAGTGTTTCCCATTCGACACTCACTAAACATATGTTTTTGAAATGGTGGAGAATTGTAATAAATTCCAGGGCTGTAGATGGGAGGACGCACAGCCTGGATTCAAATTCTTGGCTCTGAACACTTTGGATTTCAGATTTGGATCATAATCTACGCAGACAGTCAGTGTCAGATTTGCTGTGGTCAGAGTCTCGTGTGAGCTGCCAATTGTATTTCCTATCAAGAGAACAGGAATTTTATGAAAGCAGCTGTTCTGGAGAGATTTTTGCTATTCTCCAGGCTGATTAGAGCTGATTTGTCTTTATCTACTTCATACCATACTCAAACTTTGGGAAATGTACTTCATTATCCTCTTTGGAGTGACTGAGAGAGTCTGTGTTATCTGTATTATCACCAGCAGACTGATAAGACTCAGCTCACCTTCCCACTTTGCTCACTGGTAGACTCGTATCTGTGAAATAGCAAAATGGTGGAGGAGATTTGTGTGGTGTTGTGCCTCGCATACCATCAGACAGAGGAACAGCCACTCAGTACCACGCCAAAGGCTCTCTCTGCAAGGGAAGGCTGTGCTCCTGCTGTGGAGCCCTGTCTCTTCTGCCAGGAGCCACGAGGACATCAAGAGCCACGCACAGGCTTTGGAGGGTGTCAGACCTCAGGTATGCAAACCAGCAGTTAAAACCCCAGCTGGTCTTTGCAAAGCTCATATTGTACACGCTGATGGATCATAGTACTGAAATCACTTCAGTCCAAGCTGATGAATGCTGAATTGCTTCAATTTCTGCTGGCTTTTAATGGTGCCCTTGGGGGCCACTACTCTGTTTGGAATGAACTTCCTAGCACACACACTGTCTACCCAGCGTGTGATGTAAATACAACATCAGTCAGACAGTTCTTAAGGAATTGTTAGCCACTGGCTGATTCTTTAGATCTAATCACCTACTCTTGAGAAACCTAATTAAATAAACTTGTTAAAAATTTCTTCCAACTCCATGTGAATAGCATCTGTATCCTTGCCCTTGTATTCATTTGTAGTACAATGGCCCCAAATATTCATTTGTAAGGAAAAGATTTGAAAAATGCTGCTGCTGCTGTTGAACCAATGTACACCCTCTTTTTGGCTAAAAGGCACTGTCTTAGTTCAACTTTCAGAACAGAAGGCTGAAGGGAGACCTGACTGCTGTCTACAGCTACTTAGTGGGAGGATATAGGGAAAGCGGAGCCAGGCCCTTCCCAAAGCTGGACAGGAGTGTGAAAAGAAACAACAAACACAAGCTGGAACATGGGAAACTTCAACTAGGTAAAATAAAAACAATTTTCACCATGAAGGCAGTGAGACACTGGAAGAAAAGCCTGGAGAGGTGTGGGATTTTCACTCTTGAATATATTTAAAACTCAGCTGGACACAGCCCTGAGCAACCCCATCTGACCAGACCTGCATCAAGCTGGGTGTTCTGTAATTCTAAGAGCAAACCAAGGAGGTGGGTTTAATAAAATACAGCTGTGGGTAGCTGTTTCTGATCTTTGTTGGGCTCCAAAGAGTGTCCTAAGACAGTCGTGCCTCATCTGTCTATACAAAATCACATGACATTTCATACTGCTAGATTAAAATGTCCAAATACCCATCATTTAGCAACTTTAATCTCTACCCTGCTGTATGCAAACACAAAAGGCACTTCCACACTTGGAATTTCTGTCAGGGGAAGTCCTGCCTTACAAGCCTCTTAACACAGCCTTTTGGGGGATCAACAAGCATATGGAAAAGGATGATTCAACCAGATCACCCAAGTGATAGTGCCTAGTTGGTTTTCCAAGAGCTTCTTGACAGAGTCTTTCATGCTGCTGTAGTTAAACTCAGCAGGCAGCTAAGTGCCCCAGCAGCTCATTCTACCCACGTAGTATGGGGGAAAGAATCAGAAAGGTAAAAGCGCAAGAACTCATGGGTTGAGATAAAGACAGTTTACTAGGTAAAGCAAAAGGCGCGCACGCAAGAAAAGCAAAACAAGGAATTCATTCGCTGCTTCCCATCAGCAGGCAGGCGTTCAGCCCCTCCCAGGAAAGCAGGGCTCAGCACGCGTAATGGTTCCTCAGGCAGACAAATGCCATCACTCTGAATGTTCCCCCTTTCCTCCTTCTTTACCCCAGTTTTTATTGCTGAGCATGACGGTACATGGTATGGAATATCCCCTTGGTGAGCCTGTGCCAGCAGTCCTGGCTGTGTCCCCTCCCAGCTCCTGGTGCACCCTCAGCCTCCTTGCTGGCAGGACAGCACCAGGAGCTGAAACATCCTTGGCTCTGTGTAAGTGCTGCACTGCAACAACTAAAAACTTCAGTGTGTTAGCACCATTATTTTCATCATAAATCCAACACACCGCATTGTGTGAGCCTCTACAAATAAAATTAACCAGCCAAAACCATGACAATGTCCACCCCTTGTTCCATACCATTTATGTCATGCTCAGGTCCCATACTTTCCAATACATATTCATTAATCACCACCCTTGAATACACAGATATAATTTTCTTAGTCTATGGACCACCCATATGAAATGTCCATAAAATGTCCATTAAAAGTCCACTGATTTCTTTTAGTCCATGACTTAGCTTCTATCTGTTACGGTGGTCGCTCAGGACAGGAGACGTGGTGTGTTGCGTGGAGTTATTGGACGCCAAAGTCAGCTCAGGTCGGGTCACTGCTGTACTTGCACTGGTTCTTGTGAGGCTCATCCTCTCTTGATTCGAGTGTTTCCTGCTACAGGAATCCTGTGATCAAGGTTTACAAAAGTTTGAAGGCATATCCATCACAATCTCCACCCCTTGTCCTTTTGGACCAGGCCGTAGGGTTTAGCATTGCAGTGAACTCATCCCCTTGCCCCTGCTCCAGCCTGGGCTTCTCCACTGGCCACTGTCCCTTAGAGGTGTACCTGCTCTGGAATGGACTCATTCATGAGCCACAGTCCCTTCAGAAGTCTACCTACTGTGTTGTGGACTTACCCATGGCCACTAATGCCTTGTGGTCTACCTGCTCTGGTAGTAATGGGCCACACTCACTTTGAGGCGTTCCT
This sequence comes from Aythya marila, assembly GCF_965140915.1. NCBI lineage: Eukaryota > Metazoa > Chordata > Aves > Anseriformes > Anatidae > Aythya > Aythya marila. Next base: position 64,431,039 of record NC_139080.1, on the reverse strand, counting down.
GCTCTGGCACAGCCCTTTTCACTGGTCTCAGACACCTGTTCCGTCATGGTCTTATCCACAGCCACAGACGTCTCAGGATGTTCTGGCATGCCCTTATCCATGGACCCTGCAAGGTGTACCTGCTACACAGCATGGACTTCTCCATGGCCGCAGACACTTTGGGGTGTATGTGCTCCCATGTGGACTCACCCACAGGTCACAGTCCCTCTGATGTGAATTCAGTCTGGAGCCCCAGCCTGCCTAGTACAGCAGCAATGAGAATGAAAACAAGAACAGCAGCAATGATCTGGCCATCCAACAGCCCCGGAGAATGGTCACGGCTGATACCAAAATGTTCCCAGGCACAGCAAAGCAAGATGCTAAGGAGTAGAGCAAATGGCAGAAGCAGAAGCAGCCACTGACAAGCACTGGACTCTAACATAAAGTAAGGCAAGCAAGCTCCATGGCAAGCACGGGAGCCAGCCAATTAGCAGCTAAACAGCTATAATATTTCCACACTCCAATCAAATCTGTCATCATCTCCAACCTTTCATGGCATATGTTGGGCTCCAGAAAGGACTGCTGTAGTTTAACCTAGAGGGCAGCTTAGCACCACCCCGCTGCTCACCCACTCTCCCCAGGTAGATGGGGGAGAGAATCAGGAAGGTAAAACTGAGAGAGAACTCATGGGTTGAGACAGAGACAGCTCACTTGGGAAAGCAAAAGCTGTGCACACAAGGAAAGCAAAATGAGGAATTCATTCACTGCTTGCCATCAGCAGGCAGGTGTTCAGCCACTCCCAGGAGAGCAGGGCTCAGCATGCACAGCGGTTCCTTGGGCAGGCAAACACTGTCACTCTGAACATCCCCCCTCCCTCCTTCTTTACCCCAGGTTGACCATGACACCACACAGTATGGGACATCCCTCTGGCCAGCCTGGGCCAGCTGTCCTGGCCGTGTACCCTCCTGGTGCACCCCCAGCCTCCTCGCTGGCAGAGCAGCACCAGGAGCTGAAACGTCCTTGGCTCTCTGTGAGCACTGCTCTGCAGCAAGTGACACATCCATGTGCTGTCACTGCTATTTTCATCACAAATCCAAAACACAGCATTGTGTGAGCCTCTGCGAAGAAAATCAACTCTGTCCCAGACAAAACCATGACACATGATGGCTTTTAAAGAAACTCACCAGCATAGAAGTGCACAGAAGGAAAAAACTGGCTAAAACCCAGGAAGCTAAAGGTACAAATAAAAGGGGAGTTCTCACAACGGGAAGATGGATATGTGTCTCCACAGCTTAACAATTATATGAGAAATTAAAAAGGTTCAGGGAAGGATGGGAAGAATGATTAATAGTCTCCATATAGCAAAAAAAAAAAAAAAAAAAAAAAAAAGGAGAAGGAAAAATAGAAAAAAAAGAGATTAGTCTGGAAATCTTCAGTGAGGGGAAAAAAAGATCACTTAAGGGAGAATATATTAAAGTCTATAAAATCACAGGAGGTGTAGGAGGAAGATGATTAGAACTGAAATTGGTTTTGTTACTTCCAGTACAGGAATCCAGGTCTATCAAATAAAGATAACAGGCATTGCAGTCAGAGCACACAGAAGGTCTTCATGCAATGGCCAGCACACATGGCAAAATCCTTGGCAAGGGACACTGTGAACACAAGAAGTTTCTATTGCATTCAAGAGGGGAGGGAACAAGCAGCTTAAAAATGTTTGTACATTATTACATAGAAAAAACACAAGAGGGTCGGAAAATACCCTGGATGAAAACTGCCAGAAAGCAGGAGAGCGTTGGCATGGTTGAGTATCCTCTTCATGCTCTTTCCCAGGCATTTGCTTGTGGCCACCGGTGATGACCAAGCTAGCCAGATGTTTGGCCCCATGTTCCTTGACCTCCTCTCTGACCTTCCTTCACCCCGGGTACTGCAAAGAGCACCGAGCAAGCAGGTTCCCTGGCCGCAGGGCCACCCTGCATTGCTCAGCATGGATGTGTGTCTGGGGATGTTGTCCTGCCTCCAGTGCCTTCGTGTCCCGGGGTGGCCTCCTGGCTGTCCTCCTGTGCAGCATACACCTGAAGGCTGCTGCAACTCTCAGCTTTGCATTTCAGCCCTGGAGCTATACCTTGTGAGACCTGACGTGCAGGGAGAGGGGAAGTGAGGCAACTCTGTTGCCTGGACCTTTCTGCTGCGGAAGCAGCTGGAGTTTCAAGAGCATTCAGGTGCCTAGAAAGCTCTTCAAAGGAATCTCAAAATGTGCTTTGCTAGATAGTTGCCAGATGCCTAATTCCCCTTGATTTCACTGTGATAGCACTTGTGGAAATACGTATCTACCTATCTACATCTTTAGGTGCTTAAATCACTCCAGTGTGCTGACCCCATGCCCTCCAGAACTTAAAAATAACTTTGCCTAATTGGACCCCTACTTGACCCCATGTGGCTTGAGGCCCGCTCTGCCTGCATGGGATGACAGGGCAAATGAAAATGTATTAATCTGAAGTGAAAAGCACTTATTGCAGATGGAGTGGGGTCCCTTGAGGAACGTTTCTTATCCCAAAGTTATGGACAGGCAGAGCAATTTTAATATTAATACTACATTTTAAATAATAGAGAAGCTGTGAAATGTTCAATTCATGGCCTAACAAACTATGAATCACGCTTTTGTATGCCAGATTAAAGGACTGCAATCCATAACTTTTCATGGTTCTCTAGTAAAACAGCGCTATCGTATTAAGCAGAAAGCTGCTATCCATTTGCTTTTTGTCCCCAACACAACCAAAAAGAAAGAAAGGAAGAAGGAAAATGACTGGGACAGAGCTCCGTTTTTAAGCAGGATTGAGTGGACCATGCTGGAATATTTGGAGGGCAGGGTAACATACCTTCAGTGGGAATACTAAATCCTGACACAGAACAAAAGAGCTCGGAAATAGAAAACACAGAGCGGGAGACACTAAGTCCACCACATGTGCACGCGCCAAAGATGACCAGGTCACTGGGGAGACACATATGTATGTGTGCTTATTCAAGGGTTCTGCTGTGTTCTTCTCTCAGGGAGCAGTTTTGTTACCAGACCTGGCCATTCCCATGCTCAGCACATTCACAATTCATTCCTCTGCCTTTGCAATTTTTTGCTTTGTTTCATTTGTCGCAATGTCAGCTGCTGTTAGCACATTCTCTGGCTCCTGATCTGCTGGAGATGTCTTCTAGTCCAATGCACCTGCCCTTGGCAGCTCTGAGCTACAGGTTACAGCTCTGGAGGAGAGGGAGGCATGGGGGAAAGCCTTCTCCTGCCTGGCCAGCTGACTGCTCAGCGTGCAGCACCAGGTGCAAACCATGTGTCTTCAGCAACGCAGGCATTTGGTTAGCTGTCTGGATGAGCCTGCGCCAAACATTTGGATTCAGAAAGTTTGTTTTCAGCCTTTGTGGCTGCAGCCCTGCTCCTGTCCAGTGCTCCTCCCCCCACTATTTATTCAGCTAAAACACACAAAACTCTTGTCAGTGCAGCAAGGGTGGGATTAGTTCCTTTCTTCCCTCTTCCAAGAGAAGCATTGTTTTACAAGAAGAAACAGCTTGTGTCCAAAAGTAAATAGGTTAGCAAAATTGCTGGTGTCAACACGAGAATCCTGCCTTCCTGTGCGAAACAGCTCATTCATTTGGGTGGTTAAGAAAGAAATTAGGTGCCTGATTTTAGATGCCCATGTCTGGAATTATTGGCCTAAAGTCTCAAACTAACCCTTCTTGTGCCCTAATTCAATTCATACCAACCTTTTTTTGCACAGCAGACCAGTGAATCCTTGAATCCTTACAATGGATGTTTGTTGTAAACAACAAAAAAAAAATCACTACTGCGACTTCAATTACAGTTAGCTAAGCTCAGCACTGTGCTGCAGGTATCTTTGCTTGATATTTCCTAACTAAACGGACATGCACATGAAAGGGAAATAAAGATCCCCACAAGCCGCGCCAACCTCATTTGAACATTAGATTATTCACTTTCCCAACTAATCAATAATTGTTATAATTAAAATTGATAGCTGCAAATAACATGACAGAGTGCTGCTGCCAGAATACTGATTGTGTATTTGGCTTGGAAAGATAGGCAGTAGCGTGGAACACTTATTTTCCAATTTGCTTTTAGCTGTGTGCAAATTGCTTTAGCTGTATCCAGCTGATTTAGACCTTGCCTGGAGGTACACTAGATTAATTGGGAGCCACACATTCATTGCTTACAGAATGGACTCTGTAATTGGTGAAATTTGTTAGTGCCAGTTATAAAATAACTATATAGTTCTGCTTTTTAGTTGTCCTTTCATTACTCTTTCAGGAAGGGGGAAAAACAATTAGAACCTTTCAGACAATCAAGATTGCTTTTAAGTCTTTATGTAAAACTGCCAGTGTGACCACAGTCAATATTTTATGCAAGCAAACATTAGTGTGAATATGGTATTGATTTTTTTTTTTTCAGAACTGAAAAGCTCTTCAGCACACACAAAGAGATTTTTTTCTCCTTGTTGTGACTGAACTTTAGATAATGAAACCATTATGTTGTTACTACCCAGAGCTTTCAAAAATATTTTTTTTTTTAATTTTAACTAGCTTGTTATTAAACAGTAGAAAAATTCATTGTTATTTGTTGACACCCAAAAGCATTAAAAGAAGACTGTGGCCACAGCTTTCCTTAATCCATACTTCTCTGTTGCTTGTGTGTATGTAATTGGTACATGTAAAACCTACAGCGAAATATATAAATAACTCTACAATGGATTAATTCAGAATTATTCATTCTTGCGATTACTGATGAATCTAGGAGTCAAGAGCCATGACCTACACTTATTTCAGTTTCCCGTGTTATTCATGGCTTTACCCTTAAAAGGAACAAGCAGTAAACAAGCTACTTCTCCTTACAACAGCTGCAATCTCTGGAGATGTCCTGCATCCTGCCTGTGGTGCAGAGCACGATGCAGTTTCACACAGACAGGGCTCAGGTGAGGCCCCAAACACACCCCTTTGTTGTGAGGGGAAAAGATGTGGCTAGCCCACTGCCACCTTTAGGATTAGGTTTTGATTGCTCAGGACACACAACCAGGCTGCAAAGATGAGAGCCTTGCACAACTCTCATTTACAGTTCCTGTGGTCACACCTTTCCCTTGCACACGTCAATCGAGCCTGTTGTAGTTAAGCTACAGATGCACACTCCAAAAACACTCCATAGCTTCACAAGTACTGGCAAGCAGGCAAAGGAGAGGCAGCCTGTTAGTGGCCTCAATTAGGAAAAAAAATTACAAAGTTCACACCTTATTGAACATCTGAGAGTCCAAACAGGCAAGAAAGCCATTGAAATCTTGTCTTTACTAGCTGCAATTCTCATAGAACTACTCGTTCTTTTTCAAGTCTCTTTTTCTTGGTGATTAGTTAGCAATTTACTTTTGATGGTGTTAGAAGATAGGGGTAATTCAGCTGTTGATTCAAGTACAGCATCTGACCTTGATGCTATCTTAGGGACTAAATACACCAGCTGAGCCAGGGGCAAACGCATAGTTTAAAAATGGGGTGGGGGTATGTGAAAGGGGTGAAGAGGTCCCTCACTGCCATAAATGCCCTGATAGACCTTCTCCTGAAACCAGTGTCGTGTTTGCTTTACAGATGTCACATACAGAGATTTTCAATGCTCATCCATATACTAGTCAAAAGAACTTTAGTACAAGTTACAGGGGTAACTGCATTGATAGATAACTCTTTGAAACCAATGACCTGGGCTGAAATTTCTTTTCCTTTGTATCTGGTACCAGATGCTGCCAAGAATCTGGATGGCCTGTGAATGCATTTTGTCTTTTTAAAGAAACAGCAGGAAAAATGTGGAAGTTGAACACCTTGAAACTTTTTTCTCCTTTTCACATGAACAAGATCTCAAAACAAAACAAAACGTTACTAAATATACATGGCACTTAATCACAATATCACAAGAAGTGTTGAGGTTGGCAGGGACCTCTGGAGGCATCTGGTCCAACTCCCCAGCTCAGGCAGGGGCACCTAGAACTGCTTGCCCAGGACTACAGCCAGCAGCTTTAGAGTACCTCCAAGGGGGGAGTCTCCACAGTCTCCCTAGGCAACCTGTACTCAGTCACCCATACACCATAGGAGTGTTTCCTCCTGTGCTTCAGTTTGTGCCCATTGCCCCGTCTTGCTACTGGGCACCACTAAAAAGAGCCTGGCTTTGTCAAATATTATGATAAATAATACGAAAGTCTAATACTAATTTTGAAGATTCAGCTGAGGCCTCCTTTAATGCTGCATGCTGAAGTCCTAATTGTCCAAAAATGTAGCAGGCAAAACAAAAGCATCTAGTAAGATCAAAACTATCATGTCTCATTATGGAAATACACTTCGTACAGAGAAAAATACTCTGGATGGATTCTCAAACGTTTATCATCCAATTAATGAGGAAAAATACAGGTCCTTTGTACTGGCGCCTAGTAATCTAATACTGCCATTTACCGGGTCCCCCAAAAATATAAGAATTAGATCTACTTAACAAGAAAACACAGAGAATAGTACCAAAGTTTTCAACTTACTGCCATGACAGGAAGTGCAAACGGACAAACACACTTCTGGTTTGACAGATAGGTCTCCTGGCTGATAATGTTCTCCTCTGTGATAAAGTTCTTTCTCTCTATAAAAGAGGAACTCCTGTCTTCATATGGCAGACATGGTTCTTGCTGTAAAGCAGCTGGAAAACAAGTGAAATCATCTTTCTCTGAGAGAGGGGAGTTGCCTGTTTGTAACATGACAGGTGTAGTGCCTTCTAAAGACAAAGCTGTAATGGCCAAGCTTGAGCTCTGAGGTTACCTCATGCTTTATCTTGTCTCATTTTCTGTACATTGTTTGGACTTAATAACCCTCACCACTCTTGAGATAAAAAATACCACATCTCTTGATGCTGCAGACCTGTACCACTGAAGAAAACAAAGGGTACTGAGACGGCAGCTCAAGAGCCAGCAAAATATGAGCCTGCAGTGGGTGCCTGAGCACTTCACAAGAGTCAGATTGGCTCTGAGAGTGCTTGATCCACATTAGTTACATAAAAAAGATCTGCCTGTCCAGTGCCAATGCTTTACTAGGAGGCATTGCAGCCTCTGGTATCAGCATTTGCTCTCTACACCCTTGGTGCTCACCTGTGCTTGCTCAGATGACTTGTGCAATGCCACTCACTGTTCCTTGTGCTGCTTGGGTGACCCTGCTGGACTTGTGACTATCCAAATCCCTGTTCCAGTATAAAGTTTAGCATGGGAGTCTGTAGGGCAGACTGAGAAGTTTTCAGATGGGTCACTTTTATGTCAGTCCTGTCCTTCCTACACATCAGGGCCAGTTTTAGTGATTCCCTCCCGTTTCTTTATATATGTTTAATGATCTACCAGCCCCATGCACGGACATGCACAATGCTCTTCTTTAACAATACTGAATTTTGGTACAACCATCACTCAGGAAAGCAAATCCACTTATAAGTGAGACATTTTTAAAAGCTCATGACCAGGTGCAGAGATAAAAGGCCAAATTTGAGCAGTTATTACTAACCTAGAGAACTATTTTATTGCCTGTGGGCTTCAAAATAAAACCATAAGAAAATTAATATCAAATAATGCACATATTATTTATATGTGACCCTTTAATGAAGGAGATAGTGAGTACATAAACATCTGAGTGGACTTGCATGTGTATATACTCAAGGAAGTAATAAAGACCTATAATGAGAAGCAATTATTGATCTGTCTCAAGGTCCCAAATCCTTATCTGAGTTGTAACAGCAGAACTCACCTGGAACTAATGAGAGGTACTCTAGCATAAAAGACAGAGATCTCTTTCCTGTGATTTTTGGTGTTTACTTATATGATAGTTTCTTCCGCACCTTGGTTCTTTAGAGCAGTAACTTGCTATAGCAAAGCTGGGGACAGACTTGACAGATATGTTGGGCTTACATGGCAAAGTTTTGATAGCAGGGCAGCTGCAGGGGTGGCCTCTGGGAGCAAAGCCCAGCAGCTGCCCCATGTCAGAGCAGAGCCAGCTCCAGCTGCTCCAAAAGGGACCGGCCATGGGCCAGAGCCAAGCCAATGAGCAACATTGCTTGGGCCTCTGTGAGAGCAGATTGAAGAAAGGGGAAAAAATCTGCTGGGCAACAGTAGCTGAGAGAGAAGGGGGAGAACCAGCCTTGCAGACACCAAAGTCAGGGCAGGAGGTGCTGCAGGCAGGCAGCAGCAGTTCCCCTGCGGGCTGTGCATGGAGAGGCCCCTGGTGGAGCAGGCTGTCCCCCTGCAGCCCATGGGTCCCACATGGAGCAGATCTCCACGCTGCAGCCCCCCCATGGGTGGAGGAGCCCCCGGTGGAGCAGGTGGATGTGGCCTGGAGGAGGCTGCGGCCCATGGAGAGCCCCTGCAGGAGCAGGCCCCGGGCCAGAGCTGCAGCCCGTGGAGAGGAGCCCCCTCAGGAGCAGGGGGTCTGGGGGGAGCTGCCGCCCACCCGTGGGAAACCCAGAGCCGTGTGGGAGCAGTGCTTGGAGAGCTGCTGCCTGTGGGCAGCCCCCCAGGCTCAGTTTGGGAAGGACGGCATCCCTGGGAGGGACCCCAACGGAAGCAGGGGCAGAGAGGGACCGTGAAGGAGCGGCAGAGACCAAGTGTCAGGGACTGACCGCAGCCCCCATTCCTTGTTTTCCTGCACTGTTTGGGGGGAGGAGGTGGAAGAAGGTGAATCAGGGGGAGTTTTTTTTAGTTTTAGTCCTCCTTGCAGTAGTCTGTTATTAGTTGGCAATAAATTACATTAATCTTCCTTATGCTGAGCCTGTTTTGCCCATGATGGTAATTTGGGAGTGATCTTCCTGTCCTTATGAACCTTTTTTCATCAAATTTCCTCCAACACCCCTTCTGAGGAGGGAGAGTGAGAGAATGATGTGTTGGTACTGCGCTCTCCATTGGCGTTAAACCACCACAGTATGTAAAATGGAAACTGGCCATCTGAATTCAATGAAATCACAAGACAGCTACAGAGGCTGAGCATTTGGCAAATTCTCTGTTAAAGGAAGCCAGATTATTTGAAAGCAGAATGATCATGAAAGGGCTCAGCAAACACTTGAGGCAAAGCCTGGTACTAAATTGTTACGTTTCAAAGCATGGCATGGGGAGACATATTGTATCATTGACATTTCAATGACCTTTTCTGTATGGAGCTCTGCTTAAAAATCAGTGGCTTGATCAGGCTCATCTCTGTGAGCACTTAAACTGATGTGGAGATGGAGGTGGGGAAAGGTGTGAAGAAAAGGCCATTAAAAAGCCTTGCTCTGGCATGCATAAGCAATGGAATAGCAGAACCGTCAGCCCTTCCTGCAGTCCATCTAGCCCCTTGATCTGCTTCTTCCCACTGTCTCCTGTGGAACACAGAGACCCAAAGGAAGAAGGTAGAGTCAGGTTTTTGAAGCGACCAGCAGCGCTGAATAGAGACTTATCAAGGAGAAACTGGTTCTGACAAGGAAGCTACCCAATTTGAGCACACATATTAAAGGCCAGCTCCTGTTAAAGCTAACTGCAAAGCCTATCCCTTTCAGTCACCCGTGCTGGATATGGAGAGGAAAATTTTCCCCTCTCCCCTCAAGTTTTTTCTAGTGTCTTGTGGACTCAAGTTTATATAACTGAGAAAATCAGAAAAAATGCAAAGAAAAAGAGGAACTTTTTTTTTTTTTTCATGGCAGCCTGTTAACTACATAAGAAGTTCTTCAATCAGAAAACTCTGGGGCTTTTTATCCCACCTCATTTCCACTGTTCTGTAAAGTCTGACTTGAAATACGCACGCAAAATTCCTCTTTCAACTTTCTTTTGACTAATTAAGAAAATATTAACAAGGGTCTGACTGAAGCACATTTCCTGCATACCCTTCTATTAGAAACAGCCCCAAACCAAGTCCAACAGAAACTACACGTCCTTGTTCACCACTGCCAGGGTATGGCCAGCAGCAGGGGTTCCCCTGGGGCCATCCTGGTCTCATCACACCCTCCTCAGCCAGGAACTACAACCATTTACTCTGCCTGTCAAGATGCATACCTTAAAATTAGTCTCTTGTGTTTAGGGTTTAAACGAGCTTTCAGAGAATCTTTGCTTCCTGATTCTTTTTTTTTTTTTTTTTTTTTTTTCCCCTCCATCAGGCACTGCTGTACCATTCAGTTTCATAAAGAAATTCTGAAGTATTATGCTGAAAGCTATAAATAAGCACTGTTTTACCATCAGCAAACTCAAACAACAGAAATCATGTAACTAACATACACCATTATACCACCCCAAAATACTTCACAACGCTACTGAAACTACTACAAAGCTACCAAAACATTACTACAGGTACGGGCTTCGTTTTATAGCAGTTCATTTGTCTATAACAACATATGCATTGAAAGTCCCCAGAGCACTTTTCTATATTATGGCGGAGAATAACAAGTTTTCTGCTTGATAAATATTGTCAGGTAGCAAGTAACAATTACCTTTGTGAAATCCTAAGTTTGTTAATTTATCAGCCTAGACAAGAAGTTTCAGAGTTGCCACTGAGGTTGAGAGTGCTATTTAGCATGTGCTGCTTAAAATTACTAACAGACACCATGAGGATTTAAATGGTATTCTATAGGCATTAAAATTCCTTACAGAAATGGTTAAGGCAGTGAAAAAATAGTGTCTTTGAAAAGCTTTCCCATTCCTCAAAATGAAACAGATTCAGCTAGTAAACAGTGGGTATGCCAGAAAGGACTTTCCATACTCTCTGGTAAAGCAGAATGTTTACTGGGTAAGTAAAGACATCCTGAATATGAGCTGAAACACCAAAGTTATTAGACTTCTTTTGTTTTCCGCTTTCTGTAAAAAAAGAGTATCTTTTAAAGCTTGTGCTCTAAAGAAAGGGACAAAAAGCATAATGAAAACAATACAAATCAAGACCTAGGGTTTTTCCACATTAAACTGAAGTGGATAGCTTATTCTGCTACCAAAATTCAAATGTACACTTGAATTAAATCATCATGTATTTCTAAATAAAAGTAACAAGTAGGACTTGCTCAAAAAAAAAAAAAAAAAAAAAAAGCTATCTGACTTTCTCAGTTTAGACAATATTGACCTAATTAAAAACCTACATCAAGGAAAACTGTAGTTCATGGTAATGCTGTAGAGCATTTAATACAGAAAGCTAGGTAAAGGTTAAGACTGAAACAAATGAAGAAAACACCTCTTTCTCTAAAGTAGAGCAAAGCTGGCTCATTAAGTAATGACTATGTACCTCCAGTTCTCTCTGATTCAAGGAAGCTTTAGACTTCCTATATAGGCTTGATATCATTCTCAGTTTTCGAGGCAGTAATGGTTTTAACATAGCTTTCAAAACCATAAAGTCTTTTGTCAGTTATCTTAAGCTCCTTGTTAGTAATGGTCTGCTCTAACTACTCATGACATCTTGTACTATCATCTACCTGATGTTAGAAGCATCCATTGCTATTACTCAGAAAGAGCTATACATATGTCCATATGACCTACATTGTGGGAATTTGAAGTGAAACATGTTTTGTGTCCCAAACACTTTATACTGAAGAGAGACAGGCTACATTAACACAGCATAAAACAGAAAAGAAAAAAAAAAAAAAAAAGGAAAAAAAAGGTCAAAGAAGGGAACGTGATAAAATAAAAGATCAGATACTAATCAAGAGCTGAGATTGCAAATGTATGCAGAAGGATTTTAGCTACACAGATAGAACAAGTAAGTTTTGATGATATCAAATGGAAGTAAGCTAGAGGACTTATTAAGTGGCCAAATAAGGTGAAGGGGAGAGAAGGAGAGAGATGTGGAGAGAAAGAGGAGTAAGAGAGTATGGCAAGCAAGTATTAGAATGAGATTTTATTGCAGGATGAGGACGGTACATCTGTAGTTGTGATAAGAGTGCAAGACCATGATGCCAGAAGGAAATAAGCACTAGATTCCTTGCACAACTCTCCCACTCCTTCCCTGAAAACAGACAGGGTGGAGAATTGCAGAAGGGCACCATGGTGTTGTTTATGCCATTTTTTGTGCTATCAGTGATACCTGGTGTATTTTAGGATGCATTAACGGATTCTCTCATCTTATATCCTCTGAAAGCACATGCACTGCCAGCAATTGTCAGAGACTTAATGACCCGATGATTACATCCAACCAACACACCCTTCAGAAGCAAAGGAGGGGATGAGATGGCACAGAATTAGCTCTATGAGTTCTTAGGTGTTCACTAAAGTGACCAGGGAGTCTAAAAATATGAAACTGGAAAAATGTTTCAACTGGGCTCCACTTTCAATGGTTCCAGTCTAGCCCTGCTAGTCACCCAACTCAGTCAGTTAGACCCTTGTCTTATTTGAGCCTCTAGATCTGTAAGATTAATCAAACCAACCATGCCCTCTCCATTCACATCTGTTTTCCTCCCAGTGCAAGCACCACAGGCAATAACTCCCTGGCTGGGGTTTTGGGTTGGTGTGATGATGGGCTCCCACTGACAGACTTTTCTTTCCTCTAACTGCATGCCATGGACAGGTTAGAAACTCACAGAAGTCGCTGTAATACTAAAGCCCTTGTTCACCTCTACGAGACAGCTGGCAACACCCGAATGAAAGGTAGAACAGGGTCACTGACTGCAGCTGCTAGCAGAGCAGAGTGGTAAGGGTGTTAGCTGGAGGTCACAAGGAACACAAGCCCTGCCTGTGGAAAACAACAGCACAGATAGATCTGTACCATGCTGCTTCAGCTGCCCCCTTCCAGTGACCAGCTTCTGTGGCCCTAAGTTCCCAGGTTTATAAATTGTCTTCCTCATACTGCTGCTTCAGTTTGCTCATCCTTTGGATACACAAGGATGAAATGATTACAGCAGCTGCATGTCAAACTTGGACATGCAGATGGATATCTTTTGGCTTTGGGGAGTTATTGAGCCAGCTGCACAGCCTTTAAGGAGGTCAGCATGGCAAGTGCTAAGTTAAAAGGAAAGTTATGAAGATAGAGGGAAAAGAATAACCTTAAGTGGAGGAAGACAATAAATGGCAATGTCTGTTAGCCTCTCTTACAAATTTCAAGGATATAATAAAGTTATAACATTAATTATAATTTTAACTGCTGCTTACCCCATATCAATCAGAGTAATTCATTCCAGTTACTTACAACACTATATTAAACCACACTAAATCAAAATCACCAATAGTGTGAATTTATAAGATCTGTTTTGCTGCAGAAGCATTAATGGTCTAGACTGAAAAGAAATCAATGGTACATTTCAATACAAAAACCGTCTAAGCTTTTAATATAGAAGTAATAAGGCACTTATTTTTAAGGAGTTCTGCATTCACAATATCCCCATCCACAAAAAAAAAACAAAAAAAAAAAAAAACAAAAAAAAAAAAACACCTCTTCCTTCCCATTTTTGATGAAGTTAATTTGTAGTATGTCACCACTGTGAAACTTCTGAACGTGTTCAGAACAAGATGATAGGAGTAAGCCACAGATGAATAATGTGTAGTAAAAATCAATAAACCTTATTACTAGTCACTATGGGAACTTATTTTATGCCTATAAAAATAAAACAATTATACCAATATGAATGGCAGATTCATCATAGTAATATAAAAAGTCCAAGTGTGCTTGTCTGCTGGGAATCTTTAATTCATCCTTCTGCATTAAGTATTCACAAGGCAGGAGAAATGGAACCGACTTCATAAACAAGCTCTAACTTCTAGTAATTCACCCTGCCAAAAAAAACAAAACAGTAAAACTTTAAAAAACAGTTTTGACTACTAATATAACTGGGATACGTAGGAAAGGATAGAAGTTAAAGCCTCAAAAACCTGACCAGTAAATCTGACTTTTTTCAAGTCATAATTAGTGTTTTCATATTACTGTGTACTGTGTTTAGTGCAATTAAACAAACCAGGTGGTATAGCCACAAAAAATATTTATTTTGTGGTAATACAAGTACCAATGGTTAAGCACAGCAATGGCCTTTTTCTTTTACTCTACATGTCCTCAGTTTTTGTGCATTTATTCATTTGGGGGGGTGCAATACAGATATAACAAAAAAAAATCACCTGTAATTTATAGTACACAGAGCTGTGCTAAAAAAGGCAAATCTCTAATGCCTTTTGGAGTACCTCTAATATTACACCCGAGGCTTCTATGGGCCTTTTCCAAGCCTACTGGGGTCAGCAGAAAGAGGTCCAGTGCTATCACCTGGCTTGGGTCCCGCATAGGCCCTGGGAGAGGAGAGCACTGCGGGCCCGACAGGGCAGGCAGAGGATCGCTGCAGGGGCACACTGGTAACTGAACCCCAGGGAGCACTTCTGAGACAGACCAGCAGTGGAGTGGCAGCTTCAGGCTCTGCTATCTACACCTACGACACATCTTTCAAAGTGGCCCATACACACCAAGAAAGTACAAAAACAACTTTTTTTCTTTATTCTGATTGCCAAATTATTTAAGGCAGGTATAAAAATGAAAGCATTCAATATACATTTTACATAAAATAAACTAGATTACAGCATAAAACAAGTAACCAGGCAATGGCATTAAAGTCTCTCTTCTAAAACTGGATAATTGTAAACATTAAAAAAAAGACTGCAGGACTATTCAAGTAATAGAACAATCACAGATGTCTTCTGTTATGCAGGCTATTGGTTATCTGCCATTCAAGATTATCAAAAAAGACATTTCATTATTCACAGATGCTCATTATTTTCCATTTAAAAATTTTACATTATGTACAACACAGTTTTTGTGGTACTAAGATCCCCATGCCTTCCAAAGGTATATTTTTCACAATACACAATTACAATGAAACAGTGAATACAGTAACATTTTACACTGATGCATCTTAATAGGAGCCACCAAATAGACATCTACATTGTACCAAAGTGTCATCACAGTTAGCCTCTCTGAGAGCTTGTGGGAAATATCAGAAGGGTACGCAAGGTTCAGGCACACTGATACATAACATTATTTATTTACAACTTGAAAGAAAAAAAAAAAAAAAGAAAAAAAAAGAGAAAGAAACAAACAACCTTTTGCGGTTAACACTTTCTAAACATGACAAATACATTTCTCCTTTTACTATGTGGTTTGCAACTTAGCAGCAGACCCTGTGTGCGAGCCTGGTTATTGATACAAAAAAAGTAAAGAATATATATATATTTTTATATATATATGTATATATATATACGCATATATATATATAAAAACAGAAGTCTAATTACAGCAACATTTGTTACTCTGTGATAAAATCTGCAATTTACAAAAATGAAATGACTGGTTTTTGCCTGCCATTAAGGCATTTCAAATTAACACCATGGAACTGATGTCTGTAATAAAGCGCTTCCTCATGTGATCCAGTCACATGACAATGTACATCTCCAAACTCATCATTCTCTGAAAAGAGAAAGAAGAATGTTTTAGTATGCGGTGTCCTCTTTTCCTAATGTTTTCTGCACCTCGGACAAACACTGTGAAATGAAACCTGCACAGTGCTCTCAAACCCAAGCAGGAAAGACATCTAAGCCACGTCCTTTTCCCTCCCCTGCCAGGAACAACATACTCGCGAGTAACATGTGCCGAGATCCATCTCCTGGGCTCTGAAACCCTAGCATGCATCACCTCTCTCAGAAGTAGAAACCCTTCTCATTCGAGTAATTCCAGGTGAGAGCCTTACATGGCCACTTGTTTTCAGAGTCAGCTTTCAGAAAGACATCCATAACCACAGAACTTTATAG
Organism: Aythya marila; assembly: GCF_965140915.1. Taxonomy (NCBI): domain Eukaryota; kingdom Metazoa; phylum Chordata; class Aves; order Anseriformes; family Anatidae; genus Aythya; species Aythya marila. The sequence continues at coordinate 64,415,284 of NC_139080.1, read as the reverse complement.
TACTACCTAATACATCAAACTCCAAGACTTAACATGGCAGTGATGAGAAAGACCCTACTGTTAAGGGCGCTTTGGGATTTTCAGTTGAAATGGGATCATTATTATACACAAGAGTCTCTTTCCTCTTGAAGGATAAGGATAACAGTTAGAGGGTTACTTCTACTGAAGTAACTTCTACCTAGTAAATGCCTGAGAGGCAAGAGTACAGTACTGGTATGTAACTTTAAAATGATGTAATCTCTAATGGATACCCAAGCAAACCTCTCTGACAGTAAAATCATCAAACCAGGCAGACTTGCAGATTAGATAAACTCTTAATTTTTCCTGGATCTAATACAATGGATCTGATTGAATACTACGTTTAAAACCCTTTAAAAATACAATAAACAAACAAACAAAAAAACACAATTTATAATTTCACAAAATTTCACTTTACCTTAATAATACCAACACTTATAGTCTATGTAAAATCTCAGAAGGCAGACTACTTGCTCCCTGTTCATGATCTATGTTACAATTAAAAGACGCAACATGACAAAATGAAGAGAAGAAAACTATGAGAATATGAGAAAACTATAAGAATATGAAAAAACTGTGAGAAACTTAAAGAGAATAAAACTATGATTATCCCGAAGTCCCAGCCAAGTCCTTCCTCCTCCTTAAAAACTACATCACACAAGGAACTTTAGACCAACAGAGGTTGTAAAATTTATTATTTGCTTTCTCCTCTCTACGTTAAAAAAAAAGTAACTTAAGATTTACTGGCTATTTACCTTCTTTGTGCAGGAAACATACCAGTTGCAGATGCCTGCGCAGCCACCTGCTGAGTGGCAACAAGGGCAGCAGAGGTCAATCCTGAGGGAAGAAGAAAGAAGGAATGTTGATGTACTTCTGGATTTAACGCATTTTTGTGAGAAATGGTAGGAAGCATCTCCAAGACAAACAGATAAACAAACAAACAAAAAACCACCATCTGAAAATGTGTGTGTGTGTGTGTGTGTGTGTGTGTGTAACACTACACGAATGGCAAATGTTTTGGGCAACAGTATTAAGGAAATCTACCCAGTATAATCAACTTGGCTTCTTATAGTATACCGAACTGTCCTTGATAGATATTTTACAAGAAAATACAGCATTCCTACTGATTGTATTCCTTTCCAAGTACTGCACTGCATGCTGCTAAATGGTTTGTATGAATTCCTGAATAGGAAGCTCAGCAGAAGTAATAGGTACCAGGAAACAACAAGAATCAAAAGTCACAGTGAATTACAGAAACGACATGCCAGCTGCTCAGAATACAATACTTTCATAATAACTTATCATTTTTACAGTTTTCCTACTGAACAAGCATAATGCATCCCATAGGCATATGGAATCACTGAATCAAACTGAGAAATTTCAAGACTTTTACACAGGAAAAATAGCTGCTGAGGCACCAAGTGAACATAATGAATTAATGTCATTTTAGCCAGCAATTGTGATAGCACGTACTTTGCTGCATGGGAGGAAACCTCCTTTTAATTTAGCTAGAATCCAGGCTTAGTGAAAAACAGTCAAAGACTGGTATAAAACCTAGGGAGAATGAATCGTGTCTTACTGTGCTGCTTTTCCCTGACTGCAACTTTGTGCACTGCATTTGCAAAAATACAAAGAGTTCTCTTTCAGACAATCAAATTATAACACGCGCAAGCCCTTGTGACTCCAATGCCTTGTACATAAAATATGCTCATTATCAAACGCTTCTGTCTTTGCTATATTTCTTCCATTCCTTACACAACTCTAAATATACAAAAACAAGGTTGTTTGGTTTGTTTTTCACTGCCTTTCAGCCAGTTAATGTCAGTCTGCAGTAGGAATGAAAACATTCATGTGAATGACAGCCTAACTGGTGCATCTTCACTAATGTTCTAAAACCCAGCTTTGCTAACAAAACTTAGTATTTCTCAGGCATGAAGTTATCTATTTGTTGTTAGCCCTCACTGTGAGTTTCAAAGCCTTCTTCCTAAAGGTAAAGCATTTCTGATCTAACAAGGGGATTCAAAATGCTTCATGTAGATATGACTTGCAATGTCAAGGTAATGACTTCACATGGTGAGCTAATGCCATCACTGGAAACCTTCTTCTGCTCACCTTGAAATGGGTCATACTGTCCAGGTATAAGTGGGTAACCCATCCCAACATGTGTGTGATGGTGTGTATGGAGATGTCGCTGGCTAAAAGGAGAATGACGGTCTCTTTCCCTTTCTGCTTCCCGTTCACGCTCAGCTGCTGATTTTTCCACGGGCTGGCAATAAAAGGTGAAAGCAAACTGATATTAGATTTTTTCTTTAAAAAGGAGGAAATCTCAACAAAAACACACTCACCAATATTATGTGGCAATGACATTCAAATGATGAAGCTTTTTTTTTCTGATGAAGAAGTTTATAGAACGGTTTATTTGCATTTGATTCTAATCTAAAGCTTGTGTCTCTGACTAATGGAAGACTTTCTCTGAGCAGAAATTTCGAAGCAACACACTGCAGCATGAAGGCTTCCACCTTGCTGACCTCTAGTTTTGGGCACCCTTATGCTTGGCTGACTTGCCAATGCCTGAACAACCTATTTAAGCTGCTGAGAGCTGATGTAAATGAATCCTCAGCCCTCTTTAAAGCACTCAGGGGATCAAGCCTGCCTGAATAGCTAGAAAGCCCTTTCAAAAATAGAATCAGTCAGTGACTTGCTCACAGTTAAAACCAGCACCAATTTTTCTGGAAGTGACATAGCAGTGTTTGTTCTAACATGGAAATCTTCAGAAATTGGAGCTTGTAATGAGCTATTTGGAAATACGGCTTCACCGGCTTCATGGTAAATACAGCAAATTGATATTATGAGATCCCACAGCCCGTCTTCTCATTTCATTATCTGTTTCCAAACAGGAAATAATTATTAACTGCAATAAACCATGCACCAGGAGGTACCTCTGGATCTTGGTTTCTATACGAGTCCATTCATTTAAGTCAGAAAGACCCTGAGCACAGAACCCTGTTATATGTGTCACTTCCAATTTGCCACAGAAGCACTGTGACTTTAAATTGGTTTTATTTTAAGCAATACTCTAAAGAAGCATCATGCATTCGAAGCCTGATGTCTGACTGTGTGCTTCTTAAAATTGTGCTCTTTACCCCTCCCCAAAAGTACTGCTCCTTGGTAACAACAGAAGAAGCCTTACAACAGGGGACTTGCTGCGATACTGGTTGGCATGCTGCTGGAGCAAATCCAGTGCTTTGGACTCAGTGGTTGATTTTGCGTTGATGCTCGGGCTGGTATTGACTTTCTCCGCCTCTTCTCTCCCTGACATCTTCCCGTAAACTGGGTAATGAAATCCTGGAGAGAGATAGGCCCCTGTAGGTAAACAATAAATACCACATCAAGTTACTGTTTTCGTATTTTGGATATAGAGAGGTAGGAGGAAGGGATACCAGGACAGGGGGTAACATCAAAAATGGATCATGTGACTATCAAATGGTATCTTTGCTTCTTTTTTTTTTTTTTTTAACCTACTTTACACTGATGAATGGAGGCTATAAAGAGGGTTGAGCTGATAGCCATTTCAGACATTTATGGGTCCTCTTTAAGTGAAAGGAATAGTAACTATAATGGTTCTGACAGTAAGTGCTTAGAATATTTTTATAGGCAATAAACTATCTGTCAGTCTAACAGCAATAGCAGACTGTCAAGGGTTGGGGAAACTCTGGCTGGAAATGGTGACAGTTCATAAAAGGAACATCTTGTATTAAATCAGTTTCATCTACAGAACTTTACCTAGTGGAAGCAGAAGCAATACAAATGTCACCCACAAAGCTTCTAATTTACTCAAGCTACTAATAGAAATAGTAAAATGCAAGCTTTACTGCACTTTGAGCGTGTAAATCTTAACTAGTGTACAAGACAAATTTCAGAATACATACCAGGATAGCTGTGCATTAGGACAGGAGAGACTGCACGATAGGCTGGATGGTTGGGATCGTACATCTGTGGATAAGGATAAGCATGCAAGTACTGGATATATGACTGATGCTGACTCATTGGTGAGGAAACTGCTACTCTAGCACCCCGAGAGTCCTTCCAATTTACAGGAGTCTTTCGATCATCGTTTTTTATCTTGCTCTCATCCACTGATTGAGAATCAGAACGCTTGACCTCTTTAGGCTCCTCTTTAATGCTTGCTAACGAGACAGGAAGGTTAGGCAGGGAACTTTCCTTGTTAGGTGTTTTTCTAGGGCTGTCTTCTTTTAACTTTTTCTCACGATCAAGTTCTTCTGATTTTTGCTGATCAAGGTATTTGGGCTGATAGACATAATGATGCCATGTTCGTGAATCTGGATCCTAATATGGAGGAGAAAACATTTTTTTTTTCTGAACTTATATACTGAAATAAAATTATTATTGATATTCCCATATTTCAGTTAATGTACTTTTAATAGCTGTTTTAATAACATAACTGTATTACATAGAGGAGAGGTTTGCTTGCTACAGGGTGCCTTGAGCTCAAAGTCAAACCAACATTCCCATGAAAGAGCAAAAGGCTATTATCAAAATTTAATTCAATTTCTTCATCTTCTATCCTTCTTCATGCCTTTAACTAGTTTAATCATGAAATACATATGCATTGTATCGAAGTTCTGAGAACACACTGTTCATAAAACATTTTAATCAAAGCCCAGAGATATTTTCCCACTAGAGAGCAAAAAATATCTGTGAACCACAAAATTAAAGCTGCCTAATGATATGCCAGAACTCTTAGATTACCTGGAACAATGAACTTGAAAAATGTATCTAGCTGGAAGGATACTTGTGCTGTCCCTGATATTACAAACATTCACGAATCAGTGGAAGTCAGACATTTAGGCAGACTTCCTCATCTGACAGTCTTACTTTATGTTTGTAAAACTACACGTTAAGTATTTACAGGATCAAGACCACAAGGTTTAGGGAACACATACAGGATATCACAAATACATTTTTGCTTAATACATTACACAGAGCAGTTTATAAACATGTTACAGAATTAAACAGATGAGTTCTTTACCAGACTACATCAAATTGGTATTGAACAATAACAGGAAGACTTTGTTGTGTGTTTGTTTGTTTTTTTTAATGCAAGATATGCAAGAGCTAATTGCAAACACTGTCTCCAACAGATACACACTCATGGCACATGCAACGGAAACATAAGAACTTGACGCGTGGACTGTCTGGTTCAAAAAACCATTTGAATCAGCAGAAATCTTCTCCTACCCAGGCCTGTACCATCCCACTTCCTTTAGAGCTCCCTAACTCCCATTCACCTGACCCCACTGCATCTTCAAAGGCAGACTGTTAGGGTGAAGTCTGGGATGTACCGTACACCAGAACATGAAAGCATTAAGCATCGAGGCTCCAGTTCAGAGCACAGAGGCAGTAACGTTGCCTGGAATGAAGGAAATCTGACATCTAGGAAGGTCAGCATGAGCCACTGGATGAAATTCTGGTTCCACTGAAGTCAATGGCAAAACTATCACTGACTTCAATGGAGAGATGATTTCATCCATTGTGTAGGTCTGTAGGGGCTGGAGGTTGGTTGAGGACAGAAGGGGAACTTAACTGTTTCAAAAAGGTCACCTTGGGTTAAGATAAAGAGCTGAGCTTCAAGCCAACTCTTCAAAGAACCAGCTCACCCATCTTTTGTAAATGCCAACTGTCATTTAACAAAAAAAAAAAAAGAAACACTTCAAACCATGTTTTGAATCTACTTTAAGTCTTCTCACAATGAAAGCTGCTTATGTTGCTTGAAATTTCTCATTTCTGAACTAAGCAAATTGCTTACAATTTACATCTAAAAGAGAAATCTAATTCTATTTTATTCATGCATGTAATTTAAAATAGTCTATTCAGGTCTTAAGCCTGGGTTCTGTCACCACCTTGCTAGATTTTTTTTTTCTTTTCAAACAGCTCAACTGAAATGTCTGTTGGTCTATTCACAGACTACATTACTAACCAGCAAGAAAAAAAGGATGGCAAAGCTTGTTTGACTGCAAAGGTAGAAGAACATAGCAGAATCAGATACAAAATCTCCCATGATTTAAGGATAAACCAAGACACTCTTGTTCCATTTCCTGTGATCTCACCTGTTTAAATCTCGTGGTTGGATCCACTCCTGTTTGCTTCATGGAGTCCATAACAGATTTCATCTCCACAGCCTCCTTTATGAGCTGATGGTTTTCCATTTGCTTGGCTTTGAAACTGTCAGACTGAAGCTGCTGCTGGTGATTGGAAAGGATCTGTGATTTGCTCGTCTCCTCAGCTTTGTTAGGGACTGAAGACCCTATTTTAGTGTTATTTTTGCTTGACTCTGGAGTTGAAGGGGCCTTTGAAATAGTAGCAGATGGGATATTTTTCTGCTTGTTATCGTCCTTTCCAATTTCCTTCAAGGGGGGTTCATTCTTCCTTTCACAGTCCCTCCCAGTTTGTGCCATTTTCTGTTCTGCTAGTCGCTGGTCCTCATAGTATTTTTCATACTGCTGTCTGTAAGCAGGATTAGAGGCCATTAAGGACTTTTGGTCCATATAGAGCCCATAGGCATACTGTCCATAATAAAGTGACTGAGCAAGTGCAGGGTGTCTTTGTGTTATTACTGACTGATGTTGTGGCTGCAAATTAGAGGAACTGCTTTCACTTTTCTTGGGATCTGACAGTTCTGCCTTCTCTTTCTTTTCAGCCTCTTCCTCAGCCTCCTTTTTGATCTTCAGTCCCTGTGGGGTGCTGCTGTTCCCAGCTGCTGGGGTGCTGACCTGTCCAGAGTGCATGTAACTTGGAGAATAATAAGGATCGTAGCCATGGTAATAGGGAGAATGGGACTCTTTCGCTTGAGCCGATTGTGCTGTGGTTGAAGAATGTCCTTTTACAACACTGTCCTTATTAGAAATAATATCCGAAGGAGAGCTGGCCTTTGACCTCATGCCCTCTGACCGGCTGTCGGAGCCACCGTCATCAGCCGCATCAGAGATATCCGAGTAAGCAGGGCTGTTGGTTTTAGCGGCAGCGCTATCTGCACCATTTTGTGTCAACACATGCAGTGGCGCCATCGAAGATTGTCCATTCACCAAAGTGCTGCATTCCATCCTGGAGGCACTCCCTATAGAAGGGCTGGGAGCATTGTCTGTGAACGTGTAAACCTTATCAGCTTCAGCCTTAATACTCGCCATCCTGCTCTCTTGAGACTCGGAAAGTCCATTAGCTAACACTTCATTCTTGTTGAGATGGTCCTTTAAAAAATGTCCAGATAAATCTTTCCCAGTCCCTTTTGAATCCTCTAGCTTTCCCAGCTTAGAATCCATCTTAGGGCTTCCAGTCTCTTTGCTTTCTTTGTCCTTTAGCTTTCGCTTCTCCTTTTTCTTTTTGTCTTTGAGTGATGTGAGAGCTGGGTTTACAGTGCTTGGCTCTCCCATAATTGTGGGCTTTGGTTGAATAGGTTTTAGCGGAGGGCTCTTTGGTGTAGCCTGAACAACAGTAGTTGTTAGAGAGGGCAGTCCCGGTATTGTCCCTGTAGTGCTGGTTGTAAAGGCTGTAGTAGGTATAGCTATTAACTGGGGAGGAGTCGGTGCTGGCGCTGGGGCAATGGGCCTGGCTGTTTTCAGTTTGGAAAGGTTTTTATCCACTTTGCAATTATTAGCTTTCTTGCCTTTATCACCCATACTCTTCTTATCTATTAGCCCTTCAGCCTCCAGTTTTGGCATTTCAGTTTGCAAATTGCCATCTGCTACAGAGCAATTATCCAGTGTGGCTGCCATATTAGAAATTACTGGAAGGCTGTTCAATTCACTGTTCAGACCTTTCTTTTTGCCAGAATTCTTGCCAGTTTTGGAACCGATAACTGAACTGGGGCCATTGCTGGTCAGTTCCCTTTTTCCCTTGGGGGTCCCTGGGGTAGTGATAGAGGAAGGAGATGTCGGTGCTTTTAGCGGATCAAAGCCTGGCAAATTTGTGCTTGGCTCACTGCATTCAAGTGCCACATTACTCAAAGCTTCTTCACAGTCTGAAATTTTGTCTTCACTGTCAGGCTCAAACTCCAGTTTGTTTTCTGGGTCTAAATGTGCATGAGCCTGGTGGTATCGTAGTCCATTAATGTGCTTGTACTTTTTGTTGCAGTTGGGGTGAGGACAGTCAATCAGCACTGGAGAAGAGCAGCCTTGGTCCAAAAAAGTAGTCTCTGGTTTCCCCTGTGGGGTGGTGGGAGTGCTTCTAGAGTTAGTACGAACACGTTTTCCACACTTATTGTCCTCCGAACTGGAGTTCAAGTCTAGCTCCATTGGAGGCTTACTTTTTCTCTTGTTTGTGGATGAGGGGCTGGCTTTGACTTCATCCACAGCGCAGTTTGGGGGTGTCCTGCGCCCACTTGAGTTAAGGCTGCCCCTCCTTCCCTTCCCATTAGCACCACCTCGATTCTTATTCTGAAGTCCTCTAGACTCGGTAAAACTCGTATCATTTCCAGGTACAGCTGCAGCTGCAGCAGACCTTGCCCTCTTTCCCCTGCCCCGTCCTCCTCGCATTTCCAGGTCACTTGTTGGAGATTCACAGAACCTATATATAAACAAGAGCAGATGTCATCAGCAGGAGCTGTGAACTGAACAGATACCAAAACAACACCATTTCCCATAACAAAACCTTTATTTGCATTAAAGGAAGGATGTCCTTTCAAATGAGAATGTAACAGTCTCAGAGGGAATGTGATAAAAAAAAAGACAAAAATGGTAAAAACAAGACCAATTAATTAGTTGAAGAGAAAGCTTTTCGAAATCTGCAGAAATGTATTTTTAAATTGATCCCCTCTTTGTCTGAATCCCATGTATTTCCCCTCACGCTCAAAAACACAAAACAAAAGGAAATAAAAATGCCCACCCGCATGTCCCCACTTTTCAGCGTGGAAAAGAGAATTACCCATTTCATGGCTGTATGTTTTCAATTATATCCATTTGTTTTTTATTAATGTCCACATAGTCTCTGGGCAGAGACCGAGGGTGAAAACACAGCAGAGAAAAAACAGACTCAGAATGATTGCCTACCTGGGAGGGGCCCAGTCATGCTTCGTGCAGTCCAGCAGTGTTCCCACATAAGTCTTGTTCCTCCATGTAACGTTTACCACCAGGACACCTGCCAGTGGGAGAAAAACAAAGTATTATCACAGTCAGAACAATAACTGAGAGGGGGTTTTTCGTTTTGTTCTTTTTTTTTTTTTTCCACGTTTTTTCTTTCCCACAAAGCAAGAGCTTTATTCTCATTTGCTTTCAAACACTGTGGTCTATACTCTTCCTCTTTTCTGGTTTCAGTGACCTCAAGTTAAAACCCACAGGAAAGAAAGCAAACGATAAAGAACAAGAATGTGTGTGTAAATGTGTGTGCATACGTGTGTGTGTGTGCGTGCGCGCCTATCTGTGTGTTCAATCAAGATACAGCTGACAGAAGGAAATGGTTTTTGCCATGTCCTGTTGTAAAACGGCAACACTCACCTCTTAATTTTGCTATTATTGCACATAATTGCTTTCGTTTGGCAGCCAGCCAGCATAAACTGAGCACCAGTTACAGTGTTTAAATCAGTAGGTGACTGAGAAGAATCTGGTCTGCTTTGAACAATATGATAATGACGCTTCTGTTTATTTGAAATTGCATATATCCAAACACACAAACACACACACAGATGCATTATAAGTTTTGTTCATCAGACAGAGGTGTTTATTATTTGCCTTCCCTTTATTCTGTGCAAAGCATGGGACTAGACATGAAATCTCAATCATGTAGTATGGCTAAGAGAAACCACTACACAGATACGTAGAAAGAGGACTCCTTTTAAAAAACGTACTGTCACTTAATTGCTTCTCCACTTATGGCTTCTTTTAAATGCAAATACACCTACCCACCTAAAACTGACTTTGAATTTTGGTGGAGAGGGATGTCATTTAAACATTTTCAGGCTCCCCTCAAACCCTTGCTCGCACAGATAATTTATGGCCCTGTGTACAGAGCAGCCAACACGACCGCCTTACTCCACTGGCCACCACCACTGACAAGCACCAGGTAACAGCTATCTATTCTTATCAGAAGGTAACACTGAAATGGAGCAGCAGGCACTATTTTACCCAGCCGACTGGCACGGTGCAGCCTTTTGGACCTGTAAGAGACACCGAGGCTGACTTGCAGCACCGTGACTCATTTTCCCTTTGTGCTGCCCATATTCTGGCTCTAGCTTTTCCATTGCAGATATAAGAATGGCCCCGTGCCAGGTGTCCTGAGCCTGCCTGCTTGGTCTTACCGGTGTGATTCCTAATTCTGCACAGTTAGGAACCACACCGGTAGGGAGGCTGCCAGCAGTGCCCGGTCCCAATGCAGAGCGCTGCAGCCTGGCCTCATTCCCTGGCCTGGTGCCGTGCCAGCAGACCCAGGCACGTGCCATGAGGGAAGGCCTGCACATGGAGCACTACTTTGGGGCAACACATCTCCCAAAAGGGCACCCTCAGCGCCCCATCTGGTAGTACCCCCATGCCCCACTCCCTCAGCACGCTTTCCTTTTTCCCCAGCTAGCTCCCCTGCCTCCTGTTGTTAAAATGCAATGGGCACTTCAAACAAAATAAAGGTATACCTCTAACGAGTATCCACCTCCCTCAGTATCTGAATTCTTGCTTCTCTCTGTATGCGTGCTGTATTTGTAAATGAATTTATGAAAGAGCTGTTACCCATTAGAAAACACATAGTTTATTACCTGTTATTAGAACAGAGGGCAAAAAAATAAGACGTGGAGCAGGCGTAACAATAAAACCCTGAAATCAATAAGCATCTCAGTAATTCTTAGAAGACATTCAAATGACCTTCAAGTGTAAGAAAGTCAATATTTCAAAGCAAACATAAGTAAGTTCCTCCCTTACAGTCAGTTGCATTTAGCATCTCATTAATTTTGTTAGTCTTAGTGAAGGTCCCAGTATGTAAATAGGAGGGAAGATTGATCCCCACGCCGTGTTAGAGTAACCATGGTACAGAATACATTTCCCTTCCCTAATGAACAGCACATTACTCAACCACAGGTAAGATTCTACAGAACAGGCAGTGAAAGTAGCTCATTTAATCTTCTAAAATTATCACAGAAATGGGTCAAAAGAATAGAAGTAACGTGGGAGGTAGAACTGACCCCTAAGGCAATGTGCAACTGGCAGGCTTATTAGACTAAAGCACTGGGAAATGAAAACGGATATGAGGCAGGTAAGTAGTCTACTCTGTATGCTAGAGGCATGACCAAAGAGAAGGTATTATTCTTGCTGCACCAGTCAGGGTGTACTGTTACAGGTTTCTTTGATCCAAAATTCTTGTCCTAGCACAGAACTCCAGCACAAAACAAGAGCCTCTGCTGGCACTTCCTTCCAGGTCTCAGAGGCAGCAGACAAATTGTACCACAGCAGTCTTTTGTTCACCTCCAAATAATGCATCTGAGCATACAGAGCAGGAATTCATAGGCACGCTGGCCATTCTCTTATCTGAGCATGTGTGAGCTCTGCACGTACTGCTCTATCTCATGAGGTAAGCAGTGTATCACATGCAGGATCAAACCTCTCTGGGGCTGCACCAAGTCATACATGTAAGGAGCCCCTGTAGTGAGAAACTCCCCAGTACATTACACTGTACATTAGACTGAAACAATCTTTTAACACTCATTTCCTTAGCATTGTCTGAACAAGACAGAAAATGTGAGGGCAGTCTGAAAATCCCACAGGTTTCATAATACCTGAATACAGCAATGTATTTTCACTTGAGGGGAAAAAAAAAAAAAAAGAAAAAAAAGCCCTGAAGGCTTTAACTACTTAAAATAAACACTACTGAAGAATGGAAGAAGAAAATACACGTTTGTAATGCAGTGTTAACTAAGGGTATTTGGGCTAAGACTCTAATTAAGGAAACCTGGTCAAAAGGTCTAGTCCAGTTTTTGTGAGGTAGAGTCAAACAATTGTGAATATACATACATAATATACAAATGTTTCTTCTAACAAGTAATGTCATCAACTCAGCTTGAACAATTACCAGAGCACAATTAACAAGATTTGGATTTAATAGAGAGAAACTTATCCCAAAACAGGAATGTAAATTTCTTGATTTAATTCATTTATCATTCCATGCACAAACTACTCAACTATTCACTTGCAGTATTCCTGAAATTAGCTGTATTCTCCACAGTCCTCAGTGTGAAATATGCTAAATTAAAGTAGCCAAGAATAAGAAATCATCTTCTGAAAATTTCAAAAGTTACTACCAATGCTACTCTTTATCATCAAGGAGTGGGCACAGTAACTGGTTGACTGATAATGCTCAGGGATTGCCAAATGCAATCTAATACAGGGAAATGGGGTCATGTTACTTAGAAGCTTTACAATTCAATTCCCCTACCAGTCAGTACCTTTTCTGCCAAAATCCATTATTAGCCAAGATAGGATCATACACAATCCTTAATGTAAGGTGACAGTCACACAGAATGTTACCTAGTGCCCACTGCTGTCAATGGATGTCCCTCCCTTAAATCAAGGGGAATCTCTGTAGCCTGTTAGCAATAAAAAGGCTTTATGTATTTTATTTTTTTTCCATGTTGGATGTATCATTATGAGTTTTTTTTCTTCACTCATCATATTCATAATCATAACTCAGGTAGCTGGACTCCAGGCAAAAAGTAAGCCAATTCTAGCTGGGAAAAACTAACACGTGCCTAGAGGACCAAGAAACAATTTTACATAAGCATGTGACAATTTCTACTCAGATTTTATTAAGGAATGAAAGGTCACATGTCACAAAAGTGATTAAAATTACTTTCAGAAAGGAAGAAGCACTTTTGAAGCATTTTGTGAATGTGATACATCTTTCCTTTCCCTACATTTCCTTATTTTCAATGACTGAACAGCAAAAAGCAGCACTAAAATGTCATTGGCTATTTACTATTAATTATATCATAAAAATTTGGAAACAAAGAAACCAATATTATTACTCTGCTGTTTAAATGTAAAAGAACATGGCTATTTTTTTTTGATCTAACAAATGCAGGTGCACCGTCTTAACATAGAAAAATAGTTAGTACAAGAGATATTTAGCACCAAGCCAGGATGGTGTGCATGTTAACTACCTTGATATGGCATTTCTAGCAGCTGTGCTAAGCTTGTAAAGATCTACCCAAATCTCTTAAGATACATGTACACTGTAGTAGATGTTCTTTCACCTAAAGAAAAAAGGTTTTGTAACTTCATTTTCTGCAATTAACATAAACCAAGAATTTTTATGCTTCGTAGTCAAAGTTCTAAAAATGAGATTACATGGCTAGGAATCAAATTACCCTGTTATTATCTTAAATGCAGGGCACAATTTTTTGAAAATAATGGCTTTAGAAAACAAACACATTCAAAGTCCAGTGTAAGTAGACATTAATTAATCAGACTGGAAAGCCTGATTTAACGTTTACAGCATAGGCTACTTTTGTTTTCAGACCACAGCAACTGCTAAAAAATTCTGTTTTAGTTCAAGCTGGTTATTTTCCTAGACAACTCAAAGATCAGTTATCTGAAAGGGTGAATGGGTATGTCTTCACTTTTTTAAAAGGAGCTGTTCCCTCTATTCTTAGTAGAGAATCTGACCCAAAATTATCTTCTAAATTCTGCTGAAAACTGCACAAGGTCTTTACTGAACACTTCTGTAACTGATTTACTGAAGATTATCCAGAAGATCTTCCAAAACTAGGAATCATTTGTTTGTTGGTGTTTGTTTTTTTTTTTTCTTTACTTTTTTTTTTTCAGTTACCAAAAACTACTGCTTAAACCTAAAGGAAAACTTGCCCTAAATTCCCAATCAGTTAACAGTTCTGCCTACTGCCTATACTATGCTATTTATTTATTTTAGATGATTTTGCTGATGGCAAAGGAAGACCTGCCAAAGTATACAGTGCTTTGCAGTCATCATAAGACTATTTTTTTAAAGTGTAGTATGACATTCCTGCAGCAATATTCCTGTTATATACTATGTCTTCAAAGTTGAGATGCAGCTCTCAATATTGACAAGGCATTACATCATCATTTGACATAACATTATAACAAAATCAGTTCCTCCTATCTTTATTATCAGTGAATCCACAAATTTGCTTGCAAACCAAATTCCATTTGACTTTTGTCCCAGCTTTAATAAGTACAAATAATACAGACATGCATAGGGTAGCCAAACCACAATATATATCCATCAACAGTGAGCACACCACCACCAAGGATTAAACACATTCTATTCTGCATCTGGCACAACGAACTTTTTAATCCCACAAATATCTGTTTGACATCACTGTTCTAACACCAACTGAAGTATTTCAAGTGCAAAAAGCAGGCGGATGAAAATCTACAACCTTAGGATTATCTCAAGCTTTTTTATTACTATTTGTTTAGTAAGAGCAGCATAACTCATTTGCCTCACAATATCCACCACATCGTCATAAATTCCTGATCCACATATACACCTGCAATTCATTCAGGCATGAAAAACACAGAACAATGTTTATATTAGACTTGCAATGCAAATGGCTTATATTTTCCTGATTGCTTCCATCAAGAAAGTAATCTAAAATTAACAGTAAACACTATGTATAAAGTCAAGTCTTCTACGTTGAATGCTGATCTTGTAGACATACAGTTTATTTACTACTTTAATCACACTGTCTAGCATGGCACAAGAACTTAACTGCATCTACAGCAGGTGCACATGTAACAGGCATCAACATCAGGAAGTCTGAGAATGTAATGACTGTCAGGTGGCCTAGAAATGCAAGACTTTTTTTTTTTTTTTTTTTTTTAAAGTGCTCTACTGCTGGATGTTTGAAAAGTCACTTTAACCACATCCTGTAATCAAACCATCTGGAGCACAGATCTGCAATTAGTCATCCTGGACATTGGACTTTATCTGAACAAATACTGTGTAGCAATGAAGCTGAGAAGATTGGATAGCATTAAGGAAAAGATGCATAATGAATTACTGTTGGTGCAGTCATAAACCTCTGAGACACTTAGCTGTGGTGTTAATTTAGTACTTTATGAAAGCATAGTAAGCTTAAAGGTTAAAAGGGCTGAAAGGCTAAAAACTGCTATTTTAGATCGTGTTGCCCTGCTGGTGGCTAAAGTAGGCTGGTGTTATTCTGGCCACATAAATTACAGCAGACTCTTCAACAGCATAACAAACTCAGCTCACATCCATGTGACTTCCAGTAAGTTCTGAGTAATGTCAACCTAAATTTGACACACACTTTATTCAACAGCATGCCGTTTCCTTCCCTCTTTAGTATGAAGTCATCAGTACAATGTATTTAAAGTTGCAACCACCACCTTAGATTTAAAAACTGTGTTATACCTTTAATGAGATACAGGCAAAAAATATATTCCCTGGACTTGCATGACTGTCATTTGTATTCAGAAAATAAGCATCAATTACAGGGTGAGTACCTCTTGAAGCCATGGAGTCAGGCCAGCAAGGAGACAACCTTTGCATGCTACCTAATAAAATGTTATTAATAAGAAGGTTTATCCCAGACCGTATAGAAGAATAAGCATTGAAATAACCGAGTAAGGGCCTGTTCCCTCACAAGCCCAAGTGCTTAATACGCAGAAGAACACACAGCCACTTCCATCACTGTCACATCCCCTGCAGCCTTTGTTCTGAAGTCTGATGAGCTGTATTGATTTGGGAAAATCATTTTGCTTCTTGGAAAACTAGACTCTAGCTTATTCACTGCCATCAATTTCTTTCTCGTGAAGACAGTTGGTCAATATTCAGTTGACTGGTCAGCTACAAGAAGCTCTGCTTTCTTTCCTTTTTAGTGCCTCCCTAGTAACGTTATTGTTTTTCAGCTTTATGATAAAAGAAAATAGCACGTTAGAAGACTTCTTGCTAGGGGTGACCTGAAATGGTAACGCCTCCAGACAAAGCAATGACCAAAATGCTAAAGATAGGTTGTCTCTCTAAGACTGGCAACATCTAATCAATAAGATTCATTATCAGTAATAACAATAATTATGGCATTCCATTTTTTTCAGTGTATGTTTCTTCTAAAGACATCCTGCTTAACAAATAGCCAACAAGCAATACCTAAATACAAATGGACAGCTGAAAGAAAACCAAATGGTCCTAATGAAATACAAGGCTATACTCATTAACAGAGCAACAGAAGATGCAATGAAAACTGTGTAATACCCTCACAGAAAGTACATCAGATTGGGTCTCACATGGCTTGTAGGTTTATCCACAACTGAATAGTTCTACTAAAATACAAGCTACTTCGAGTGGTGACTTTGAAAACTATGAAGCCACAGAAACCAACATAATTTTCTCCTGTCAAATTTATATGAAAGTGATTAGATTTTGGCAGGACTAGAAAAACTTGTGGATAAATTGCTGTTACACCTCTTGAATGTCAGACCACATATGTGTTTACAGGAAAAAGTGCAATTAATGTTATTATAAACTAACCATGGGTTTCTGACCTCCAGAGTACAACTAAGGATTTGTTTTTATACAAACCTTACCTTTTCTTTGGCCAATGTAACTGAACCACCTCACTGTTCCAGTGACGCTTGAGAATAAAACTGCAGTCTTACACTATTTCAGTTGATACTAAAAATCTAAGTTGAAAATCCTTTAACATCTGTGTGTTCTGAGGAAAACCAAATCTGTTTCAGAAATAAAGTATTTTGTTTCTAGCAGATTCTTCTTCTCTTTTACTTCAGTAATCATAACTGTGATTCACATACCCTGACACTAAAAGATGTCACACAGTCAATTTTAGAAGAAAGAAATGCTATTCTGTAATCCTGTGAATTTCCCGCTCCCTTCTCAAGGACTGTTATTTCAGCTCCTACGTTGTGGTACTGTGGAACACACAGACATTCTCCTGCCTTCTCGTAGAGTGAAAAAAGGAAAAAAAAACACATGCAATCCACTGCTTCTACTTGTAATGCTAGGACCATATGTCACTTGAGATAAGCAACAGAACACAGGGCTTTTCAACTCATCTGTCACACTTGCTTCCTGCAGTTTATATTAATTACAGGATCTCTTCAGCTAGTTATTCCTCTCCCAAAACTCTTTCACCCTTAAAAGCAAGTAAATAGCAAAGCAAAACCAGAGTGAAGTGTAGGGCAAATCGTTATTGTTTAAATATGAGAAGTAAGACCAAAAAGAGAAAAACATTTCTTCTCACCCTGACAAACATTCAGGAGTTCCTTTAATAATTATCTGCCTTCTTCCTATTCTTCACCTCTGACTCTAGACCACAGAAATACTGTTTTCATCAGCAGACAGACTGTTGAGAAGCAGCTGCAGAAATAGGGAAGCTGGTATATATTTATGTGTGCATGCATCAATGCATGTGTGTGCATCTATTTCAACACACACACAAAGGAAGCCTTAAAGAGCTTACGCTTTTTCTTTCTTTCTTTCTTTCCTTCTTTCTTTCCTTCTTTCTTTCCTTTCTTTCTTCCTTCCTTTTTTTTTTTTTTTCCCTTCCTAACAGGAGTACTAGGACATCTCAATAGAAGTTTGTGTCCCAGCTCTGAACTCTGCTTCTGCAGGAACCATTCACTTGGCAAGTAAAAACCAAACAAATTACAGATGACAAAAGGCACCTATAAAGTGCCAAGTGTCTCTGGTGATTAGTCCTCCAGTGCTGTACATCACGATAAAGACCTGCCAGGTGCAAACAGTGCTACAATTATTTATCAAACAGTAGAGCAGCTAATGAAACATTAAGGAATGGGAAAGGGAAGAGAGAGAATTTGTGGGAAAGAAACAGCATGGATAAAGAAACAATTCCAAGCCCAAACCATGAAAATGCTTCCAAATCTGTAGGCTGCAGATACCAGAATTGCAGTAGAGCCAGGCAGACAATTCTGCTCAACCTCAAAGAGCTGCTGCTGATCCATATACCTCATTGGGATTGAGAAGCAGAGCCTCTTATAAATTATGATGCTTTATTTAAAGTCAAAGCATTTATTTGCTTTTGTGCCAGCTTTGGATCCTTTTCATCTCCGGCTACCAGGCCCAAGAGAGAACACATTCCTGTAGCTCTGCTGGCAGCCAGCTGTGGCCTCAGTAAATCATAAAGCCTCCTAACAAGCCACTCTTTACAAAGGCCAACTGCAGTTACTAGACATGATAACTTCTCTATTATTCCACTCACTGGAATTTAAAATAGTAATTTTAAGCTGCTGGCTGAAAACACTGAAATCTACTGACCTGCATTCTACCTGCGCACATATGCTCGTCTGTATGTGTGCTTGAGTGAAGCATTGCTTACTGCGTGGAGATTTGTCCTCAGGATAAGTAAGGGAAAAGGGTAAGTAAACACCTGAGGCAGACACACCCAAGACAAAGGGGAAGAAAAAAGGCATTTGGGATTTATTTCACAGAACTCCTTTAAGATTTCTTGCAGCAGCTAGCAGGAGACAAGTACCTCTTCATTTGTTCAGTTTCTGGGGTTTGCAGAGACATGTTTTATTTTTGTGGAGGCAAATTTCTTTAAGACCTTAATATAGGGACACCCTACTGTGAAATTTCACAGTAAAATTTATACAACTAAAATCAGTGTATATTCAAATACGGGGCATGTATTAGAATACTGCAAATATAACAGAGAATTCTCTCTCTTCTACTTCCTTCCCACCCGTGCACCTAAAAGGAATCACTTAACTATGTTATGGTGAGGCCCACCATTTCCTCTGTGTAGGAAAAACAGATTAAAAACAAAACAAAACACTTTTGAAGTCTGATGCCCTCCTTCATATACAATTCTTACATATTTGCTTCACTTAAGGGTTTGGAGTAACATTATTTTAAGGTCTGTTGTTCCTATAGTTAGTGGATGAAAAAAAAAAAAAACAACAATGCCTGAAACTCCACCTTCTAGATTTCAAAACTGCAAAACAAATATTATGCATTGCCAAGCTCTTAAAAAAGGATCTCAAAAATGAAGGTGGCTAAGTGCTACAATTTTTACGGATCCTTTCCCACGGCCTACTTTTTTTTTTTTTTTTTTTTGTAATTCCCTTCAAAAACAGCAGGCAGTGTTAAGCTTCCTACTATAAAATTCTTATATTTTACTAGGGGAGAAGAAGACCAGAACATGTACAAGTATTTCAGTAACACACGTAAAACACCAGTTCTTTTTGGTAAACAAGCCTAATGAACTATGACTAATAGCGTTCTCCTTGAGCAGAAGAAACGTAAAAGGGCTTTTGTTAGCATCTACTGAAGCGAAGTAGTCATTTCGCTGGGACAGAACAAAAGTTAGCTACTTATCAACTGACCAGCTTCAATAGATGTCACAGTTCTGCAGAGCAGTTCACTGTGATTTTCTTTTCCCTGTTTTAAATTACCTCCCAAGTGGGTAAACTAGTAAAATGTCTGGTTAACCAGTTGACTTCTCCCAGCTGTTCCATCACTACTGAAGCAATGCCAAGGGAAGTTACCAGCAAGCAGATTTCCCATTAGTGATCAGTACACTTTCTGCTAGGCTTCTCTCATTTTGCCAGTCATTGCATGGACAAATTTCCTTCAAGTGTCCTTCATGCCACATGTCCCAGTTTCTCCCCTTACTGCTAAGAGCTAGGCTGGTTTTCCCTGACCGGCTGTGAACTATGCCTGCTAGTACAGCCTCACTTGGCTTTTTTCATGCACTAGATCTGATCCACCTTTGACCTTCTTAGGTTTAGAAACAAAACCATTCAGACATAGAGTACAAGCCCACGTTCCACAAAATGTAAATAAAGTCTTAAGAGTTCTAGGAATCCTAACATAATCAGCTAAAATTTCTTTTGGCAATGAAACATCCCTCAAATGAGCATCACAGGCATGTCCTCCCTCATTCAAGTACAGCTAATGTGATGACAGAATCACATATTTCAGTATTATTAAACTATTTTCCCATGTCATTAAAAGAAAAAAAGAGGTTGGAATGTCAGACATGACTTAATTCCTTCGCTGGTCAGGCAAACAATATCAAGATAAAGCTCGCTTTACTCCAGAATCCACACACAAATTTCTGTATGAATTATAGACTGCACTTTGGCCTCATCTGAAAAAACGCTGGCCCCCGAGGCTGATAAGCTGTGACCCCAGGTGGCACATCCAGCCCCTCACAAGGGGCAGGGACATTATTGCTTTGCACTGAGGACTGCAGCGTGAGAGCCAATCCATCAAGCTCCCTGACAGCTTTTACAGCCTCCTCACATTCGGCCCAAGTCAAACTCCACGGCTCCTATTGTTCACATGATGCTTTTTTTCCCTGCTCTGATGAAGTTAGGGCAAGTCCAAGGCTTCAATGAGAAAGAAAAAGGCTATTGTGAGCTGCCCAGAGTTTATTGACTCTGAGCTGTGCAACAATGGCCCAGAAGCCCTTTCCCTGAAAGTTACACATTCCTAATTGCTAATCATCATCACGATTCTGTACATCAGCACTTAGACACAGATTTGCATGAAAGAAAGGTGTAACTAACATTCAAGCAGATAGTCTCATCATCTTAACACAGTAAAAAAAAAGATCTGCTAAGATGCACAACAAGAACTATAACCTTTCAGCCTCATAGAGCTGTCATACAAACACCGGTATGTTCCCTAACATTGCAAGTGTATTAGAAAACCAGTGACCAAAACAGATTTGATTAAAAATATCCCTCGTGGAATAAGCTAACTGCAGACAAGCGGGTTATGTTTTTCTTTACCCTTTCTATAGCATTTTAAGATCAGCATCATGTTGTGCTCAAACCGAAAAAACAATTTCAGAACTGACTTGGTGTCATTGTTTCTCCACAGCGTTCTGCTGAGGTCTAAAGATCATTTAAATGCAACAATGACAGAGAACAATACTGCACTGCCTTTGAAAACATTCACCCTTAATTATTACAATTATTTTTAAATAACTATGTATCACGTTAGTTGCATGCATAAATCTTACTACCACCAACAGGCCATTTACACTGTCATAATGTGCCGTCACCACATGTTCAGAAAACCCTTTTTTGTCTAAGAACTTCAACATTGCTTAACATGACTGGATTTTACAGCTGGCAGAGTTCCATGCCTTTTTTCCTCTTTATCAGAGTTAAAACTGGAAAGAAGAAAAGGAAAGGGAGGATAAATCAGCTTGCAAAGGACTTGTTTTGATAGGAGTGGAGCTCTTGATCAACTACTAGCAGCCAAATACAGTAACTCCAGAATTCAATTTCCCTGGATACTGAATAAGAAGAAGGAAGAGACTGTTTCTTCTTTTAAACTTAGCTGTAGCTTTATATGATTCTGCCATTAAAAAAAATAAAAAAATAAAAATCCAGCCTTTAGAAAGGCTAATCTCATTTTAAATTACAGAATAGCATTTTATAGACATATGTAAATATTTAGTTACTTTCTTGAACTAAAATATCGCTATTAAGATAGTGAGGGGCACTTCTAATTAAACTGGTTCATCCACGTATTTGTTCATGCACTGACTTCACAATTGGACGGGAACTGGTACGATACTCAGTTTGAAAGAACAGCAGCTTCCTTCTGCTAAATCCCCTGATACAGCAGCTTGCTCTTTCAGCTGTCATTCAGTCCAGCACGGCTTTTCATACAAAACCAGAGGAGATCAAGTGCAGACTAAGGGCTTGTTTCAAATGAAGGATTCACCTCCCTCCCTGGATTTCAGCTGAAAGCATATTTACACCCCGAAGAATAAGAAGAACTTGTAATTTGTAGTCCATCAAATAGCGCATTTTCAGATTCTGGTGAAGATTAAGTTTCACAGGTATCTAGGTGGATACCTGAAAAAATAGAGCAGTAAGAGAAGCACAAAGAAGCACTAGTAGTGCTGGAGTAGCATAATAAAAAATAAAATACAGCCAGCCTTTCAATTTATTTATATAACTACTGTGGATCAGTCACAGTATTAGTAACTCAAGGTTTTACCTATCTGAATATTCTCCTATTTCCTTTCTTAAAAACAGTAACAATGCATGCAACGTCACATTTCTAGTCTCTACAAGGAAGTAAGATGTGGCTGAGAAAAAACTAGCGAAGAAGTGTTAAAAGGTAAGTGCTGTAGCACCCAGAACTGCACTTGCAGTGTAGGTTAAAAAAAAAAAAGGATTTATGTTTACAGTGCTGTCAATTAGATATCACTCACAGGCACTGCATTCAGCTCCAGATTTTTTTTAAATGGAAATAAATGTAACGCTATTCTTGTCAACTTACAAAGCTGAGAAGTAATGCTGCTATATTTAATCTAAATTATGTTTTTCATGGGTGCTCTGTAGGATGAATGATATCTGATTTAGAAAAATGACAGCGATTTCGCTGAGCTTTCCAAAATCAACACCCATTTTAGTTGAACAAAACAAGAGGCTGCTGAAGCACATTTGTCTCTCTGATGATGTATATTCACTAAGTACAGCCCATAACCCACCTACTCACAGCAGCTTCAGACAGTTAGCCTCACCCACAGCTCCTTGCAATTTAATGAACAGTCATATCCAACAAATCTCTTACCAATAGCCTGACAGTAGTTATTCTTTTAGACTCTAGGCCCAAAAGAGAAATTTGTCATTGCTTAAATAAATTTTACAGATGTAATAGATAAAGGCAATAAAGAAAACAGGGCTTTTATAAAACAAAATTGACAGAGCAGAAAGCTGTTCCTCTAGAATGTGCATTTGTGTGCGCAGGCGTGCTGGGCTTGTGTGTACTGAAGGGAAATAGACAATGAAGGTTAGGAAGCATGAAATGACAGCCTTCTTTGCCTTCTAGGGAACGTAAATTTTATTCGCAGGGTAAAAGCCATGGTTTTCAATCTGCATGCGTGATCAACAGAAATTGATTTCAAGGAGATTTGGGGGTATTTAACTTATTGCTCAGAGCAATAAGTTAAATTGCAAATCCCATCTTGTACAACCATTGTTGTAAAAACAGAGAAAAAAATGGGTGATGTTTCAGGGCTCTGCTTAGACATTTTTATTTTTCAGATGTTCAAAGCTCACTAAGCTTTCATTTCAAATAAGGACCTGTCTATACTGAAGAACCCAAATAAAGCTGTATATGTTCCGTATGTTTTAATCCAGTGTAAAACTCCTACTCAATAATACAGCTTAAATGAAAGAAATTCTTGAATATGTTTGCCACTACGTAGCACACCCATGCTAATGTTCCTCCTTAAATGAGGAGGAAAACAGTGTTTAAATGCTTCAATAAACATGGCAGCAGCACTAATGTGGATGCAGTGCTGAAAAGTTTTTGGAAATGAATAAAAAGATTCCTTGGCTTTGGCATGTCTACTGCATTTCACAGAGGCTTTCTTAAAAATTTTGTACCTCTTTTTTGATACTTCAACACTTATCGTGAAACCAATCAGGTAGAAAACTGTTGTTGTTAAATTAAGAAATCAAAACCCACAGATTCTTGAGCGTAGTATGTCATGTTAATACATTATAGTATGAAAAATCTCTCTTAAGTGCAGCCTTTTCTAACAGAAAACAGATCTATTCTTGAACACAGATGAGCTTCCCCTGTGTCAATAAACACAAATTGACTCTCTTTGAAACACAGAGGAAACTGGTTAATTTCTATCTCAATAAAATTTATGAAGCAATAAAAACTTTGTTGTACAAGCTGTGTGGTTTGTTTCACTTCCTTGTCACATGAATTAATGAGGAGAATTCTTCCCTTCTCTCAGACTCTTCACTGTTTCACAGGCTCTCACTGGAAAGGGCACCTTACAGTGATCAAGAGACCCTGGAGTACAATTCTACTTTCCAGTCCTCACCTCAATTTCTTTCTAGAATTTGGCACTGAACATTTTAATTTCCCATCTTTGTGATGACAATATTTGTGAACTTGATTGCCACTATACTGTGAATTGTGCTTAGTTATACAGTCTGAATGACACAAAAAGAAATGGCATGTCTGAACTAGGTAAACATCACCCGAATGAACTAGTACAACCCTTAATCCTATTTATGATACTGAAAATGTCAGCTAATTTGTCCTGCAACCCCTGAATAAGATCAAAAGGGAGGGGGGGAGAATTGTACTGTCTGAAAATATGTGCCTATAAGAGTGGGAATAAAAAAGTCCGATAAAGATTTTATGTATAATATTTAGTCAGATTAAGTACAACTCTTCACTACGTTTTATTGTCATTTGTCTTCTCTCTGACCACATGAAGAAAGCCGCTTTTGACAGGCCACAAAAGCAAGGCTTCTGGGAATGTTTTGTTCTCTCTCTTCAAATCCTCTGATGCATTAATTTCCTGACCTCTCTCCTAATACAAAACTACAGCTCACTCTTTACACAATCATCTTTGTCAGAATAACTTCTGCTCAGACAGCAGCTAATCCACCAAAGCTAATGCCTTCTGTCAGGAAGGAAGCAAGTGAAATGATGCTATCACTACACTACATGGATAAATCTACATACCTCAGGTGGACCTCTCCTTTTGTCAGACAGGAGCACCATGTACCAAACACATACGTAATCTAGCTCTCTCAGTCCCAACATGGGAACACGGTTCCATTAGCCAGTGCATTTTTTTTGTGGTGAGATTAAACCACTGGAGACTGTGGGCCTCACTGGGGTGGGAGACAAATGTGTGGAAGGACTTCTCCATTGCTCTTGGTCCTTGACACTGGAGATGACCATCTGAAGCCACAAAGAAATCAGCAAAACCAATACTGTCTTCCCCCTTCCTTAAGTACTTTCTGTGTAATGTTCACCAAGAGATTAAAGGAGCTTAGAGGGAAGGACAGAGTGGAATCATGCAAAACCAGGAACAGAAGATGGCAGCGCTGACAGAGTGCTACCGGGTCAGCCCTCTGTATACCTCCACCCGCCGCTCCCAGCAATGGGCCACGTCTCTGAACTGCAGACAACCAAATGCACTAACAACAGATGTCACAACAAGAAGTTTGTAACACTTCGGGAAGGTGTGAAAGGAATGACAGTTGGCTGCCTTTCGCATTGCTTCAGCAGAAGCCCCCCTCCTTGCCATGAAGGCAGCCGAGGCTGTGGCACCATTTCCTCACAGGTTCGCCTCAGTCAGACAGCTACATGGATTGCAAAGGCTAGGTTTCCTCCTCACGGTCACTCTTCTGACAGAGACAGAAAAGACAACTATTTACGGTAACTGCTGAGGGCACACAAGAACACGGAGATCCTTCTGCCTCTTTATGGGAACTTAACAAAATTAAGACTTTTGCCCATTACCGAGCAGTTGTTTTCTCCGGGAAGATTTTTCCTGTTCTGGCTGAAGAGCCTCTCCAAAAGTCATTTTGAGAAAGAAATGTTAAAATGACCTATGAAAAAGCCACAGGAGAGGGACAAATTGCTTTTGAAACAAAGATCAACAACGGAGATAGAGGACTGCAGATTTAGTAACACGAAATGATATATTCTTCTCACCAAAGACCCAAAAACACCTAAAATATGTACCAAAATATTCAGTCAGAAGTATAACTAGATTTTTAATGAATGTCCATGAAAAACATCTGTAGAGGATATACAAAATGCCTTTTTCCCCTCACCATATGACAGACAGTCCAGTTACAGTTTGCATCTTTTAGGAGACATCCTCATTTTCTTTGCAGAGGCTGATCCGCTATATACATAGTCAGAAACAGCCTCTTTTAGGAGGAAATCCCTTAGGGATAGGCAGATGTAAGGCTGCTTGGCGAACTGAATCAGACTTCAAGGCGAAAAGGCTTGAGGACACAGAAAAACTGCTGCAAAGGAAACCCACAACCTCAGCTTTTTGTGGTCTCTTCCCAGCTGACAGGATTGGTACGCTGGTAGAAAACTACTGCCTTTATCCTTTCATTTGTGAGAAGGGTGAGAAGATTTTGAAAACTGAAGGAAAGGGATACCATGAAAAAAACTCTTGATTCTCTGTTACCAAGCAGCTCCATTCTAACTTCCCTTCAGTTTTGCAAACTCTTTTAAATTTATGTTTCTTTCCTCTGAAAATGTCTTTCCCCCTCTTCATAAAACTACTTAGCGCCAGAGAAATATTTCTGAGAACACAAAAATCTGATTTTGGTCCACCAGAACTCCAAGATTTACCAAATAATTTATGAAGACTATTAATATAGACTTTTTTTTTCTTTTTTTATTTTTTTTTTTTTATTCTAATAAGGTCTTGAAGGCATATCAGAATCATAGCTTGAAGCAATCTGCTTTTCCTCAAATAATAATACACTGAATTACTATTCCTTTTGGTAAGTTTCTGTTGTTCTGAAAAGAAAATTCTTGACCAATGGAGAAACTCAAGAGAACCTTAAACTTCATAAAACTTCATGAAAAAAAAAAATAAGGAAAGAAAACTTATTATCTTATCCTTTGTTAGTACTTAATACACCGATATAAAAAAAGACAGGTATTTTATAAAGACATGAAAGAAGGACTAGTGACTTCACAGCCTCTTCAGGTTTTCTAAGATACAGAAAAGGAGGTTTGTTTCCAGGTTTGTCTACAGGTTAGGCCACAAACAAATCCACTTAAATGGACAATTCCCATGACTGTGTCTTCTAATCTCAAAGACAGTGCAAAGGAGACCTTTAGAAAGAGCCCAAATGAATGATGAACAGGAGAGAATGTTGTTTGGTAAAGCTCACTATGAAGTCTCTTTGTCTGGCTTATAAAGTCATTCATGGGGAAAACACCACAAAAACAGGAAATCTTAAATACTGTCCTGATAGGTGACAGGAAATAATGGAACGTATGAGAAGAGTTGGAAGACTCTGAGTGAAAGTCTGTCTTTTTATGGCTGGCTGCCAACTCTATTATGGACACCATAAATAAAATATACCTGGCCATATATTTGAGACCTTGAAGATATTTTTTTCTCCTCTCCAACTAAAAATCAACATACAGCCAATAACCCTCAAAACAAACAAACAAAACCATGTTAACACATATTTAGTGCTGGAAAAATATTCCATTGAAAATAATTTGAAAAACTGAAGGACATGAGCAGTATATCTTTATTACTCTCCAAACTGAAACCAACAGCTGCCCTCACAGAAGGAAGATTAGTGTTATTTATGCACCTCACTCAGAATCAATGGTACTCTTGGATCTCAATAGGCTGTATTATGTCTGTAACACTTCGTTCCCTCATTCTTCATCAGACAACTCTAAAAGATTGTTACAGCAAAGCAAAGGTTACTGGAGAAGTGTCCTTTGAAATTATGAGATATTTACAAGCGTCGTATTGGTATGAAGAACGTAATTTTAAGCCAAGCACAGAGGTAACTTTCCAGTCAAGAACACCTCCACAGTCTTTTTTTTTCCCCCTTCGGCTGTAGAGTTTCAACAGTTGGTCTCTTCATTACTAGGCTGTCCAAAGGAGAGTTGTTCTCTGTTCCATATTTGGTCCTCATGAGCCCTTGATTAATAACTGACTGCTATAATTTATATATAGCCCTGGTTTAGGCAGCATAATTTCCTTTTTACTGACATTTTTAAATGTTTAACTAAATGCTGTTCAACTAATTTTAAAAAATAAAAGTGACACTCCATGTCCTAATTTCCTAGAAAATTCCTGTGTGAAAAATAAAAATAAAATAATAATAATAAAATCAACTATAAACTATCTTGCTCTAGGAAATGCAGAACTATAGAGCTGAGAAGTCCAGTTAGTCCACCCAGTTGGTTCTTGACCAGCATCAGCCTCTATCCTGAGAAAAACTGTTTTCACAGTTTTTTCCTCTAACAGCAGGTTTCACAAGCCACCAGACAAGCTATTCCAAAGCCTCATTACCCTTCCTGTTAGAAATGCTTCTCTAATGTCTGACTTGAGTCTCTCTTGCCACAATTTAAGGTCAGTATTTCCTGTCCTTTCTGTGATGGTCACAAAGAACAGAGCAACCTGTGATACACCACCTATCTCAGATCTCAGCTGTCTCAATATTCTCCTTCCCTCAACCTCCAACCAAAACAACAAAAAAATAGCAAACAAACAAAGCCCTGAATTAACGTATTTTCACATTGAACATTTCACTGTTATGATGTATTTTCCAACCTAAGCTGTCTTTTGATTTTGTTGGACAAGATTTGAGTATAAATAGAGTTTGGGCAAAATGGAAACTAATTAAATCCTGTGGTTAGGAATATAACACTATTAACTAATCTATTTCCACCAAACCTGTATTTCCAACAAAAATACACTGTAGCTGGCCTGAACTTTCTGTTGTAAACACTTAATGCTACAGCAACAATTAACTAATGTATATTTTTTCAAAAAGGTTTTCAAGGAATGGGTTTAGAGGGGAGGGTTTTTTTTTAAAAAGACCAAAGAAGAAAAACTGTTGCACAGTCTTTTTTTTTTTTCTTCTTCTTTTCTTTTGCACTGCTTAGAACAGAAACCTCTTGTGAGGTCTTCTAAAATAACAATTCAGCAAAAAGTGAATGCTGAAGCCACTGAGTCAGCCCTTATAAGCCCTTTTTTCAAAAAGCCAGCTTTCAATGAGTCTATTTTAAATGTTTCCACCATCCCCCCCCAAGTTATTCTTATATAAAAACTTTCCCTCCCAACCCTTTCTCTTTGGAAATTTGGTAACCATAGTTTCTGTATCCTGCTGAGACTTGATATGTAGAGCTGTATTCTACCTGCTATTAAGCTGCTGATAGCAGTGTTTCTGTTGCAATTTATGAGAAATGTCAGTTGAAGGCAGAGAGTATTGTACACACTATATTTTCCCAGCTGGATACCTCCGTGAGCAGAAAGCAAAAACATGAATACACATGCTCCATACGTTTGGGGAGGGGAGGAGAGAGACTGCAGGGAATAAAGGCTGCAGGTTAGGTGTGATGTTGGGTGGTCTGAAACTGGTGGAAGATGAACGTGTGAATAGGAAGCTACCTCTAACAATATCAGGAAACACAGAGGTTCTTGGTGCAGTTGTTGATGCTGTATCACCAACAGGGAGGTCACTCTGAAGATCGCTCAGATGCCTCCCTTCCCTTACACAAACTGAATTGTTGGATTTTGAACACAGTGACATTTCTCTGTTTGTTTCTCTCACCCAGGACTGTAGCTTCTTGTTTAATGTTTAGCACGAAGACCTTTTAATCCTGAATGCTGCTGAGCCGTTTCAGTGGTAATTGTATCTGAGGGTATTGTGTTTTCTTTCTTTTGTTTTTCAGTAGAGTGAGAACCAAGTCACCAAACACAGGAAATAAAATCATGTCTTAACTTGCTCTTCAGAGTTCTTCAGGATCAGTTTGCTTACTTCAATGATAGTGATATAGCAATACACTCAGTGGTGAAAATATCTGAGCCTTTCCTGGATAACAAGGACAGCGGCTTTCATGTTTCTTCATCGCACAGACAGCTAAAGGTAATAGACCTTACCAGAGAGAGGAATCAAAGTCCAATTCAGCACAGAGTGAATGGGAATTAAAGCAAAATGCTGGCTCTGTCTTCTAAAACCACCACAGGGCCATAACACTTTCTACACCAGAAAGCATTGAAGATTACAGATGAAAGTATTCACTGAAGATTACTACTCTGCAAGAACTGCCTCCCTGGAGATCAGAGTTTTGTGGCCAAGATTTTTCCTCCAGAGTACAGTATTGAAATGAAAGTGTTCAGGCAAATAACATAACAAATCCTTTAGTTTATGCCTCCACAGTCCACACTATTCAGAAGCATTCACCTGTTGATGAAGAACTACTCCAGATTTAAAAGTCCCGAGTAAAGAAGACAATGATTGTTACAGCAGCAAAATGATTCGTTATGGAACATGCGTTGCTCCCATAGCATGTGTCTTCCCCAAAGTTACCAACTCTTGCCACTACTAACTGGCTTCCAAATTTGCAATTAAACTTTGTCATCCCCCAAATCACCTCCTCCATTAGAAGACTGGAACTGAAAATCCCAAACCTACTAAAGTTAAACTGCTCACAGTCAAACTGAGGATAGAGCCAATTACCATTTAAATAACAACATGAAACTCTTTGAAGAAAAGGGCTTTTGATCTCCAAGTTTCAAATGCTGAACAGTTTGAATCCGAGTTCTTTAAATTTCCAGGGAAAAAGCTAAAAAAAAAAAAAAAAAAGGGACTCTGACCCAGGCTGTCATTCATGTACTTAAATCCCTAGCATTTTTTACTGTTAAATGTAGCTGTCTTGGCATGTAATTAGTGGCAATATCATCATCAATATCACGGTTATTAAATGCTTAAGTAACTTTTCTTTCAGGTCATTCTAGTGTGAGGGAACAGGGAGTAGCAAAAAGGGAAAGGAAGACAGGCCAAGAGTGAAATGCGGGTTGTATTTTTCATCTTTCTCCATATGGAATGATAAATTTCAAATTTCCAAGTATTCATCAACTCACACTTTGCTGTTAATATGTATTTTGCAAATTTGAATGCCTTGTTAATTTCAAATTCAAAATAGTGTAAGGTCAAATGGCATTAAAAATCTCATTTGGGCACAAAACTGTATTGAACTGCAGTTCAAATTTCTGTCATTTTTTAATGCTTTCTCTGGAGAGCTCGGAAGGAATGATGCTTTAAAAAGTGCTTTAGCCTTTGACAGCCTATGGAGTTTGCTGATGTCACACTTCCTAATTGACACAACACAGGGTCTGCACAGCACATTGCTACAACATTTGTTTTACAAGTGCACATTTCACAGGAAACCAACGATTAATTTCCCAAAGACTTACAGGCATACATTTCCAAAAAGGGAAAAAATAAAACTGTTACATATCCACACAAATCAAAATTCACAGAATCATGGCAGCTAGCCAGAGAAACTACTCCAGGTCTGCTCTCCCATCTGCTTGGTCTGTTAACTATCAGAGAATAAAATCAAATTGCTCCTTCTGCAACTAATTCTGAGAACTCCTTTTAAAAAAAAAAAGTAAAAAAATCCATGATGCAACTTCAGTAATGCAGAATGCCTTACCATGATCAATAAATGCCCTAGCACAGTGCAATGTAGACAAAACAGCTCAGAAATAAATTCCCTCCCCAACCATGGAAAAGGTGCTGCAGCAAGCCATCATCGCTGATCACAAAAAGACCTCTCGATCCCTGCAGCAGACTGAGCCCTCTAGCAGATGAGCTCAGCCAAATCTTGATGCAGTGGGAGATGTTACCTGCTCTTGCATATCTACCCTGACCCTTTGCTTGAGACTACAGCCCTTGGAGCAAGAAGGGTAGAAACAAATACATGCCAGATCCTTGGTCACTTCCAATCACATTATTGAAGTAAAATGAAACTGTCACTGGCTTATGCAGGTTTGTAAACTTGCTGGTACTGGGAAGCATACACAATCCCTGTTGTTGCTTCTCCTAAATGGGAGGTAACCTACACAGATCAACAGGCTGAGCAGTTGAGGCTGATAACACCTTCAGCTATTTGTCTGCTGGAGCCCTTTGACAAGTAATTCTCAGTTTATGGCAGTGTACCCTGTCAAAATCATTATTTCTTCTTTTAATCTATAAATTAAAAGCCCATAGTCTTGCATAGCTTTTCTATGTCTACCACTGCAATGGTTTACAGTAATTAATATACTACAGCTTTCTACTTCACAGATTAAAAAATAATTTGACTAGGAGCACTTTCAACAGCTGCCCATAAATCAGCCTGCTCTGCTTGTAAAGTTCAACTCAAGAGTTATTGTGTCTATTGTGCATCTTAAGGTTCAAAGAAAGATTATTCATGCATTCATTCATAGCCAAGAATGTATCCCAGCAATGAAATTTACCCTTCAAAGCTGACCCAAGCTTAACCACCAGGCTGACTAAATAATTTAATTGCACAATGATACGCTATATCCCTTTTCTGAAGATTGCGTTTTTGGTGAATCAAGCTAGGTTTACACCAGTGGTATGTTAATGGCACAAATTCGAAAAGCGTAAGCAGCTGCTGTCCACAAACATTGCCAAAATGAATAATAGGAATGCAAACAAATCTCCTGGTACACAGTTAGGTTTTTTAAAGTATTTAAAAATTGTAGGGTTACAAAATTGCTTCTGTGGAAGAAAGAGGCAGAAAATAGATGAAAGCAAAGCTGTTATTTACAGACAGCCCCTAATAACTGAGTAACGTTGCCAGTATAAGAACATTAATTCTGTCACCTACTTTTCATAACCACCAATTTATTTTCCTTTCTATGTGGGGTTTCTGTGACTAGATGTAATCACAAAAAGAACAGTGAGTGTTCTTGTAACATACAAAAAAGTCAGAGGAGTCCCGTAGCAACTTTCAAGAGAAGCTGTCTGGTTCAGCTAATTCGGTAAACATTCCAGCCCTTCCTAGCTACAACAAGCCAATACAGCTAGACTGAAGATTAAGCAGAAGGATAACAATTACATTGTGTGCTACTGCCAGCGATGCAAAGACTCTAAATCTCCTTGAAGCTGAAAGCAAATTAGCAGCTTTGCCTGCATCAAGCTGTCTGTCCAAATGGAGGTTGGTTTTCACAACAGTATTACTAACTGTGCCCCTTGAAGACAGCTCTTTGGGGATACAAAAACATTTTCTCTAAGTTATTTCCTGTCAATTCCTTGTCTAGACCAACAGAACCATTTGTAACCTGATCACCACCAACAGTCTTGAAGCCAAACCCCTTAGGAGTCCCTCTCCCTCCATATTTTTACTCACTTTGTAAGTAACTTGATTGGACAGAATCAGGATAAAAGCAAAGAAATTGACATAGTCTTATGGTTCCTGTTTCATAAAAACACACCACCAACTGGTAAATCTGAGCTTCTACAGTGTTTCTGGTTGGCATGAAGCTGTACCTTACAACAACATGGAGGTTGAGGCCTCCAAATCTTCATGTTCTGGAGAAGGGAAAAGTCAAAGAAACGAGTCTGAACAACTTTTGGGACACACACAAAGTCTAGGAGACTACTTTCAAGCAAGACATGAAGGTTTGTTATGGGAAGTTTGCAAAAGAACTATGCTGCAAGAAAATGTGTGTTGTTAAATGGGTGCCTCAGGCTTTCACATGCTGGATCAGCCCAAGTTGGAAGCACTGGGGAGATGTCTCTGCCTTGTACCAGCATTTGTGAGCACAACTTTGCTGCCTTCTTTTCCCTTGTCAGTAAAATGATGTTTGAACATTTTCTCGACTACAGCTGTTGCCAAAACAGGCTGACTAGCCAGTTTAATCAGAAACAAAATATGCCATTATGTTTCAAAAAACAAGGCCTTTCCTTCCCACTCTGGAGGAAATGGGGCTTAGCTGGGGTGTGCAAAAAGTTGGCTGTGTTGAGAAAGTTCAGAGAGTGGCTACTGTCAAAGAACTAAACTACATAGCCACTTAAGAAATCTGATGTTCTTATAAATACTGAATTCTTAATTTTTATAAGACTAACAAAAGACTTTTCTTTCCTTCATACAGTAAAGAAAAAATGAAAGACTTTTCAAATCCATGTGGACCATGAATGAAATATTGTTTCCCTATTAAAGAATTCATATAAAAATAATCTGTATTTTCATTAAGTAACAAACAGTAGCTTCCACTGATTGACCTTCAGGTTTGATTATGGCTAACACAAGTCCCGAGCTGGGAACAGTTCCAACCTTGGATGATTTGTCCACCTTTCTCTCTTTTTTTTTTTTTTTTTTTTTTTTAATTGCTCAAGTTTATAACCAGTGATGCTTCTTAATCTCAAACTGAATGAAATTAACTGATAGCTGGAGGTTCTTTTGATGAAACTGGCTTGAAGGCAGACAAACTTGTACCAGTTTCATAGCCACCAAGAGTGGCTTGAACAAAATTTCTGAAGAAGCAAAAATTAATTTCTTGCAAAACATTTTCATTAATGACAGAATCTACAGAAAGATTTTTCAGAACTTTAATAAAATTGTAGTGAATAACCTACAAAGTAAACCTTTTTTAAAATCTGTAACACACATTAGAGCAAAATGTGTTACTGACTCCTCTACAAATTGACATCAGCTAATCTCTTCCCTAAGGAAAACTGCTTCCTCAGTGAAACCTGAGACTATTCTTTTACTTCTAAAATCTCCTAACTACGGGGAGAGGGGGAGTTGGGGGGGGGGGGGGGGGGTCATACAGCCTCAGGCTTTAAAAGATCCACAAAAGCCAGCTCTGTGTGAATACAAGGTTAAGAAGTATAGGTTCAGTCACTGTAGGGGAAAGTAAACAGGCAGTAGAACATAATTACTTGTTTCAACCTACTTAAATGCAGAAGTTTTAAAGTGAGTGGGGGAAAAAAAAACATCTCTAGATTAACTGAAGATTGATCTGGAACTGCTTCTCCACAACACTCGTCCTCAGTGTTAGGAGCAAACATCTACCTACAATTAACTTCAGCTCCTTTCTTTTGGAGACCTCTATACCACTGGCTAAGTCACTGGAAAAAAAGCCAATAGGCTGTTCTAGCTGTTATGACTATACAGAAACAAACAAACAAACAAACAAAAAACTCAGACAAAACAAAATCACTTAAGTACACTAAAATATCACATAAAGCAAAGCCCTAAGAAACTTCTCAAGGAAGCTTAACAACTAATTGACATCTGCCAAAAAAATGTAGGAAAAAAAGAAGGCTTTTCTTAAATACCTCTTAATTAATTTATTTTTTAATGATTGAATCCTTAGTCAGGGTAGTAAATTCAGGGTGTAACTAGTTCTATGACTTTTTTTTTTTTCTTTTACCAGGTGCTATTTATTCCCTTAAATCTTACGGTGTTTGGGGATATAAAATTAATGAATCTCAATTGTGGTTTCCATTGCAACACTAGCTTTAATAAATCTAGAGCTAGTTTTTCAGTCTAAATCAAGAAAGCTATTTCCCTTGAGCTTTTCTTTTTCGATATTCTACTCTTTGTCTTCACACTCAACCTCTACCTTTCCTGTCTACCTGTCTCAGAACAAAAACAAACTGTAATCTTTTAGTAACCCTGAAGGCCAAAAACCTTTTCACTGTTCAAAGTTCTTAAAACGAGGTTTTTGTTCCATTTTTTGGATTGTCACCAACAATTCCAGACTGGTAGCTAGTTACTACCACATCATAACAATTGGAAAGAATTATGCATATATACTCAGAGTGACAAAATTTAAGTTTCCACTGATTATAAAAAAATGAAAAACTGCATGTTAGGCTACACACTGGTCTTGTGCAGGCAAGCTAATCCCAATGCCAAAAGCATCTTTCTGCTACACAGCTTAAACATATATATGTATTTTAAAAAAGATTTAGTTCTTTTATTAAACTGGTATTTATCTGAGCTAGTGAAAACATAGTTCCATAACAGAGAGAATTCTCATTCACCACCCTGTACAACATGAGCAGTACATAGGAACTTAGCAAAACTAGAAGACCACAGCTTGTCCGAACTAGTTAAACTATGTACAAAATTTTAGTGACTGTGAGAACATCTTTAAATAAGTGGTTTAATCCCTGAGCCACACCAGTTAAAGGTATCATTTCAGTTGTGCTTTTATTCCTCACTCCAGTGATATTTATTCAGTAAGAAAACACTTGCACGCATACACGCTTTCTTCATTAGCAGTCAATCTCTCCCCCCTGCTATCCACAAATCCAAACGCCACATGTTGCAAGCATTTTGTACTGGAATGGTCTCACTTCTAAGCAATCTGCTGCTATTGAGATTTTGCTTTTGAGCAGTAAATGCTCAAAACTCTTGCTTTTCTTAAAGCAACTCCTTCAGTCTTCATAACCTCACTGCTTGAGCAGGCTCAGTTTCACATTCAAATAGCTCCAAGCAAATGTTTCCAACCTCAATTATCCTCCTTCCTTTTTCTATGCACCCTCCCTGCCCCCATATGCTTGTTTGTAAAAGGGATAGTTTTCTATGTATGTACAAGCAGAGCAGGGAGTCTTCCTCTGTAGCAGTCTGCCAAGACGTAGCTTTTTATGTAAGCATTGTCTGGAATTTGGATTTTTTTTTTTTTTTAATCCTCTGCCTGGGGTTATACCAAGATGGTTGCACCCAACCTCACTGAGCTGTAAAATGTGGCATTTGCCAGCTCTCTGCAGACAAACTGGCTGTTACTAACTCGGATAAATAAGACACTTAGGATACTCTCGGTCAGTTACTGCAACTGAACTGTGGCTATGCTCTGCTTAGCATCACATCTCTATCCCTAAGAGTGGAGCAACAAGACAAGCACTGGGCAGTAAACAAATTACGCACCCCCCAAGCCACAGAGATGCACTGCATCTATAAACAGTGCTGTAGGACTAGCACTACTTACAGCCTGCAGTGTGCGTATGTTCAAGGAGGAAGGCTGACATTTAGAAACCAAATTTAACATTTAACATAACAGCATATTTACACGTTCGCTGATCTGAAGTGATGATGTAAGGAAGGAATGGAAAGGGGCAATGAACTAGCTGGATTTCTCTACTGCGTTAAGAAAGATGGAAATTCACAGTGGTTCTGTTTTCATCTTTTTTCTCTTTTTTTTTCTATTACAGAAATTCACTAACATGTGATGCACTCTATTACCTAAACAAATAGCCTTAAACTTAAATTACTCTTCAAATGAACAAGTAGTTGAGCATTTCTGAAAAAAGGCATGTTATGTAAAAGAAACAGCATTAAACTTGAGGTCAAAATATCTCCTTCTGACCTACAGCTCTGCCAGCAGGGAACATTATCTATTTTGCATCTCTCTTTCACTGAGAAGGTTTATACTGACATCATTTATCTACTGTTTGCTGTGAACTAAGAGCCCGCAAAGGTTTGGTTATCGTAGGCTGGCTGATTCATGGCAACTCATTAAAGTCACATCAACTCAGCTGTGTACACCTGGCTTGGAAGAGCTGGTCCCAACGGCTTGAAAACACTTTAAGTAGCTTCTGTGGATAACACAGGGGTTTGCCTCTAAAATTATTATTCGCTCCAATTATTTAAGGTGAAAACAATCAAATAGAGGAGAAGTAGCAGACTAATTGGGAAGCTGAAGGGTACACGTAACAGTTTGTTCAGTCAGAGAGTTCCCTTTTTGTTTGTCTCAGCATAAGCATTTTTGCTACAGACATGCCACAAGAATAAAGTATGTCAAAATGCAGCTAATGCCATACTGGCTTAGTCCAAGCACTCCTTGCCTCCCAAAGAGGCCTGCACTACGTGCTGCAGACAAACACATGAGAAACACTGCAGAAGCCAGTTATATGGCAACATCAGGATTCACATCCATTAACAAGCACTACACTGTAAGGACAGGCACAATGGTGAGGTGACCAAGAAGGTCCCATAGACCCAAAAAACCTCAGCACACCTACTCCTGAACTCCTCTCATGGTCCAAGTCCTATAAAATTATACTCTTAAAAAAATTTTCTCAGATAGCCTCCTTTGGCTCTAGGACACAAAGCATGACCTCCCAAGATGTCTCTTGCAACACAGGTACGGTTTCCATAAAACACAACACTCTCTTTTCATCATTTCTCATGTGCTATGAGTTTCCACACAACGCATGCCAAGCGTCAGACTTCATGTACCTTACCTAATCCAGCGGGGCAGCAGAGCTCTACAATTACAGATTTCAGGCTTCGTTAAGTCCATTCATTTACTGGCTCTGATCTCACAGACAAGAGAAAGAGGAACAGTAAAACAAAACATCTCAAGATATAAACACCTGTGCAGGCTTTTTGTGGTCACATACATTTTGATGATACTGGCTGGCACTCATACATGTCAGCTGATGGCTCTCCTAACAGCAGAAAAAAAGCTGGGTTTAGCTCTTTTGGCTAGCTACATGAAGGGAACATCTATCTCCTCCATGAGCTGCTTCTCCCTAACACAGACAAACCAAGCATGATGTTTGAACAGAGAACATCTTTGTGTTTCTCTCCCATAAAAATACGCAGTCTTTCAGTTCTGTACTGAACACGGTGGTTAAGAATACCAAGCTGCTACTTCCTGTATTCAGCAAGTTAATGCTCAACATTACACATAAAGGGCAGAATGCAAATACACTCGGCTTGAAAGCTTCTCTGTTTTTTTTTCCAACTGTATTGCTTGGTTTAATAAATGACATTACCTCTCTCTATAATCCTTGCCTGAGCTCAAGACAACAGTCTTGATTAACCACGTTTATCTGAATTTTTATGTATTATTGTAACGTTCTTTGATAAAACATATTAGAAAAAACAACAACAACAACAACTGAATTTCTGCATTTGTTTACTTAGATATTTGACAGTGCTTTCGACATTACAGGTTTCATTGTTTCATCATGCCTTTGCATATGTGAAAGTAGGAAGATGTGGTTGTTAAACCACAAAAAAATTGCTAAGGGGAATCAAAGGCAGCCAGACTACTTCTCATTCTTCTAATGCTATTTCTATACTCACATACACACCCTTACTTACACACACATGTATGAACACATACATAACCAAAGACATTTAAAACAGACTGTGTTCTTTCAAAACAGCATTTTGCAAAACCAACACCACCTAGTACAGCAAGGAGGAATTAGCCTTAGTTCTGTGCAACAGGCATGTTTTCAAAACACCACCTATGCATATTAGATGCAAACATGGCTGAGAAAACCACCCACAAGTATCAGCATGTCTCTCTGGGTTATCTAAGTGTTCTCCTTTCTCCTGGAAATTTCTGCAAAACAGTGTCAGAACTGATGCTAGCATAAATCTGGAACACCGCAGAGGTGATCCCATCACACTTCTGAGATCCAATATAATTAAATTTCAGCAAACTTCAGACTCCTGTTTCTGACACCTGCCAACTAGTCTTGAGTTATAAAATCAACAAGCGAACACTTTGAAAGATCCAACTCATTATTCCATTATTTATTACTGAACAACAACAGCAACTTTTACCCAAGCTGCACAAGAGGAAGAATGTTGATGCAGCAATGCGAGAACTCGAGCGCTGCGTGTTGACAGCTTGTTCTGCACACAAAGGCAGCAAGGTGACGGATGGCTGTCTCCTACACAGTTTTCAAGCAAACAAGACATCATCAGAACTAGTGCTTCTCACATCTAAAGGCTAACTCTATTACTAGACACTGAACCAAAAACAGGACATGACCCAGGGCAACTGCGTGTGAGAAACACAACAGAAAAGCAAGCTCTAAGCAATTTAGAAAGTTGGTCGGTGGTTTCCTTTTTTTCTGGGTCATTTTTATCTCCTCCAGGCAGTAAGAAACAATTACTGCTCTCTTCAAAACTGTTTTCCCAGAAGATAATTACACCATTTAGCAAGTACCTGATTCTAGATAAACCTTATTTTTCAGTATGGAAATACAGACATTTAGCAGTTGCTTCCCAGAGCATCACAAAAACAACCAAACAACAAAATACACTCCAGTAACACTACCAAGCTGCTTTTTATGATGGATTTTTACTGCTACTGGATGGTAGCTCTTGGCATCAAACGTCCAAATCATCTGCAAACTTTCAGGTTGATTTTCCCATAACCATTTCTCATTCCACTACTATACAATAACCCCAACTAGCTCCTTCCATACAATTTCTTCTTCAACCATTTACACCACTTCAGATACGTTTTCAAGTTATTTAAACAAGGATGTTACACTGAAGAAAATGCATGCACGATACATACGTAGAAATTAAACACTACACAACTGAATAATGCAACTGAGAAATGCTCACATGATAATAGCGTTCTCAGGCAATTATATTAGTAACACCACAGCTGTGGTTAGTTACAAAGCCTTGTAATAAGATATGACAGAATTCAGATACCAGCTTCACCTATACACACCTTAAGACTGAAACACTCAGTGAAGAAGTCTGATTTATTGTATCTGCCGATTAAATCAACTGAATAGGTTATCACGGAGTAAATGAAAAGAGCTGTAGTAACAACACACTCTTAATCAGCCATTATTTTGTCTGATATCCAAGGATGGTTTTTTTTTTTTTCCCCCTTTTGGACAATTATCTT
The DNA here is from genome assembly GCF_965140915.1 of Aythya marila. Classification (NCBI taxonomy): domain Eukaryota; kingdom Metazoa; phylum Chordata; class Aves; order Anseriformes; family Anatidae; genus Aythya; species Aythya marila. The sequence goes on along the minus strand of NC_139080.1, from coordinate 64,375,308 downwards.
AAAAACATGAGTAGTAAAACCAAACATCATCCTTCTTGTGACCTTGAAGAAACAATGCAACAGAACTTCAACATTCCTAAAAGAAAACTGGTTACTTCAGATACTGAAAAACTTCAAAACATGCATTCTTGAGAAAATATCTTCTCTTCTAGGAAGCATGTGGTGGAATTAACAAAGAGGTCTATATAAACCATTGGATTTCACCTTCCTGTACTCACTTTACCTTTTTTTTTTTTTTTTCTTTCTAAATAACTATGTTCACCACATCCTTTCTGTGTTTGCATTCCGAACGCTAGCTGCTGCAGCATATGATGTCTGCTCAGCAGCACATTTGGTTCACAGTTCCCATACGCAATAGTGGTTATGCAGACATCCTACAAGCCTATTCTAATCAGCTTATGACTCATCTTACAGAGTGGCTAAATCAGATACAAAATAATTCAAATATCTCAAAACACAAGCCAAGGTCAGAAATTTTCATACCTTAGCTTCTTGTTGTTGGTGGTTCCCTAAAACAGCCATTGAATTTATAGACAGCTAATTAGATGTCAGTCTACATGAATGTTTTTATTAGGCTTTGGAAACCAGTGAAGGGAGTAAATATGAAAAAACATATGCAAATCACAAAAGAAATTCATATTTCAATTGGACATTATGAACAACAAAGATGGTTTTGTATCTCACCAGCTACAATGATTTTGGTTAGAGTATTCTGGATCTACACCAATTTTAGCAAAGGTCGTGTTCTGGCCTAATTAAAGTCAGAATCGTAACCGGAGAAAATGAGTATCTGATAATCATCCTTCTGTTAAAGGCAAATAGAAGACCCATCTGCACCCTGTTTTCTAAAATTTGGCAGAAATGGCTTTATGCAAGCTGCTACATAGTTGCTTTCATGAATGTGTCAGAAAATTTGAAAACAGCTAAATATATACATATATGTGTGCCCCAAATGTCAAAACCCAATTAAAACGCAAAACCGATCATTAAGAACTCATTTTTCATAATAGAGTCTTGATTGTGAGCGCTGGTGTGGAGGAAAAACAGAATACAAGTTATGATATTTTCTTCAGTTAAGCAGAGTCTGAAACAATACAAGACCACAGTACAAACTGTACAACACAAAACCCCATCAATTATCTTCAGTCGCTAAAACTACATGCTAGCATTTAAAATCCCACTGCGTGGATCACTGTACTCATTCATAGATGTAGACTTACCAAACAGTATTTGTAAAGCTGTGAAAACAGGCACATTCAAAACCATTACACTTAAACACGCTGTCATTGAACTCTGAGTTGTTTCAGAAAATTGTTTTAGACAAACTGGGAAAAGGTTAAGGGAGTTAATTTCTATTAAATAACAAGAGCTTTTAAACCAGTGGAGTGCTGAGAAACTGGTAAATGGAATGTCATCCTGACCAGAATGCACTTTTTTTTTTTTTTTTTTTAATACTTCATCTCTGGTGCCAAACCTTTAACAAGACAGGCTTCTTAAATTCAGTGGGGGTCAGAAGTTTAGTTTATTCAGCAAGAATAACACTATTAACGGCTACTGCTCTTTCATGTCACCACAGTTAACGCCCACACATTCCAACTCCGGTTAATACAGGCCAGTCAAGGAAAACCGGAGTCGCTACAGGCAGTCATCTCTGCAGGGATATTTTAAAACAGAATTTATATTGTGCTTTAAAAACAATCTAAAAGGATCAATCTACCTTATGAATCTGCTGTAGACATACAGAGAGAAAGATGGATGGATGAAAGCATATACAAGCGAGTAAATCTGACTCTATTGATTTTTGAGAGGACAGTGCAGAGCACTTTGGTGAGGTCTTATGTATCACTGCAAAGGACCAAATGCCATTAAACGTACGTCTGCAGGATGTCAGGATTTATCACGAAGCAATGCACCGCTGTATTCTTTCATTACATCCCTTAGTAAATAATCTTGTTCTCACTGTTGATGGTGGTAGACCACTAACAATTAAATTATCCTCAAAACAAACGTAAGAGTAATCAAAGGAAGACTCTCATGCAGCTCTAACTGGAGAAATCCAGTACTGTCAAAACAAAAACTGCAGTAGTTTAGGGGATATATGCAGTATTTTTAATATTAACAAGAGAATAATAATGAGCTTTAGAAAACAAAAATGGAAAAATCTGCATATCACAGCATAATCCTCTTTCTACTTTGTTCTAAATCATAGCCAATCAACATTTAGAATTCCCTGAAGCTTTCCAGCACTCCTACTTGGCCAAATGCCTTCAAAGGGTATTAAAGAAATCAGTCTGGCTTAGATAGCACTTCTTCACCAGATGGAACATCTCTCTTAGAACAAGGATGTTTTCCTCTTAAACCACGTTTCAAACAACCAAAATGCAAATGATGATCACAGCATCAAACAGAATTTCTGAAGGGTCTCTGGGGCCTCTATTATTATATAATGGCAGAATTTTCGATCATAGTATCTGATATCCAAAATACTCGGCTTTCTAAGTTTTCATGTGAAACATTCACATATCCACTCCTCTCACATACACTCTCCTCATGATTTGCATTTAAACAGCATGTTTTTGCTATTCTGTTAGATTTTTATTCATACACATTTCTCACTACAGAAATAGGAAACAATTCCATTGTTTATCGGGGTTACATGGCAGGTCATTTGGAAAAAGATGACTGCTTAAATAATAAAAACCTGCCATTTGTTTTTAAAAGAAAAACCCACTAGCTTAGCTAGCAGCTGTGCCTGCCACTGTACATTATGATGTCCCAATAGACGAGCAAGCCCCCGCACAGTACCCAGGCAGAATCTTCTCCTTGTTAACATATCTAACAGACAAGCCTAATGGAAAAAACAATTTACCTTCTTCGGTTTCATGCCACACAATTCCTTCCAAGTTCACGCTGGTCCCAGGCTCACAGGGTCCAAGGCATTCAGGTTCTGTTACAACTCCAATCTCGCAAGTATTTACACCCACTGAACGAGTCCGTACCAAAAGCTGCTCGACTGGTGCTGCAATATTGGATGAAGATGGGGAAAAGTAGGAAGGCAGAATCTGAGGTGTGATACTGCTGGAAATCGGAGGTGGAGGTGCAGGCACTGTAAACAGGGGATCAACCTGAAAACAACAGACAAACTTACTATAACGATGCTGTGAGATTTAAAAAAAAAAAAAAGGAAAAAAAAAAAAGCTAAAAACAAACAAAAGAAAATCCAGTTTGCTTGGACTGCATTTGCATATGCAGGGATTTGAAGTAGCATTGGTAATTTCAGTTTTATGAATTTAATTTTGTCAACATCAGCCCAAATGCTGCACATGAAAAATGACGTACAAAAATATCTATCATGCTAAACAAGGCAAATTGCTACGTTTCTACAAGACTATTCCCTGTTGTCACAGACAGCTACTATAAAATAAACGTTTTTGGGTTTTCTTTTGTTTTTAAGAAAAAAGGATTGAGGACACTTTTTTCTTGGTGCTGACAGAGACTGATTTGGGGATGGAAATTAATTTTGCAAACTGGCAACTTCATTTTCTATTTAAAGAAAAACATTTATAAAGACAGAACAAAGACACAAAAATGACATTTTTTTTCACCTGCATCATTGAGAAATTAGTACTTGGAACAATTCTAATACCCAAATGCCATCAAATATAATCTCTTGTCTTCCAGCCACTTAAAATGCATTAGGATCACCCACCTAACAGCTTACAGCTAACATTTACGTCTTTCCACTTGAAATAACAGATGAGGACTTTTACAGGAATCTATCAAAACCACATAATATCTAAGGGCTTCCAAAACACATACATGGAAGAATACAATTTGCCAGACAATCAGCCAGTACACAGAAAACTCATATACAGTCAATGTGTCTATATGGACTTTAGAAGTTATGTTTGCTGTATGACTTTCAGTATACCCAGTAGTACATTTTCTGTACAAGGATCTCGCCTGAGTGTTCTTAGTATTTTATTATGGTCATAAGGTCTTTTGAAACTGAAAAGATATAAGGATTGTACCCACTAAACTAGCTAAAACAATTAAATGTACCACCTAAAATTCATGTATGTTTGCCCTCCTGGATCATAGACACCATAGCCCAAAATCCTTCTTCAGTCCGACAATTCAGAAAGATAGCTTTCTAGCTGCTTTCAAATTGATGATTAAATGTCTTTAAGTCTAGGTTTTTAATTCTGGACCCCTGTAAGAGGGCTTAACAGGAAAGAGAAGATGACTCACTTCACACTGTCATCTAGGTCTCATTCAAATATATCTTAACATAGATCAAAGTTAATTCTGCATTGTCTTAAAGCCCAATTAGCAAATGGGAGGCAACGAGGAAAAAGTACTAAAGAGTATTTATTACCCTTCTATCACATATCCTTTGGATCACGTATCAGATCACTCATCTCATGGACAGTTTTGATAATGAGAAAATGAAATGAAAATCTAAAACGATAAAGGTAAATGGCCTTTGTAAAAATTAATTCTTTTGCTTTAAGCATTATTTATACAGAGGGCCAACTTTAATTGTGCATGCAGGTCCTGAGTGAGCTAAATATTAAACAAAAGCATTTGGTATGATCTTTGTATGATGAGCCTGGACTGTAATCTTGATTATACTAGAACAAAGGAGAAGACAAGAGAGACCTATAGTCACATTCTTCCCCTATAACTTTTCTTCACTTGGGAGGAGGAGCTCTTCTAATTTAAGACTGTAATAGGACTTTATATAGGCCTTTTTATTTAGGAATAATTTTCAGGTTAGAGATAGAGCAAAGCAAAGAGAAAAAAAAAAATCAAATCAAAACATGAATACTAAAAGTATCTATTAGGTGTAAAAGCCTACTAATACCAACAAAACACTACCCAGCACAAGCAGTTACTGTGGCACAAAAACAACGCAGTGTTGCAGAGATATCGTCACTCTTTACAACACGGTGCTTGCAGAGTCTGAGCACAAAGACACGTCCCTTGCAATGCAGACATGAGTCCACAGATGCAAATCATGCACTAAATGGCCCCCAGGAGCAGCAGCTCTCTTGCAACATCTAGCAGTAAGCGCAAAACCATGACCCGTGTGCCTGGTCCAAGGGGACACGGGCTTTGTGCTATGTGGACGGGCTGCCTCGTGGGGCTCTGTCAGTGTTTTGCCATCAGCGTGTACCCTGGGGTGCCATTTGGAGGAGTACTCAGCCCTCAACCCACATCATCACAAGCCAGAGGAGAACTGGGATCTTCAACCAGCAGGGCAGGGCAAAGGAGCCTGGTGCTTTAGAAAAGCTAAGCCTTATAAAACCTTCATAAAATGAAGAAACGCTATTGAATGGCCTGCTTCATGGTTTACGTGGTGTTTTGCAATGCTGTGCAAACTCTCCTAGTCCGCTTGCAACATCATTCTTCCATAAAACATGCTCACCAGAAAGACAGAGGGAAAAAAAAAAGTTTGCTATTATCAAACTAAACTAGCAAATGTTTTAAATGGATGCAGACTAAACTGGAAGATGCGTCTTCCACTTTCCATGTCTTTTAAACGGTAAAAAGCAGCTAAAAAGAAAGCACAGATCTGACAGTGTAGCCTATCAACTTCTTTGTTACAAATATTTGTACTTGGCTCTGGCTTATTTAGAACTGCTAATAGATGTCCATGTTTTCCATGGAAATGACTCCTATGGGACAAGGCCAAAGAGTGGCTGCTGCAGAGAAAGGGGCTGCTGCTGTGGTACATCTGAGCACCAAGCCTCTGGCTGAGAACTCGGTGGACATTAATTCTCCCTGAGGTTCGTGAGAGCTGCACGAGTACGATGACCTTACTCATACCACAAAATACACAGAGCGTAAATATTGCTTCAGTTTTCCGTGTTTTAAAACGACCCCATCCTGTTTGATAACCGTAATGCCAGCAGAGCGGAGTGGAGGCTCTCAGTGATAGCTGTGGTGACATGGTTGCTGTCATGAATTCTACAAAGGGCACTGATGCGAGCTATTAGAGGCAAAGAGGGAGGCAGGAAGGCCGCCATCTCCAGTGGAAAACAGGCACATAAGACTAACATCTGGTGGTGGCAGACTGTCAAACTGAGGAAAGTTAATGTCAAGAACAGACGCTCTGCAGTTTCTCAGTGTTATTTCTGCATGATTATTCCCAGGTGTTGGTGCATACTGAGCAGTAGCCTTTCTGTTTATCACACAATCCAGTATGAGAATGAAAAGCTAAATCTGAGGAGGGTTATTTACATAGATGCTCTCTTTATACACATAACCAAAGGGCTCCAGAAAAGACTGAAATATTCAAGCAATATTTTCTTCATTCACCTAATTCCAAGAGCTTTTGAGAGCTGATTAGTAACAAAGGCTACAAAGCTGGAGTGTTATTCATGGCAGCTTTCCACTGCCAAGTGTTTGATTGTATCGGAGAGCTATGGCTCTCGGTAGCAGAAAGCTCACAGAAAATGAAGAATGCCTGCCAAGCACTGTAGTCAGTGCTCCATGGAGTGCTCCTCTATCTGAACATGACAAAAAATATTTCAGTGGCAGCGTGACATTAGCCTGTACATGGGGAAGGGTCTGGATAAGAGAGGAAATGCCACTCTAGCTACTTTCTAATACACAGACCTTCTAATAAACAGGCTTTTCCTTCACTTACACAGGCACTTTAGATGCTGTAATTAAATAATACTCATCAAAACTCATCTTTCCAATGCAATGCAAGTTTCCAAAATCATGTTTGCAAATGGATATTTGAAGTTCTTTGCAGACAATTTCCTGCAGACCTGTGGGCAATGCTGAGCGCAAAGAAGGCAGTGCACAGATTTGAGGGGACTTCCTAGATGGGCGAGCACTCAGCATCCTACTATTGCAATCAACTGTATCATACTCTGATTCCTCCAGGGGTGGAAGAATGTCAAGTCATTCTGGGACAGACTCTCATGTATTCCCATGGGAAACCCACATGAATCAAAGAGCAGCAAAATCTCAGGAACATCTACGGTCATATGCGCCATGCCATCTATTTATCTGACCAGAAGCACATTCACAGTATTACTCAAAGTAAACTCCCTTCTCAGAGAGATTTAAGCAGATAACATTTGATCATACTACCACATGAATGTATTCTGTATCTATTCATATCTATGCCCCATCCCTGGAGGCATTCAAAGCCAGGCTGGATGCGGCTTTGGGCAGCCTGCTCTAGTGGTTGGTAACCCTGCCTGGAGCAGGGGGGCTGAAACTAGATGATCTTTAAGGTCCTTTTCAACCCAGGCCACTCTATGATTCAATGATTTACTTCAAGAATTTACTTCATTCATTTCAACTTTGAAAACTTTCAGAGGGCATCTGTCTAAAGCGTGAAATGTCTCTGTCATAGTCATAAAATGCAAACAAGAAAATAGCTGCCACACAGCCAGGCCATGTGATGTGAACCACTGAAGTGTGCAATCACATCTAGAGCCGTGAAAGTATGTGTAGTTTTGCCTCACTAATGAAGATACATCTTTTAAGATAAATTTTAATGAAGATAGAGTCTACCGGCATAAGACCAAACAGGGTCATACACCACCCCAGTGTCACCCACCACATGATTCTGAAATGCACATGACAAAAGCCATTCACTCCATCTACCAATATACACACTAGAGAAAAGTCCAGGTTTAAGAAGCAACTTTAAGGCTCAGGATAACCCCTTGCAAGAAATTGTTGCTTTCTAAATTGAGTAACATTTACTACAGGCATTGCCAAGTGGGAATGTCTGCAGTAGGAAAAAAAATGCAAGAAGAACCTCTTCCAGACCTAATTTGGGGTACACCTAAAAAACAAAGCCTGCCTCTTTGCAAAACTAAATCAGTCCTTAAAAAAGACACCAATGGAAGACTGAAAGAAATGAGAAACCTCCAACCTTGAACACTGACAAGATCTTTAGTGTTATTATTACTCCACATGTCTGAAATGAAAAGCAGGAAATAAAGGAAATCAGGCCTATATGAAAGTCTTGCTTCTCACCAAATTGCTTTTCCTAGATTTCATAGTATAGGAGAGATTACCTTGTTTTTATATAAAGTATGCCTGCCCTACCTTAATGCTCTAAAGCAACAATGACCCTAGAAGACCTCATTCTAATCTGATTTACGATGTTGTGAATGAGAAGTAATTCTAATGAAATCAATGAAAACTACTTTGAAAGAAAACAAATGTGGGAGAATCTGACATGGAAAAAATGTTGGTGTGCTCTGGAGTGTGTCTGCCCTTAACATCTCAAATAACCCTTTCCCCATGAGAACTTACATCTAAAACATAAAGCTAGTCCTTCATATTCTACTGTTATCTTATGCATATTTGTTACCCTGTAACAAATATGACCTCCATAAAGAATATTGGTTTATCTGAAAAATACCAATTAGATCTCAATTTAGTATTTCTTTCATTCAAACTCACTCAAGAAGCCATGCAGAAGAATTTTTACTCTGTACTTAACTGATGTTTATTGTTTTTGTTTGTTTGTTTGTTTTGTTTTTTTTAAATAGTACTAAATTGTTCCCAGAAGTAATTATACCCTTGAAACATTGGTTAATAATAAAGATGCTGTATTTATTAAAACATACTTACTGACTAATATAGGCATTTTAGGAAAACAAGTTTTCTACATCAAATTATTGGGGTAAAAAGGTCAGTGCTGTAAAAAACATGTTTAGAATATAGGAAAGAATAAGACACAGATGTAGAGATCTATTACAAACCTTACATGCAACACACAGGACAGTCAGAGGTAGTAAGGAAATTAGTTATTTTGGTCAACTTATTTGAGAATCACAGGAGCTCGAATATTAAGGAAGAATGAAGGAAATTCAGACTGACTAAATTGCATCCAAATTTTAGACTTAAATTCTCAATTCAAGAATAATCCATAAAATGTGCCTTCCCAATATTGTAGTATATTGACAAGAAATCCAAGATGTAATTGTGTTAAACTGAATAACACAAGTAGCATCTACATAGAGACTCTAAGTATTTCCTGTACTTAAAGTGAACTTCTCCACTTAACTCAACTGAAAGCTGGGGAAGGAAAAAAAAAAAAAAGAAGAAAAAAATAAAAGAAAGAAAGAAACTGAAAGGACATTAAGGGAAAATGGCCTTTTTTTCCCCCATACATTAGCACATCACTAACATCTGGAATAACTTCTGTATTCTGAATATGAAGCCAAAAAAAATCCACTTAAAACTCTTACATTATTTTCTGTAATGGGAAAAAAATACTACTTGTATTCAAGTTTTTATATGCCACTCCAATTAACTGCTAAAGAAGCAAACACAGTCCTGCAAAGACAGTACCTTTTGATAGTTATGTACTGTTTATGTATGCAGACCTCAAGCCCTTCTCACTCTGGACAGGACTGTATCTTTGGCTGTTCCACCAATACTATACAGGTAATATTTCTTAGGAAAGCACTAACATACAATGAAGAGCATGAAGAGAATTGAAAGCTTTAAGTAGGGTTTAATGCAGAGACAATGGTGCTGAACACCAGGCGTGGAAGCCACCTTGTCCTCTCTTGTACCTCCTGTTCTAGCTCAGATGCTTGGGATTTCCCAGCGAGATTCACCCGTTTTACTGTGGGAAAGATGAGCATTTGACAGCTGCCAGAGATAGCCTTCTGCCAAGGGCTGCATCTGTGAAAAACTGTATGTCAACTCAAACGTTTGGCAGAGGCCTGGGAGGATGCCCAGATCACCACCTGCAGTTTTCTAGTGAAGACATTTCTCCTCTTTCAGCCTGAGAACACCACATTCATTGAGATAACTTTGCCCATAGGTCTCTAGAGCAGCCTTCTCCACGGAAAGTTGGTTTCTCCTACTCAGCAGCTCAGCCTGCACTTCCAGTCTTCAGTCACCACATGGCTGTTTTGCTAAGCCTTAACAGAGAACAAACAGCACTGAACCTCTCTCAAGATCCCTGTGCTGTCCACAGGGACACACACTGTTCCACTCATCGAGAAAGGACATTTCTGTGAACTGCTTGGATTCACAGAGTGTGCACAAGATGATCTCCAGTACCAGACAGTGTCATGTGACCAGATACGGTAAAAATCCAGGTACCGATATTTCCTAGTAAGGGATTAGGTATAGCTTTTTCTAGTTGTTTTTTTTTGTTTTGTTTTTTTTTTTTTTTTCCTCTAGTTTTTCTAGTTTTGGAAGAGGTAGACTATGACAATGATGGTTTTTGTCTAAACAAAATGACAATCACTGCTTCTTCACAAGTGTTTGCTTGACTCAACCCTGAAAAACGTAAGTTATTTCCTTAGGGAAATGCATTGTACTGTTGCATTTTTTTTCAGGTTTTCATTACCTCTCCAAGCAAATCTTAACCACAACCCTATGACCCTGCAGCAGCAGTTAACAAGATTAACAAAAGATGGTTTCAGTTAGTCAACAGTGTCACTGCAGCTCTGGTGGAAGAACTGCCTTTGCAGCTATTCCAGTAGGGATACAAAGAATCAATCTAGTTCAGTCATTTTTGTTTCCAGGAATCTGCATTGCATAATCCGGACTACAGCAAGACTCTGAAGAGAGCAAGAGTACCTTTAGTCAGGCTTCTTCACACTTCATTGACTTCCTGTACATTGATATGCCAGCATTAGATTTTTGTTTCCTTCTACCCATTTCTTGACTACTCTACTTCGTGAGTGTGAAGTCTGTACATTGTGATTCAGGCTGCTGATTCTTCAGTTCATTAATTCACCTCTATAATCCTCAGACAAAGAACTAAACTTCCCTGATGGTCCATGTATACAAAAACCTTTTATTTGTCTAACTAGATTCTTACAGATGATATTTTTAGTGTGTTCTGAACATTAATCGCTTCACTTCATGGACCTGTATTTATCCGTGTCTACTGACCCCAAAACTTCTAACTTAGCTAGACCTTAGATGAGACAGGTGAATCTTCCTATACTATTGCCTTAGGTATCTCACTTGGGCTTTTGCATAGAATGTAGGATCCTGCCTTGGTTAGTTCTGCTCTCTCTCTCATACAACATTTCATGGTATTAGCTATAAACACTACAAAGCATCTGATACCACGCTCCAATTCTATTTAAAGAGCAAGTCATTATTACTGTCTTTAAGAATGGGACAGATGCATTTATGATTTTTCAGCAGCTCACTGAAGAAAGCAGGTTTAAAATGACCTTTCAGCTTCCATTTTCAGCCTGGTAATTCTACTGAAAAGGAAGCTGAATCATTATTATTTAGCTATCCCTACAACTACCTGCTGTTGGAGAATTACAGTTAATAATAATAATAATAATAATAATAAAGTCTTACTCACAAAGTAAAAAATAAAAATAAAAAAGAACAAAAAACCCCAACCAATTCTCCATCTCTCCCAATTTGGAATATTTACAATCTCTTAGGGAAAGTCAATTTATTGTAACACTTTTTTTTTTTTTTTCCTTTCAACTGGTGTATATCTTTACTCTGGTGTAAATCCAGAGCAGTTCCACTGAAGCAAAACTAATGGCAGAATTTGGATTGTAGTGTTTGTTTTACCAGCTACAGGGGTAATCAGCATTTCAAGTAATTTTTTATGTGAAGATTTTTAAGAGGAAATAATCCTTGTGAGGAGGAAACTGCTAATACTTACTTCATTCAGAATGCATTTTTTTCCTCTTTCTACACTGAACATGGTACTGACACAAAGTGTCCAATAATCCTTAATGAAACTAAAGGATTAAATTTGCAATATGAAGACAAATATAAGATCTGCAGTTAACACTGAAGACTTCTGTAAATTTACTTACCTACTTGCCTCAGTTTTGAGACAATTCAGTCTTGGCAGAGAGTAGAAACCTAGGTTTAGTGTTCTTTTAAGTCTTTTTTCATGAAACTATCTACACTATAGGCACCAAATCATCTGGTTACATGCCCTGGAACAGACAGCTGAAGCCTACTCTTCCTGTGGCTTAACAGCAGGCAACCTTGAGATGCCTCTTCTCATGTCCCTACCTCGAAGACATTTTTTCCTACCGATTTTACCTTAGTACCCAGGGATCCTCATTAGCATGTTCTCTAAGCACCCAGCACAGACAAAAGTTTACGTTTGCAGACTTTCAGCAAAGGCTTATCATTTCTGTCTTGCTGAGAAAGAACAGAGCCATGGAAAGGACATGGTTTCACTCCACAAATTCCAGATACCATTACTGAAACACCTTGTGCTTCAGCACATCAGTCTAACCTTTAACTTCCCCCTTTCACACGCTGTCTCGTAGACTATTTTACAGTCTAGCAGTGATCAACAACTGCTGCAAATGAAGCTTCCTTTCTATTCAAATAGCAGAGGAAAGCATTAGCTCAAATATTCCACATTTTATGTGGCATTCTACAGTCACTTGCACCTTCTATTCTCTGCTCTGCCTGAATTGTACACATGCTTTTCACTCTGTTCACTGCATGATGAATTTATAACAAAAAGAAACATTTCTGTGCATGATAGAAACTCAAATATTTTGTTCAACTGAAATAAAGAATAAAACTAATCTAAGCTGTCATGAAATCATGAAATGCCTCTGGCAGTTCTATCAAAGTATATAGACATGTACAGATCCTTTGAAGAAATGAAACTGCAGTTTATCAAGTGTGATTTATAAGCAACACAGATTTAGCTAGGAGATAACACTGCTGTCTAATCATTAGTAGTCAGACAACAGCCATGTGAACACATCAATTATGGGCCACTGCCAAAAGCCCTTGAGATCCCAGAGATTAACAGCCAATCCTCTGTTTTACAAGCTTACATCAAAAAGAATATTAATAAGAGGAGGGGCGATGTGAAAGCTTGTCAGAGTAATTCACGCACTAAAACAAGGCATTTTTCCCTTTGCTCTGCCTTGAACTGGTCCATGAAAAAAGCTGGCATCAGCTACAAAGCGCAAAGCTGCCAATTTCTCAGAAAATGTTTTTCATTAACATATGGGAAGTTGTAAAAGGCTGCAAAAGCCCTATTGGGTGGATAAAGGCGACAACTTCTATGCATTCCTTTCCTGAATGTATCAATTATACAACCTCAATCATTATTCAGATATTTGGAAATGAACATCCACGCACAGGAGTGTTTGATGGCTTCTCTCTCAAAACCAGAGCCATTTACTATTATAAACAAATTAGCCAGCCTTCCAGGCATCCATTTACTCTGTCTCACTAATGACTTACAAAAGCTAAAGCAGAAATACTACCAAATCAGGTTCACTTCAGTCTTCAAAGGTGTGGGAAAAGATCCCACAAATGTGCCTTTCTTTCTGACTTGTATGCAGCGTGGCTGACAAGAGGTTTATTTTTCTTCCAAGCAAATGAAGAGAAACAACATGAGAATACAGGAAGACAAAAGCAGCTACGTCTCTGTAAAAATGCAAACATGGCTATTGAGATGGACCTAAACCAGCCTACCACTGGCGTTTCAAATGCTGCAAAATGAACTGCCTGAAAGCACAGCATGCTGCATGGCATCAGGTCCTCAAAGATCTATCGCCCATGGATTAGCAGCTGACAGAATTTTAGAAATACTTTGTATGTTATCCTAGACATGGTTTGGGAACATGTCCACTGCTTTCAAAGAAAAGATTCTCTCTGATACATGTCCAAAAAAGATGCATGTCTTTTTCTTGTCTAGTAGGGACTCCATGCTGTGAGAGGCCACCTTCAAAAAACCTAAGTCTTTAATTTTAGTGTATTCTCTTGTGTTTCATCTCTATTATTTTATGAGGACTGCCAATTTTTAGATGATTTTGTATTAGCTGCTTAAAAGCTAACCTGGGAAAACATTTATTGGGGAGATGTCATCTAAACCAATTGCTAACCTTCATAAGAGTAACATAAAATAGGAAAGTGATTCAGCCATGGTGAATGAAATATAAGCTGATGAAATAGAAGAAGAAAAAAAAAAAACCTTCTTTTTTTAAATGAAAATATGTTAGATTTATTAAGAGGCCGTGTTCTTGTTCAGCTGGCCGAGACAGGAAATTTATCTTCCAAGCGTTCTCTCACATTGTTTTCAATTTTGCATGAACTAATGCAGAGTAATGCCAAATGTGGAACTTGGTGTGCCAAGTGGCATGAGTAAGGTTTGACAGGAGTAGCCTTCCAACATCTAGCAAATTACAGAGAGAGACTTTATTTATTTTTAGACTGAGTTCAAAGAAGCATCAAGATGTTCTAAATTTTCAACTTAAAGACATCATTTACAGAGAGTGATGAGCAGTCTGTGTACAAGTCTTGGACACCCCAAATATCTCAAATCAGGCAATTAAGGATCTCTTAAATCATTATTGAAAAAACAAACAAACAAACAAACAAACAAAAACAAACAAAAAAAAAAAACAACAACAAAAAAAAAAAAAAAAAAAACAGTTTAAGGGCACAAACAAATAATATGGTGCCTGGATCAGCTGGGTCTTAACAGAAAAGTAGAAAGAGTTTAACTGACTCATGACTTAGATTTGCTCCTGCTATGCCTCCTAACATGCTATCAATAAATTCAGGGTGCAACAGCTAGTGAAAACAAAAATTTTCATAAACCAAGTGCAAGGCAGAACTTAAATCCAGTAACCCATTTTTGGTGGTGATCCTGCACAAATGCTCTGCGGGTTTTACATTCTACAGTTCTCAAGGAAGTGTGAAAATGATATAGATAGGAGCGCTGTAAAACAGGGAATGCTTGAGAAGATAATAGTTGGATGATATCCCTAACACTGAACTCCTGATGATGCATAACGGCAGAATCTTTCTTCCAAGCAACACTGGCTTCTGTTCAAATTCACTTTTAGAAAGTCGCTGATACACTGGTTTTCAGCACTGTGTCAGGCTCTAAACACTTATTTGATTTAAGACAGTGTTAATGACTTAGATAATCACACAGTTTTATAGTTCTATAATGTACTGTGCTATAAAAATTAAACCAGTGTTTATTACACCTCTGCTACTTTTACTTTCCTTCTTATTGCACCAACTCTTAAATGAGTTAAAGCAAATACTGTACAACAATAAAACATAAAAAGTGCACTGGTTGACAACAATTCGCAATATGTAATATGGTATTTTAGTTCAAAGCCTACTCTCAAAGTAGTTCCAAACACTACTTTCAGGTATCAAAAATGACAACATTCTTAATTCAATTTTGAAGGAGCTATCCAGTCTGAAAATGTAGAAAACACTATCAACACTTAATTACCTTAAAGTGATACACATTAAAAATGGAATTACCTGGCTTATAGTACTTTAGGTAACTAAAATGTAATTAGATTGGATGGCCACTGTATTTATTTACTGCTGGAATTTCATTCCTGGCAAACACTAGAAACAATGTAGTCATCTTTCCTTTTCATGTTTGAAATGGCTGAAACACAACTCAATCTGTGTTTCTGCAAAATTATAGGTTTTTACATAGTCTCTTTGATGTCAACAAAATATTTATGTGACAGGTCCTGATACTGTACTGTCAAAAATGCATTGAGAATAAAGCTTCCTTTATCACCACAGTATCAATATGACTAATGGTCAACCAGAAAAAAAAAAAAAAATGACTGCATGATACCCAAAGACATGCTTGTATGTTGAGGACAGAGAAATGAGAAAAATGAACACCAAAAATAACCTTGGAAAATATGTAAGAAGTCATCTGCGGCAGAGATAGGGTCAGTGGATCTTTGAATACAAGCACAGAACTTCATACACATGCTTACACTGAAAACTAACATTTCTATTTAAAAAAAAAATAAAAAAATAAAAAAAAAATAAAATAAAATAAACCCTTCAATCTCAATATACATAACAGAAAATTCTTCACTCTCACATGGCAAAGGAAAAGGTATTTAAACTACCCTAGTCTGGATTAGTTTGAGTATCTACTTAAGATTGACCACTTGCTTTCATTACCGTTCAAAATTAGAAGAGAATCACCGAGCATTCTATTGAAATTAGTGTAACAACACTTAAAGTCTGCACAGTATTTGTTACTGCCTGAAAAATGGATATAGCACCTGTCCCAAAACCAATGATATTAATTCACCCACCCAAATCATGTTAAAGAGTCTGATGATAATGCAGGAATGGATGCTGTCAGTGCTTATGGCATAGTATGACTACGTTCCATGCCATGGTGCCATCAATTTCCTTTGTGGTTCTAAAACCTTGAAAGGCTGAAATAAAAGACATACTTATTTGGGTCTGAATTTAGGCTCTAAAAGCCTCTTCATATGGAGCTATTCAGTATGGAGACATATTGGTAATGTTCAGTAACTTCATAATCTTTCCATCTCAATTTCACTGTCTATAAAATGGCAGCAGCATTGCGATTATGAAGCTTATCGCCAGCCTGCATACTATATTTAATTATAACTTAAAACACAGAACTGATGGCAGATTTTCAGAATACCTCACGAATCGAAACAACAGGCCAGATGTTCAAAAGAACAAAGCACACTGGGTGCACAGCTTCCCCTCAGATTCTCTTATAATGGCAAAGGTAGGTGCTAGATTGTTGAAAAATCTTACCATAGCTGTAGGTGTTAACCACATAAAAACCTGCTTTTCAGAAATGAACTCCTAATGACTACTTTGCTTTGAGATCCTTGGAAGAAGAATGAAAGAACCAAGCATTGAACTATTTAGACTTAATTCCTCTTTTCATTGCCATAAAAGGAATCTGGAATTTGGTCTTCCATCTGTTTGGGGGCAAGGAAGAGACTGTTTCTTGGCTTGCTTTTTCCTTAGTATCACACAGAAAGTCTTCTGTGTTTTTTTTTTGCACCCATTCGTTCAAAGTAAAATGAAGAATGAAGAATAGAGATCGAGCAGGATGCCAGTGGATAAATATGACAAATTAAGCTACGCTTCCTTCTCCCACACACAAGCCTTCAGCTTAGTCCAGCACATCACAACAGCACAACAGAGGAGAATGTATTGGCTTTTTCTGCTACACTCACATTTGCATGAAAAGGAGCAGTCAAATGAAAATTAAGCACTTAAACAGCTTAAAAAGCACTGGTTCAGAATACTGTACTTCAATAAAACATTCATTGTTATTCAATGCTTGGCAAATGACATTGCCATCAAATACTAGTAGAAGAACCGTGAAGAATAAATGCTATCTGAAAAAGAGGCTTGTACTTATGCAGCGCTAATGACTATCTAAAAGAGCGATTCTGCATGGTTACATCCTCTTTTAGATTCGCAGCTGCAGTTTCACAAGAGCAGCCATACATCATAATCTGGAGCCATTTTAGGCTACCCTTGTGCTTTAAAGAGCAGTATGGGCAGCAGAGAACTCCTAATCTGCAGAGCAAAACTCCAATCAGTAACAAGTTTATTTAACTGCAATGACTGAGGATTTTAATGCTCCGCTCGTTGTAACAGCGGAGACAAAGAGGAAAGAGATCTCCACATTTAGCTTCATTAGAGAGTAAACATTCTCATTATTAGATTTCATTCTAATTAATTATAACAGTGGCACAGAGTAGTACATAAGCCATTTCTTTAAAAAGGTCAGATAACTGTATATTTTAAGACTGTAATACTTACATTTTAATTACTGTTTAATTTGTTTATTTAACAACATGCCGATCCTATAAACATCACTAATTAACTGATATACAGTGACTTTTCAGGAAGTTAACATCTTGGGAACAAACATCGTTTTACTGAACTTTGATTTGATAATCAAAGGCAATGTTAATACCCACTAGATTAGTCATAGACTTCATGGGCATGCCAAAGGTAGCCTTCACTTTCCAACTGCATGAGATTTACAGCCGCGCCCGCCGGAGCAAAGCGTTTTCTCCAGTTACGCATGCTTCTTCAAGCTCAGGTTACCTGGAAGCAGCAACACTCGGGTCTCTGCCCAGTACATATTTGTGGCTTAGTAACACATCTCTTTAGGTCTTTAATTAGGACAGACAAAAAGCAAACCAGTTTTAATGTTCTTTTGGCTACTGTACTAGCTTGCCTCATACATTATCTTTGTCTCATTCTAGAACTACCTAAGGCACACTTCTCAGGCCACGTCGTTTCAAGCTCGCCCTGCATTGCCCTGAAAATGGCATGTGCCCTCATCATGGAAACTCCCAAGATACCTTTATGTACAAATTCGGGATAGGAAGTTCCAGCACTGAGAACCCGGGGCTGGTGCCAGTTCAAACCATCAGGAGCTCCACCAGAGGTTAACAACAATTAACCAGGAAACATGGTGGTTTGCTTTCAGCCCCCCGTACTAATGGAGGTGACTGCCAAAATATACTTCTTGTGCTTTTTACGCTTCCCTTGCTGAGATGAAAGTAACTTGAAATCCAAGTTACGACAAGCACAAGCATCTGTATGAAAACTCTGGAGTACTGAGGAAAGACTAACCCTTTGGTAATTTGTTATGGCCACATGCTTCTGTGCACTGTCACAGAGTACCCACGGGGAACAAGTTCACACTAAATGTTCATCAATATATACTGGTTACTAAGAACCTATATTTTCGTGTCACACACCTTACTTACAGTATCATATCACAGGTATGAAGAGAAGGACAAGAAAGCCAAAATTCATGAGTTCCTCTAACCCCATGTTGAGAACACAGGCACTCAAGAAAGAGACTGCTCCCTTACTGACGACTTACACTCTCTTGCTTCCTCTTCCCTTCCAAAAAGGTGGTTTTGTATTTCCTTATCATGGGATAGCTCTCAGAAACCTAGCTAAGGTGCATTAAATTAAGACTAGGAGAACAACGCCCCATTTCCACAATCACACCACCAGCTGGCCTATAGCCAGCCTCAACAGCACAGATTTGTCACATAAGCATGGAATCGATCAAATTAAATCACCTGCACAAAGAATCATTTGGTCACCTATTAGCACAGGTTACTGTAACTATTACACCTGGCACACAGGGCAATCAACAGGCCAATAAATATATTCCCAAAGGACTGTTCAGCGCTCAAGAGTGACATAAAAACAAAGCTGTTTCTGTCTTGTGCCAGCTCCAAAACAATCTCTAAGCTGGAAAATGAGTCTTCCAAAGCCTCGTGGCAAGCATGGAAACAGAGGCAAGAAAAATCCCCACAGATGTGGCTTAACATCCTCCCCCTGAAAAAGGGCTTCCCTGGCAGAACAGAGGGGTGAATCTTCTTTACCTGGGTGCAACTCACTCGCATGAAGAGACTCTGTTCCAGCTCCTGCCACTACACCCCTAGCCTCCCTCCTCCTTGCTCTCCATGATATTCCTCCTGGTGACTCTGGAGCACCTGGCCACCAGACAGGCAGTTGAGAACCACCAGATACTGATAATGAGGGGGTCTGTATGGACACTTGGAGGACAAGGCAGTAAAAGATACAAAGATTTCACACTCAGGTTTCCAAAGGCACTGTCACTTCAGGCTAACGAAATCTACTTAGTTCCCCCAGTAAAATGAAAACCCTGAAAAAGCTGTTCCAGATACATGGCCTACCCTGGAGACTTTGCTACATTTTTGCGGTTTCACAACACATTTTCCTATCAATTTGGAAATACTTTCCTCTCCTCGGTAACTGGTTGATAAATCCACAGAAATAAGAGGGAAAACTATCAGTCTACAGCAGGGAACAGGAGATTTGGCTATGTATATAATCTGTCAAATGAACAGGAGGGTCTTAAGGGAAATTTTCTGTCAATATTCCACCTCTTCTGGTACCACTGAATATGGCACTAGATGGGAAAACAGTGAAAGAGGCACTTCAGTGAAAGATTACACTACGCAAAATTAGCATCATACAAATGCAATAAAGGTAAGAATAATCACTAATCTAGTGGAAATGAAGGGAAAGAACTACACATGAAGTAGTGATGACCATTTAGAAGAAAGACTCTAAATGCTCATGTCTCTTGATATTTGTTGTTGAATAAATTCCTCTGGTTAACCAGGAGATCAAAAATGACGGTCTAAATGCCCAAATCCATTCAGTACCTTTATGCTGCAGTCACACACCTGCAACTGAGCTAGACTGAAACGAAGGTATCAAATGCAGCTCCTCATCACCAGCCCCACCTCACCTCCTCTGGAGATCATCACTGCCTTCTTCTCCAAACTACCCACACAACCACACGCAGCCACCTTTTATCCCAACCAAGCTGGATACTAGGTTCAAAAAGGCATGCTATTTGGATCACTTGGACTTTTTGTTTGTTTTTTTGGCAGAAGCAATCTGGGGAACAGCCCAACCTGTAAAAGCAGGAGGAAATGTGAGAAGGTACTCATCAGTGACGGGTGCTGGCAGCACCCTGGGCAGATGCAGTGGGAAGCACGCATGGGACCACAGCTCCTGTGCAGTTTTCAGGAACCGAGCAAAACTGTTCCACTGGTGCTCGCACGCTGGGGCGTGCTCTGGCAGCCAGCTGCCAGTCTTGTCCTGGCACTGCTCCACTCACACCCCCTTCACAGATACAGCCTCACTGTACATCCAGACGCAAAAGCTACATACAGCCATGACAAATTTGTAGACACTCTTTTGTATGAGAGCTGTGCAAAATCTCTTGCAAGAGAACTCAGAAAAAGCATGACCTTTCATGTCCTTAAATCAAGAAAACAAGATTTACCATAGCCCACTTCCACAGTGGCAAACCAATAAAGATATCAAAGAATTTCAACAGGGCTGTAATAGGATTTCATCTTGGAAGTACTGGCTCTTCTAAGTGCAGCCTGACTTACACCATAGCACTACTCAAAGGACTTGTAGCGATGCTCTGCTCTTATGCTGAAAAACAATGAATTCTGCAATTCAGCTCTCAAGTGAGCTGCAAGTTTACTTTCAAATGAAGATCTAATTTAAAAGGAGAGTCGATTAATCTCAAAATAACTAAGGTTTCCTCTCTGCTCACACCCTGGTTTCTCAGAGAATGCTTTACAAATTTAGCAACGACTAAAACGAGTTAGTCTAGTATGCTGACTTTCCGTTCCCAGATTAGACAACCTTCTCTATGATAAAACACTGAAAATGCTTAAACTGTGAGAAGAAACAACACAGGTGTCATACTCCTCATCCAAGAAGCTGGTCTCCATTCACACAAGTAAGCACAGTGACTTCTTTGTGCCACAGAAGCAAGATCTGACTCAAAACACCTATGGGCCATAGGACAAACAGGACAGAGGAGAAAGGTACCGTGACCTATATATTTAAATTTATCAAAGGTTTGGTTTCTGGAAGATCCTCAAGTGGTTTAACCTGCTTTCCTCCTCTCATCCCTCATTCAACTCTGAAAGTAGTACTACATTTGCCTGGTCCTTTTTGGAAGCATTTGAAGTTGTTAAATGCAATTACAAGGCAGAGGGGCCCTTATGCCACCATATATACTATCCGTATCTATTTTTTATCTCAATGAGTTCAGGTCACGTCCACAATTTCATTTTGCTAACAATTTTACCATCCCTCTGGCTGGTATAAAAATCAAAATGAGCCTGTAAGAAATCTTACGAAATCCTGAGATTAAGTAATTTCTTGGCCTTAAATTGCCA
Organism: Aythya marila; assembly: GCF_965140915.1. Lineage (NCBI taxonomy): Eukaryota > Metazoa > Chordata > Aves > Anseriformes > Anatidae > Aythya > Aythya marila. Next base: position 64,353,784 of record NC_139080.1, on the reverse strand, counting down.
ATTTAGAAGGCAAATTTCCTTTTGAATTTACAAAGGCCCACATTCAGGGCAACATTGCTTAATTATTGTTTTGACTCTACCAATGAGACAGAAAAGCTCAGTAAGCCTAACTTCACTACATTGATCAAAAAAAGTAAGAACTGGCCTGGGGTGAATTTGTCTCCTGATAGTTAAGCCTCATACAGCCACAAAAAAAGGAGTAATTTTGTCTTGAGAATTTATGGAACTTCACCCATTATTTCAACGCTATCATTTTCACTGTGAAGTATGAAGACCACCCATGCGTCTGTTAGAGGCAGCAACAACAATAAAATTATACACTTGTAATTAGATGCAAAAAATATTACCATGCTGAGGCTATGCCTCCAGAGGAAACAAACTTCCTCTTACAGCCTGTTTCTGTGGCTGTGCCAGTTGTGCTGTGAAAATTCCAGTGTGAACATTACAGTGTGAAATCACAATACCAGAACACAGAGTTCTTTAAGGGTCACTCAGAACGCTGCTTTCAATCATGCAACATATGATGCCAGTGCTCACTTTACCAAATAGGCATCAGATAATAGAGGGTGGTTTACTGTTCCAAGGGAAACTGCCATTTCAGTGCTAATGGACAAAATGAAGGGACATCAACACGCTAAGAATACACACATACAATTAAAACTGCTTGTAACGGGCAGAATTCCTATCTAACTTCCCAAGCAGTATCCTCCTTGCAGAGATGTTAATGCTAATGTTGCCTCTCATTCCCAGGCAAGCAGATTCTACCTCTAAATGCAATTAGAGAAATGGACTGTTACTTGGAAATACAGCTGCATGCACGTTACCATGTAGTCTCTCTCATTCTCTGGGTAAGGAAATACAGCAGAAGCTAATAGAAATAAAACAAAACAAATTATTGAGGAGAATACTATTCCTAGGGTTACTAAGCAGTACACTACAGCTTGTCAGGAACATTTTTAATAGCCCAAGCTCCTGGCACTGCTGCTTATGTTTGCTTATATATAAGCAGAAGGAGTAATACTCCATACAGCATCAGACGTTTCAGTCAAGAGGTACAAAAAGAAGCAACACATTGCAGTGCTAAACACTTAAAAGGCCACACCTAAAGCTCATTTAACATTTTTCTGTCCTCTTACAATTACACAGCATAATACACACTGAAAGCTTTCCTATTCCCTTACTGGATTTCATATATGAAGAACCGACAATTTCTTTTTTGCTTGTATTTTTTCTTATTTTTCTTTACATGAGCTTCCTGCTAGTCAACGGGATGAAAACCTCAATGCCTACTTTATCCTAATTTAAAGGGAATCAAACTAAGAGTATTTTATAATGTCTTCAAACAACCAAACACAACTCGCCATACTCACCTATGCCCAATTATTCTCTCACACAAACTTATTACAGTTACTGAGGATGTAAAACCAAGTATAGCCAAACATATAGCCAAATCTTCATAGGCTCAGCATAATCCTCAGAAGGTTCATAATCTGATCAAATCAACGCCATTTTTCATATTAACAGTCATGAGACATTTTCCCCAAAAGCTCTGCTTCCCATGCTACAGATGGCAGGGAAGTTTTGTATATAAACAAAATCACAGAATCATTAAGATTGGAAAAGATCTCCAAGATCATCTGGTCCAACCATCCCCCTACTACCAATGTCACCCACTAAACCATGTCCAACCTCTCCTTGAACGCCCCCAGGGACGGTGATTCCACCACCTCCCTGGGCAACCCATCCCAGTGCCTGACTGCTCTTTCTGAGAAGAAAAGTCTCATCATTTCTAGCCTGAATCTTTCCTGGTGCAACTTGAGGCCATTCCCTCTTTTCTTTTACATGAGGGTTTGGTTTCCAATGTCCATATTTAGGCTTCCCAAATTAATTGTCATGTTGGTGAAAGTGAGAAAGTTACAGTAAAGAAGTCACAGAAAATTCAGCTTGAAAGGTGGAATTGTTGAAAGGATGCAAATTACTGAAAAAAAAAAGAAGATTCAAACAAAAAAGCTTAAACAACTTTTAACTGTAGAGGTTACTCCACTTGTGCTGTAAGACTTTCCTGCCTTTAACCTTTAAACCAATGACTCATGAAAATGATATCTTCAAATTTACAGGCAAGCAGCTAGTAGGACTTTTGAAAAAATGTTGTACAACAATAAATCAGGAAGCACAAGCACTTTTGAGCCTTTTGAACTGTCTGCTAATTAATTACAATACTGAAACAATGAAACAAAGGCCCATTAAAAAAAAAAAAAAACTCTCATAAAGAAGGAAATAGAAATTAAACATGTTGTCGGGGAGAGGACTTGAAACAAATGAATTACGCTTGCTCAGATTAACAGGGGCATTCCAACCGCCCCCCCTTCAGACAGAAAACACAACAGGGCAGGTCTTCTTGCCACCAGCGGGTGCCCCTTAGCTGGAAGCAGCTCCAGCTGTCAGGTTGCTGTCAGAGCATAAAGCGCACCAACACTCCCTTCTCCCACCCTTTTGTTCCTACTAAATACGTGCACTGTGCTCAGCAGCCTCTGCTGTTAAACAATTCATTTTTCCTTGCCTCCTCTGTTTTAGGAGGAGGTAAAAATAGCAGGACTTAGTCACAAAATGTAAAGCTCATTTCCTGTACCTTAGTGCCTCATTCTTTCACCTCCTTGTCCATAGGATTTGGCTACCAAATAGGTCTTAATCTGTAAACAAATGATTTGCTCTACAATTAAACCATTCATTTCCTTTTTTTTTTTTTTTTTTTCTTTCTTTGGCTGTTTGGCTGCTGTCCAATGTGGAGGCTCATAGGTTCTTCTATTATTTAGTGCTGGTTAAAAGGCAATAAGCTCATTTAGAGTTTATAAAACTATAAGCTATCAACAAAAGCATTTAATGCTTCTCACAAGCACCGTGGCTTTTGCCTGAAAAATTAATAATGTGGGGTTGTGTGTGTGCATGTGTATGTGTACATACCTTTGGGCGTGGGGGGCTGTTTTTTTATGTGCTGCCCTGGTTAAGCACTGCGGATATCTTTAAGCCTGTTCCTGTAAGCTGTAAATACATACATTTCACTTTGGCTTCAATTATCAGTGCGTTTTTTTTCTCAACAGCTGATAATCATAAGAACTGCAATTCACCTTGACTACAGAGCTGGCCCTCACAGACTTTGACGTCGCATGAGAAAAGAAAAAAGGTCATGCTGCTGCAGCATTTCACCATGTTTGCAAATACTGTTTCCTTATAAAATGATGTTGTGAATCACAGGAGTCTACAAGAGGAAGCGAAATCTTTAGAGAAATAAATAACATTCTAGGTTTCTCATCTCTACAGTGAAGAGTCATTTTTGACCCAAGAGAAAACAGGGTAACATCAAGGTCATTTTCCTCTATCTCTCCTTTTACATTTTTGTTCCTGCTGCAAAATACTTTCTCAGGAACTGTGAACCCAAACACGATGTGTGTGCGTGTTCACCTCCCCTCAGATATTCATATATATATATATAGCATGGGGCTAGCAGGCTACCAACTCAACGCGGGATGGTAAAGACAGTGAAACATTTCAAAAAAAATCTGTCTGAAGTAAGTGAATTACTGCAAATGAACAGCTAAATTTACAGGTGCAAATCTCATTTAGAAATGACAGGTACTTAGCAATATCAACTTCAGCAATATACTCCCAATGAAATTCCGCAAGCCTATTTAAAGTCTATTACGGCTGCTGACATCAATCTGCCAAGCTGCAGAGTGCTAAACTCTACCGAAGATTTGCACCTATAAATTTAGCTACTGGTACATTTGAATTAAATATACTGTGTTTCTCCATATAGGCAACTACAGACATAAGGCTCTGAGGCAGAAGGGCAATCAAGCAGAACTGTCATGGAGGCTTCGATACTGGTTTTGCCCAAACAAAAGTTCAGCCTCCCAGCAGGGTTTAGATTCCAGTCCTTTCTGCAGTGAATTAATCCAGATCTCTGGACTTTCCATCCAAAAATACACTTCTTTCCCAGCGAACTGGAAAAGCTGTATCCCTAATGAAATTACTCCTAGGAATACAAATGTTACCTGAGAATCCCAAAACTCCATTTATGTCAAATCTTTTAAAGATACACCCATGTACTCATGTAGATACATGTATACACAAGCACAGACACCTATAGGTGGATGCACGCAAACAGATTTTGATTAGCTCTATGTACAAAAACTCACTAAAGACCAAACACATCTCTGTCTCTCCCCTACCAACCTTTCAAACAAATGATGACTTCTGGAGTCATGGATAATAAGTCGCTTGCAGACAGGCGGCAACTAACTATGTTCATTCTCAAAAACTACAATAAAGGTAAAAAAAAAAAAAAAATTGTTGTGCTAGCCCTGAAAAAAAAAAAAAAAAAAGTGCTTTGTATCCTGCTTTGGCATAGTAGTCATAAATTTAACCTTAATTATAAGTATTGTTCATTTTTAGAATTTATCCATATGTGATGCATCTTCTGTAATTACCAGTCAGCTGAAAAGGTTTTGTAAACATAAAGCAGTAAGAGGCATTTTAAGTCTACAATAAATATTACAGTTTGAGGAAAAAGGTAAATCTTGGAAGTGGTTTGAAAATAGTTGGCAACTCTTCCTCCCAGCATAAATCTGAAGGCTCAAAAATAAATATTCAAGAGCATTAATTTGTTTCTAGATGTGTGCGTGCAAGTAAAACAGCAGCCATAATGTGGAAATTTGAGTCACATTTTGCAACTAATTGGAAGCAGATTAGAATTCTGCCTCAGGGGAACATTGTCAAACTAGAAGCTGGAGCAAATGAAGAAAGAGGTGAAAGCATCGTGAAGAGCTGACAGATTTACAGTGCTCAAGGCAATAAACGGGTACTAGATGAAAATGAATGTGCCTCACTGTACTGCATGCAGTTCTCAGTCATATCTCAGCAGTAACAGCATACAGCCATGAAACTATTATTTTCAGAGAGATGGTGAAGGAAAGAGTAAGAATGAGAAAAATACTATCCAGGTGGCGTGGAAAAAAATTACGAATCATATTGAGACTCAAGTTGCTACAGGAATAATCAAATTGGTCATAGTAGACCCTGTTCTGTAACCTGGACTCATCTCAGGCAGGATTTACTCAGACATCAAGTAATAAACTACTTATTCGAGTTGAGCAAGAGTCAAACCATTAAGCACGTAGCAGAGAAAAAAAAAAATCTAGCAGGTCTGATATTTTTAAAGCTAAGAATAACACAGAAGCCTGCAGACAGATACATCAGAGGCAAAGGGAAAATTATTTTTTAAGGAGTGATTACAAAAGGTTGGAGGGGAATATAAAAATGAAAATAAAGCGTAGACAAAAATGTACCAATGCTGTAATGGAAACAGCTGCTAGCTTTCTCCTTCAGTGTTTGGCATCTGGTGCAGCATCAGAGGAAAGACTGTTAAAGGATCTGGACATGAAATGTAAATAAAGACTATTAGCCAAAACTCAGCTGATGTATTATAAAACGGTAGCATTTCTTTTTTATATATGTGTTTGTGCATGTATACACCCAATATACATACATATGTGTACACACACACATATATGTATGTATTTGTTTATATGCGTAGGTATATACAACCCTATCCTTAAAAGGCAACTAGCAACACTAAATTTATTACATGAGACTACACCTTACTAGCGGTTGAAGAGTGTCAGATGAGTTTAGCTTTATAGGAAAGCAGGGTGTGCCAACAACAATCTTCACTGTTCTCAAATTACAATTTTTTTTCCTTCAAATTCCTGAACTCCAGTGCAATTCAACATACCCTGTGTAACACTAATCCCAGGGCAAAAGTAACTGGTAAAACTCTACATCAAGTAGGTTCAGTAGAGCCAGCATGCCTCTGGAGTATTAGATCTGTATCTTCAGTGCGCACTAACTAAACAACTCCCTGGACATTTACTAAATCAGATTTAAAACTTCTAGCAGCAAAACACAGTTGCATTGAGGTCCATTTCTAATTTTATTTGCTTCTATTACCTTTTGTTGCAGAGATACAGATCTAGTTCCATTCTCTTCCTTCAAAAAGAAAGAATTGGCAAGAACGCGAAGCCCTGGAACATGCAACTACTGCCATTACCCCACTGCTTTAAGCCTATAATAAAGCACAGATTTGATAGTCCTACCCATGTAGTGTGGCGAACCACACACAAATAAACAGTTCTCCATGAAGAATGAAAACCCAAAGACCAAACTCTTCCAATTCAAACATTATTGTTGCTTTTAACATGAGCCATCTGCAGGAATCAGCCAAGGAGGTGACAGGAAATCCAAAAATAATTTGGTCTGGCCCTGTGCACTATGAGAACTGAGATTACAAGTTGCATTTAACTCTTCTCAATGGTTGAGGGAAGCAGTGAAAACTGTAAAATCTGTGCTTGTGTAATGTAGACCTATGGGCACACAGAGATACACTTCTACCATAGCTTAATGCAGTATCACTGAAATTCACCAATGAAGGTGGCATTTGAGTAGTGTGAATTTAGGAGTGGGGGATGGACTTAACAGGGCCCCTGAATTAACTCAATGGCTAATGCAATAAATTAAGTGTGTGCAAAACCAAAGCACCTTGTGCATCAGAGGCCAGATGCACCTCAAAATTTCCTGGGAAACTCAGCCTAAACTTGAATGCTGCCTTTTATCAGAATAATGGAAAGTGAATTCTAGGAGTTTACATAAGTGTGACCAATTGGAGCTTACTCTTCTGTTGCTAATTGGAGCACGAAAAAAAAAAAAAAAAAAAAAAAAAAGCCAGTTTCTGAGAGCAAACTACAAATATACTTTTTTATACTCCACTGCCATATGATAAGAAACAGAATCAAGCTGACTGGTAGAAACTTGACTGGCAACCAAAGACCAAGCTATTATTTCAAACTGTTATGGGAAAGCAATAAAATTGCTACCAGGTCTCCTCATGTTACTCTTCAATAAAAAGAAGCCATCAGGGAAATAAGAGGAAAAGAAAACACATCAAAACCTCTAAAGTTCCTTTAAGTAAAAGTATACTTTTGTGGCATAATGCCATCTGCTTGCTGGTTAACATGACAAGACAATTCAATAACTAGAATACCAGTGTTCCGAAAACACCAAGTAACCACAATCAATAGATTTTTAGTTTGCTCTTTTGACTGCAAAAAAAATTGTGTTCATACACCACTATTGGCATATGCTTCAAATATCCCCATGGGCACATTTTTCTTGTGTTATTATTTGACAGTGGAGATTCCCAGGAGACTGAATCACCTCAGCCAAGCTGGGTTTGTGCCCAGGAATAAGATTTAGTCTAGAACGAATCAAAAACTGGGAGAGGAAAATGGGAGAAGATTAAGTTAACCAATTTTAAGTGCTTACTATTTCTAAAAACAATACTAAGTCATACTGGTTGAGGAAGGCTTATCATAAAGGACACAATTGAATATTGCCCTTCTTTGCATTAAAAATTACTTAACAGAAAAAAAGGAATTTCAAATTTAAATTTCCAATGGCTTTTTTTTTTGAATAGCCTCTGTGGAAATTACAGGTAGATGTTAGAGAAGGTGAGATTTAGCAGCGTTCGCTTGCCTATTAGAAAAGCAGACATAACACACTTCTCTCCATAAAAATGCATCTTTTTTACTGATAGTGTTGTGATCAAACACCATAGCTACCCTTCAGGTCGAAAATCTAAATACATGTACAATCCTCAAACCTCTTTCATTGCATGCAACTTACCCTACTCACTCTTAAATCTTTCGATCAAATAGCCCTGTTTATAAACACAGAGTGTGTATGTATACATGCACACATACACAAAGCCGTAAGAAGCAACCATCTATTCCTACCCGCCTGAATCTTCTTTTAGCTTTTTGAAAAAAAAAAAAAAAAAAAAAAAAAGGGAAAACAAAAATTACAAAGAACATGCTTGTCAGTCAAGTCACTCTGAATAGTTTTACAACCTTTCATTCAAATGTAAAGACTTTGTTCCAATTGCCAAGACCATTTAGCCCAAATTAAGACAAAATGCAAAAGAGAGGCTTATTGAAACCCTGGCTACAACACAACCCAAAATCACAGTCTGATCTTTGCATTTGCCCAAATGGCTACTCATAGCCTGCAGTGAACTGTGGGTTTAATTAATGAACATAATCAGAAAAATCTTGTGATTTAAAATCTCATATTAAGAAAACCCCAGAAGTCCTTCTATGAAAACTGGTTATTATCTTTATTCAAATTATCTTATTTCAAACATATTTTTAAGCAAATTAAAAAATGATAGCTTGCATTATTATTCACTTTGGTTAAACACTGCACCACAAAAGAGCATGGGCAGAAACATTCTGATGTGAAAAGGGAAAAGTCTGTCAAACAGAAAAAAAAAAGAAACATGAACAAGCTTTTATGAATTTTAAAAAGATATTTACATTTTGTATTTACATCATAATCAGCAATTTTCACACAACCATTTTGCTATCTTTCACCCAACAGGGAATGTTGTACATAGACCAGAGGTTTTAGAAGATCAATGTATTTCCTGTGATTATTATTAACAAATAAAAATAACTCCCCAGTATGAAAATATAGCGAAACAAACACAAGCTTTTAGCAGAACTATGGCCAGCCCTTCAACAGAAGTGAATGCACCCACAGCTGTGACCACCATCTGAGGACCCATGAGAGGATGTATTTATTATAAGCAATAAAGCACAATCAAGAAGTCAGATAAGCTCTCTGTCCTTCCAGGAAACGCAGTGACATATTGTAGTGTACACTACAACATTACGTAAGGACAAGGTAAAGCCAGCATAGTGTCAACCCTGTTAAGAATAACCTGTCTGTTGGATCAGCTGTACTAAGTACATTAGCTCAGAGCAAGGCAGACTAAAACCTGGTTATACTTGGCAATCTCACCTGTATACCGTGGAACAAACCTGGAATACATAGCTGACTGGCAACGCAAAACCTGAGTGCTACAACTGAGGAACACTGAACATCCAGCAAGTACATGCCAAGCCGCCCAAGTATCCCTGGAAGTGACACAACCTGTTTCTAAGAGTGGATGATGGAAATCCCAAATACCTAACTCAATGTCTTTATCGGAAACAGCAGTGAAGGTGGTATTTCCAATAGCAGAAATGTTAGTGTTTCTGAGTCTGCCTTCCTGACAATGCTTGTAAAACGTGCTCAGGTACCATGTGCACTGGCAACACCACCCCAGGCTGCCAGAAACACATCCTGTAACTAAAAGGAGCACTTCAAAGACTTGCAGCCAAGGCTATGGGCAGCTGGGTCAACAGCAGCGCAGTCTGTCAAGACACACTGGGCACTCTCAAGGCAGTTGTTCAAGGCCTACTTGGCCTACGCCTCCCATTCCATTTCCTTCTGTCCTCTGCTCAGGAAGGTCTTCTGACCTACTGTTTCACAGACCCCACTTGGTGACCATTAATCCAATGTGTGGTTTCTGGACAGGTGGGATCCTCCTGGCCCAGAAGAGAGAAAAGGGTGCCTGTATGCAGCTGTGTGGCGCACTCAATAGTCAGCACCATTTCAAGGGTGTCTCAGCTTGCCCACTTTCCCTTCTACCTGCCCCCTGGGCTTTAACCATGTAGCATGTGGTCTGGCTCTCAGCTGGAACAACACCTCCAAACACCCTGCGGAGCTGACAAAGTCACCCCTCAGGACACGCTCAAGCGTCCTGTGCTTTAGGGACTCGCCATGGAGACCACAGCAAATCTGGGAAGTCCAGGCAGGGCACTGGGGCCAAGCAACCACCAGGCATGCAGGTACAGAACAGACTGGATGATGGATTTTCTGAGGACGAGTCCTGCCGCCACTGACGTAACAACGTTTAGCCCAGCGTTACGAATGCAGATTGCAGGGATGGTAGAGCAAACTGATGGGAACGCTGCCTTCAGGATGTGTTCAATTAGCAGAAGGCAGCCCAGGCTCTCCTGTAAACACCAAGGGAAGGATGGAGGTGGCACCTTCTCAAAACCGCATCATGCACAAACCACAATAGCTTTAGCGTGCAAGAAAACCCACACATCCCTGACTTCCAATTTACGTTGCCATTGTCAAAACACTTTTCCAACAGTCAAGGCCCTCAGCAGAGGAGCAGGACGTGGCCAGAGCCTGGGGTCCAGGCTTCACCTTTCAGCCTGGACCGTGCGGATCCACCCCGCAGCCCGCCATTAACTTGTCTGCTTCCTGTCAGGCCACGCACAGATAATGCCATTTATCTCGGGGCGGCACAACACCAGTCATTAGCTTCAGTCAAAGGCCTCCAACAAAGGCCGGATGGCGTTTTATCCAGGGCTCGCAGGCTGCAGCCAGGAATCGCACTGCCAGACAGGTCAGAACTCAAGTTATCTTTAAAAGAGTAATTTTCCTGCTATCAATGATCCTAGAACAACTCTCCCAAGTCTCTGCACGGAAAAATTTCGTCAATGGTTTTATCGTATGCGATTAGGTGACTGATAAGAGCTTGCTAAAGTTATCTTTGGAGAGTCTTCTTTTTATTTTTTTTCCCCTCCTTCCTTTTACCTCTTGGGGAAAAACTGACAGAATAATTCAGGTTCTAGCTAAATAGTAAGATCTTTGAAGAACTGACCCTTATTGTGTTTGCCTGCAGGAGGTGATTCACTATTATAAATTCTTCAATGACTGAGCTTCTGGAAATCTCTTTAAATGAAAGTGGAACCACTTAACTGTATGTAGGAACATGTGTTTTCGCAGTCTCTCCTGTATTATTGCATTTCAGAAAGCTTCTATAAAGTGCCAGGTGAACTTTTTAAAATAATGATAATAATAATAAAAAAGGAGAGAGTCTCAAAAATATGGGCAAATCTCAACTATTCGATTCCTGGTTTTATGCTGAAAACTAGGAACAGATGGTACTTTCCATGTTCCTTGAATCTGGTTATTGAACACCTCTGTGGTTACGGGAGATTTTGCTTAGCACTTGTAACATACATTTCATTTATTGGACTATAAAATGCTACTTTGGAAAAACAAGTCTTTATATAGCTATAATTAAAACAGTCTTGCAGCAAAGCCCTTTAACATGGAGAACATGGTTAACCTCATGACATCTGGACAATCAATCCCTTCCTTTTTACTGGGTATTTATGAAGTTATTAAAATTGTAAAATTACTGGTGCCGAAAGCGCAGCCTTTTCCCAGCAGTCCCACGCCGTGCCCCAGAGGCTCCGCGCAGGGGTGCCGCAGCAGGTCCGCTGGCGCGGCCGCACCGGGGTCAGCGGCTTCACGCCCACCACCTCCCTCGGCCAAAGGGCAGCACCTCTTCACCCGGCTCAGAAAGCACCGCCACGCTGCGAGGCTGCCCTACAGGACTTTGAGAACCCTGAGCCGTGCTTATTGTTAGGCACCCATAGTTATCACTGTTTTTAACAGCTAAATCCCTTATGTAGCTTTCAAAACAGTTTGCTGTCAAACAACAATAGACTTTGTTCTTTAATTACAGCGGGTGACCTGCTTGCCCTTTTATTTCACAGTGAATAAACTACACCCAAGGCCAGCGAGGAAAGTACATGAAAAGCATATCGCCATAACACCATTAATCAAAGCATGTACCTCAATGATTTACATCAGTGGGTAAAATGCACACCAATTTCCTGACAAAGTGTAGATCACCCTCAATCCTGCCACGAGAAGCGAAGATAAAATGAACAATACCAGCCAACACGTTAATTTGCTGACGACAAGGTTCAGATGCGAAATGCAGTCTTAATCCAACACAACGTGCTAAGACAACAGAAAAATCCAATCCTGGAATATCACTTGACATTCATTTAAAAACTGCACCTGACTACAGCTTGAGATCTTCTGTATTATTTTCAGTTAAACACACAGATTTTCATGTGCCAACTACCATTTTCCCATATCTCAGAGTACATTGTGACATTGTGTTTGAATCCCCAAATCTTTCTGCAATGCACAGAAAGTAATTTTTTGTAGATAAACTGAACTCTTTTCAATGTAACAGCTGTTAAAAATACAAAAACATAGCTAAAACAGATGAAGAGTTCATGCTGACAAACAGTAACTGTGCTAAAAATGGTATGGTATGGATAAGGAATGGAAAATGGAGACAGGTTTTAACACCAAAAATCTTAGGAGTGGTTAGCCTACCTGTCAAAGCTACTTATTCAGACATGTCACTGGTGGCTTAACCACAAAACGGGCTGCACGAATATAGCTCAAACATCTTAGAATTACAGCATACTTTGACTTTATCCACATATTAGGGGAGTGGCGACTTTTACAACATACTTGCGGTTTCTGCATAAAAGAGCCAGCAGAACACAGTCATTGATTTAATTAGGCTTCATAAGATCCTATTTATCATGTTTTACATGACTTTCTGCAGCAAGGAAACAGAATAAATAGTCCAAAAATAGACATTGAAGCATGCTGTGAAAACTAAACAGTGACTACAACTCCAGGGAATCTGCTCCAAGCTTTTCACAAATAGTAAACAAACGCAATTCTGTACCACATACAAAAAACCTTTAGATTTTGACTCAGCAGGCATTAACTCATTTCTATCTAGTAGGACGCATCCAGATTCATGAGACATGTCTTTCACAGCATTAAGATAACTGAAAATTGATTTGAACATGCAGGCTTGAAAATTCTCTCTCTATAGACACAAGGTGCTTTATCCAAGTAAAGCACACCCAGCCTCATCTGAGCACAAATTTAAAACCTTTACAGGAAAAAAAAAAAAAAAAAAAAAAAAAAAAAGCCCTAATGGTTATTAACCATTTGGGAAAAAAGCCAAAACAACAAACATAAAACACTGAAGTTTCACTTCTGCCACTGTCAGCAATGAGGTTTATTATTGTCGTATGTCAAGTAGGGAACATTCTCTAGGAAGAGAAACGCTAAGGGATGTTATTTAAGACAGCAAGCAAGCACACCAGTGTGCCAGACAATGGCCAACACTGCACGACTCTAATGTGCAAAGCCTGTATTAAAGTCACTGTGTGCCAACAGCACTGGCTGTTAGCAGAAATCCACGCTCCAACCCTCCTATTGGAGCAGCAGCCACAACGCCAAGGGTACCACCGGTTCTAAAGCACCCCGTACGTGTCTGCTCTGAATTTACAGACCGTCCCATTTACACTGCACATACGATTACTCGCACGTATGTGAGTTCTTCATACAATTTCCTGTGTGACTCGAGACTGAAAAGAACACAAAAACTGGAGAAACCACACCACTCTCTAATCTCTGTTGCCATGACAGCAGCCTTTGAGATACTGAAATGTTCAGATTGCCAGCTAAACAAAATTGTTGAATGTGAACATTTGGCTGAAAGATTAAAAGGCTAAGGGGGTTGCAAAAGGGCAGTACCTCCCACATTCCAGGCAGCCACTGAATCCAATCAAATGGCTCTGACTCTTTAACCACAACCATTGTGAAGACTGGATTAGGGCAATTTATCTAGATAGTTAAAACAGATTAGAGAACTGCAATTTGAAGACTATTGGCAACAAAAGTAAATGCCTACTGTACTAAGTTAATAAAGAGAGTATGAGATTTTAGGACACCTTCTCACAGTGAGCAGAACTTCCATAAATCAAAGTGCAAACATATACATATGCATTGAATCAATCTGGTTTGCTCTCATCTGCATTTAGAAAAGGTCACAAGGCTCATTCAAATTCATCTGTAGACACGCTATCTTAAAAGCAGTAATATGCATACAATATGAAATTTGATTTGTTCCTTGCCTCAAATACAAGCCTTTGAAATTATTTTCAAGTTTTCACCAATATCTCATGTCACAAACGCCCAAACCTAATCCTCAAAAGTCGACTTTGACGTTACAAAACCTTCAACAGCACTGAAATGCTAAAAAGCCGGTAACAGGTCATAAAGAGCCGTAACTTTTCCCTGAGACCTACAGCCCTCCCAGACGCTTGCAGACCATACCATTAACACCAGCCCGAAAGTTTTCCCATCACTGAGCATTCGCTCAGGGAAGCAGTAAAAGCAAATAGCAGACAATGAGGTCTCAGTCTAACACCCTGATACTACTCGCTCGTGGGGCGTCGACTTGCTCCACTTTTTGGGTAGGCTGGTAGGTAGGTAGGTAGGTTATCCGTGCTGGACAACCTGTGGAGTCCATCTGACCTGTGATCTAGCCCCCCCAGACCCCACGACAACGCCGCCTGCCCTGGGACAGAGCAGCTCCCGCTGACACCAGAACCTCCTCCAACAAGCTGCTACGAACGCCGTGCTCTGCCTCCACCCTTCCCTCCGAGCACAACGGTGGGCATTTATTCGTACAGAAAGCATCCTTGGCTGCCTTAACGGAAAGGAACAAAAGCACACACCCCCGCTTGGTGCCTTTCACACATTTCCACCACTCAGCACGCAAGCAGTGCACGTCCAAGCGCCAGCGGGGCTCAGACCAGCGAGCTCCCCTCTGCTCCGAGAGCCCTTTGGCACACACGTACGTGTGTGTCGGGACGAGGTGCCTCCCCTCCTGCCAGCCTCCGCCTTCCAGCAAGACCAGAGGCACCGCCTGCCTGCCGGATCATTCCTCTCTGCACCAGCACCCGGGGGCTGCTGCCCCACCACAGGAGCCCCCCTGTGCGACCAGCATCCCTTGTCCCCACAGAGGGGCACGGCACAGCCCAGGGGCCTCGTGGCTGCCTCCCTTTTCCCACCCTCGGCTCCTGAGAGCGCGACTAGGATGTGGGGACCCTGTGGCCTCGTGGCAGGACAGTTAGCACGTGTCCGAGCTGCTGCTGGAGGAGCTGGAGCTGTGCACCCCCCGAGGCAAGTGGGGGCACCTCCAGCCTGCCACCCCACGTGCCGTCCCGCCGGTACCAGCACTGCTGCTCTCGGCTGACACCGGGGACAGCTCACCCGGGGTCACCTCGGGGCTTCTCCTCCTGGGCAAAGGCCACCAGAAGGCAGGGGCAGGATGGGAACATTCTCCGTGTCTGGGTACAGCGGGGGAAATCGTGTGGGAAAGGAGCACACCCAAAACGTGGCGTCTCCCACCCAGGGGAGGAGGTTTGTGTCTTTTTTTAGAGGAAGAACAGACGCATGTTACAAACACAGAGCAGAGGTAACGAGACAGGAGCCAAACACACAGCTGTGGGAAGTTTATCATAGACACGGGGTGACACGGAAGAGGAGGTGGAGAGGAGCTTTGTCCTACCTTTTCTGTCTTCAACTTCTTGATTCGCCTGTGGCTCTCTTCCTCCTCCTCTTCCTTCTTTACCAAAATAGAGTTCCCCATTAACCCTGAATCCGGGGCACTTTTGCTCACCTCCCCGACGGCGGCGGCGGCAGCAGCGCAGTGGAAGGGGCTGCCGCTCCCACCGCCCTTGGACCCGTAGCCATAGAGGTGCCCTGGGGGGGCCTGGCCACTGCCACCCCCGGGGCCGTTGGGGTGGCCGGGCTGCAGGTCATGCTGCTTGTCCTTCCTGGACTTCCCCGCATCCTTATCCCGCTTGGAGCCTCTGCTGCCCTGGTTTTTACCTGGTTTCTCCTCTTTGTTTTTCCCACAAGAGGCAATAGTGGTGGTGGTGTTGCTGGTGTTGTTATTATTGCCGTTCGGGTTACCGCTCACGCTTTGACCCAGTGCTGAATTCATGCCAGTTGCCTCTCCAGGGCGCCCTTGGACTTCCTGCCTCTTGCCAGCACTGCTGATCTCAGGAATCCCATACAAGGCAGCAGAAGGCAGAGATTTATTAGCATCCTTAGAAGTTTTACTCCTTTTCACTTTTGATTTGCTAGTCTCTTTGTGAGAGGAATTCCCCTGGGGAGCAGAGGGCTGAACAGAAGCAAATTTTAGGCCATCAGCTAAGGCTGAGGTAGTATTAGCCCCACTGGAAGCCAGACCCCCACAATCCTTGGAGCTGGTGTTGCTGCTGCTGGTGGTATTGGTAGAATTATTCATCTCAAATTTCTGTCTGTCCTTCTCCAAATCGGCGTCCAAATCGATTATTAAATTCCCAACACCGATTTCCCAATCATCGCCACTGTCATAAGTGTCAACCGCGTTTGGATCCACACCTTTTCCTGTAGTGGAAGTGTTCAATGACATCCTGAAGATGAGATCTCTAGAGTTAAAATCCGATGAACTTTCCTTTGGAGATGTGGGGACATTCGTCTATCTCCGCTGGGCTTTTTTAAGTTTTAATTCTTCTTGCCTTCCTTCCCCAGGTGTGTCTAGGTTTATAACCTGCAGTCCACGTCCACCTCTTCCTGTGAGAAGGGGAAAAGTTGGATATTTCTTGTCAGGGTCTTACCAGAATACAACACAACTAATAAAAAGGGCCAAGGTGGGGGGAGCGAAATCACTCACTATTTCCCCATTTTCCCCCTTAAGTTTGTTAAACCAGAGGCAATGGCTGTGATGCCTTTACAGTGAGCATCTTTAATCTAGTTGTATCCCAACATCCACAGTCTCTCTTTAAAAACATGTCCACAAATAGAAAAGAAATTTAAAAAAATATATTAATAACTGCATGATTTAAATCCACAAAGCTCAGGAAATACAGTCTTAGAAATGGTGCCTAGCTGTTGGAGCACATGTTGTAATCTAACCCCTTGGACCACCACCTAGGCACGAAAGGGAGAAAAGGAAGGACACAGATTCACTCCTCGCTGCATTCCATGGATTTCGTGGCTTTAAACCAGACTCTTGAAGTTCTGTGACTTTCCTATGTTATCTTTTACCCCTTTTCTAATTAATCTCTTTTTTTTTTTTGGAGGAAGGGGAGAGAGGGGGTTGAGGGAAGGGGGAAACCTAATTCTCCTTGACACGACAGAGCTTTCTATTAAAAACCGACAACCCATAAACACAAATGTTTACTGAAAAATATTAAACTCTATAGGCAAGAATAAAACAAAAAGGAAATAAAGAGATCTTTCTATAAAATATATGCTCAAGATAACAGTTCTAAAAGCAGTTCTAACGCACTCCTAGGTCACACAATTGTTAGGTCTGTTAAATATAGTATTACTGACTGTACAGGAAACTGATTAAGACATACACTTTAAGTGATCTGCACCAAGGTGGCCTCAGTGACCGCAAATGAGTGTGTGTTTGACAAAGCTTAGTTAAAACGATTTTTAAAGGGATCTCTCCCTTTTACAGTCGACTGTCGAAATATTTATACATATATACACATAATGCTTACCTTTAATCCTTTATCATTTTTTAATTAAACCAGCAAATCAAAGTGCTGTTCCCACTCGTCTCAGCAACAACTCTGTGTCTCATTTTACTTAAAGAGCAAGTGAACAAGAAGTAGAAAGCAAGTATCATCTCAGCCAGTATAAATCGGTCAGTAACACATCTCCCCCTACTTTGGCACACGGATCAGAAGTCCTTTTTTGTTTGTTTGGTTTTTCCTCCTCGCTTAGAAAAATAATAAAAATTAAAAAAAAAAAAAAAATTGCTGCTGTTCCTCACAACTTTACAAGCTGGTAGGTAATATTTCACATTCAGAACTGGAGCATCAGGTTTTTTGTTTTGTTTTGTTTTTGTATTTTTTTTTTCCTTTTAGCTTTTTTTTTTTTTTTTTTTTTTTTGCCTGTTTGCTTTCCTGAGTAAAAGCACGGAATCGTAATAATAATCACAGTAATTTAAAAAAATAAAATAAAAATGTTATCCCCAACTTCCCACTCCGTCTTCAGCCCCGTGCTCGGAGCCAGCCTGAGCAGTAAGTAATGATCCCGTGCAACAAACCTACAGGCGTCCGGGTGTTACGAGACAGAATGTGCTAACATCGGGATAAATTAGTGAAAGGGAGGAAGGGAAAAAAGAAGAAGAAAGGACTGAAAATCTGGGCTGGATTCCGCCTGTTAGTTGGGAAGTGGCATTTTTTTCGCCCGTCCTGACAGATCTGATTTCTTCAAGTAACTTGAGGGGGAGAAAGGGGGGGGAGGGGGGGGGGGGAGGTGTGGGGGTGGGGAAGGGGGGGGTAAGCACTGATCTGATAAACCGGTTATCAAAACATTTGGGGGGGGGGTGGGGGGGCGCCTTGACGGGGGAGGTGGGGGGGGAGTGGGGATGTGATGGGGGTGGGGGGTGGGGGGGGCGGCTTCAAACCCGCCGCCGAGGAGAAATATCGTAATATTAAACAACAAAACACACAGGCACAGGCACACACACACACACACACACAACACGGGAGCTAATCAGTCACGCGGTAAGTAATTCGGTAATTAGAGCCCGAGGAGATAAAGCAGACGACCTTTTCTTCAGGACAGACCGCTCCCCCCTCATTGTCTCCGCCAGCCTCGCGGCGCAGCCCGGCTCCTTCCTCCCCCCATCCCCTCACCACCACCACCACCACCACCACCACCACCCTCCTCCCCCCCCCCCCTCACCCCCCCCCAACAAGTCAGACAGCCGCGGAGCTTTAAGCTTTAGTATTTTTAATTAGCCGGCGATGGGAAGCTAAAAGCCGTAATGAATTGCCGGCGGCGGGAGGGGGGGGGGGGGGGGGGGAATGTGAGGAGAGGGAGGAGGGAGAGGAGGGGGGGGGGTGTTGAGGGGTGGGGGGGGGGAGGGCGCTCGCGCCCAGCAACCGCCAACCCCCGCGGCGCGGCGGTTCCGTTACGGCTCGGGCGGCGCGCGCGCGCGCGCGTCACGTGACGCCCGCCGGCCGCCATTGGCTGGCGGGCGGGCGGGCGGAGGGCGAGCGCTGAGGGGGGCGCGCCCGGCCCCTCGGCGGCGGCGGCGGAGGGGGAGCCGCTGCCACAGCCCCCCCCTCCCCCCACACACACACCCCCCCCCTCCATTCCCCCGGCTCTGTCCCCGTCCCCGTCCCCTCCACACCCGCCCAGCCCCGGTGCCCGGCCTCGTCTCACCCGCAGCGGCGTGTGAGGGAAGGAGGGCAGCGAGCGCTGCGGCGAGGCGCCTTACCGGCCGCTCCTCGCCTCACCGGGCGCTCCGCGCTCTCGCCTCGCGGCCGCCTCGCCCTGCGGCTGGGGATAACGGGCGGGCAACGGGCTGCCCCGTGACGAGACCAGCCCAGCCGAGCTGCCCCGTCCCGTCCCGTCCCGTTCCGGTCCCCCACGGGCAGCCCGGACCCCCGGCAGGCGCCCAGCCCCCTTCCCGCAGCGCACGGGGGGTGTGGGTGGCTGTGGGCACGCTGCGCTCGCCCTCCTGGCTCCATCCACGCTGCGCCGGGGATCGGCTTCTCCTCTCCTCAAAGCCCCGGAGAGCCCTGCCTCAACTCCCCACCACTCGCAGGAAAAAAAATAAATAAAAAAATAAATAAATAATAAATAACAAGAATCCCCTCCAAGTGCTACGGACACCACGCAACCGTACTTACGGTCTGTATGGGCGCCAGCTGACCTTTTTCCTCCTAACTGCATAGAGTGTGTGTTTGTTGCAGCCGCTTTTTACTGTTATTATTAATATTATTATATATATATATTTTTTTTTTTTTTTTGAAGCAGAAGAAAAAAAAAAAACCCTGATGTCTTCAACAGATTTATTGTGTCTGGGAGAGGAGAAGCACCAGATACCATGAACCTCCCTTTCTAGAAACAAAATTAAAACAAAAAATAAAAGCGGGGGTGTGTGTGTGTGTGTGTGTGTGGGAAAGGAGCCCACCCCCCTGCAGGCACACAGCCGTTCTCACACCCCTGCACACTCACACACACACACACACACACACACGCGGGGATTTGCACGCGCACACGCGCAGGGATACGGCGCGCGGGCGCGCGGCCCGGGCCGGGTACCTGGAGGGACTTTCCTTTGTTCGCGGTGCCCCCGCGCCCGCGGCCAATGGGAGCCCGGCTTTGGGGGAACCGCGCGCTCTGATTGGCCGCCGCTCCCTCCCTGGCCTGCCGGGCGGCGGTGCGAGGGGCGAGCGCGCACGCGGCGCCTTGCAACGCGCGCGCCCGCCCGCGCGGTTTGCACGCGATGCCCCCGCCAGCCGGCTGCAGCCCGCCGGGTGCAAGCCCACCAGGTTTCCCGTTTTCTGTTACCCCATGTGACATTTTGGGCTTAAAAAAAAAAAAAAAAAAAAAAAAGACACAAAACAAACAAACAAAAAAAAAAAAAAAAGGAGAAAAAGGAGAGAAAGAGAGGAGGGAAAAAAAAAAAAAAAAAA
This sequence comes from Aythya marila, assembly GCF_965140915.1. Lineage (NCBI taxonomy): Eukaryota > Metazoa > Chordata > Aves > Anseriformes > Anatidae > Aythya > Aythya marila. Next base: position 64,333,655 of record NC_139080.1, on the reverse strand, counting down.
ACAGAACCCAAGGTGTATCACAGCTCTGCCAAGACTCACACGCTGGGAGGAAGGCTCCCTCATCTCGCTTCTTTAATTTAATTTCAGGGCAGTTTTGGAAGCGGCGATGAACGATTTTTTTATTTTTTTTAATCATTATTATTTATTTTTTTATTTTTTTCCCTGTGCCGGTTTCAAAGAGGCAATTTAGGCACCTCGCTCATAATTTTTAAATGCCCCCCTCGTTCGGGATTAGAACAGCTTGAGGCCGGCGAGAGGGGGCTGGTAATACACATGTGCGATTATTCCCCTGCTCGGCGGAGGGGAAAAGCAAACAGTGTCTGCGGGAGGGGGCTGGGGGCTGGGGCCGGGCAGGGCAGGGCAGAGCCCCCCAGCCCACCGCACCCCACCCCGCAACCCATCCGCAGCGCCCATCCCCTGGCCGGCCGCGGTCCCTGCTCCCTTCTGCAACATGGCTTAAGTGAGGCAGGTCGGGTGATGGTTCCCCCCAACCCTCCCTCCCCCCCCCCCCTTTTTTTTTTTTTCTTTTTCCTCTTTTTTCTTTTTTTTTTTTTTTTTCGGAAGGAGGGGGAGCAGAAAATAACCCTTTTGTTCCCAGCCCCCTGATTTACTGCTGCAGGCACTGAACTGTGAACGCCGGCGACCATATAACTACCACGTGAACATCCTTTCACAGGAATTAGTAACACAAATCTTCCCTATCGGGCTTTGTGTCGCTCCGGAGCGGTGCGCCCCCCCCTCACTCACACACTCACACACTCACACACTCACACACACACGCACACTTCGCCACCCCCCTTTGTTTAGCCGGGGAGCCATTGTGCCACGCCGCTGCCTTCAATCGCCTTTAACCCTTCGCAGCCGGGCATCCTCGGGGGGGGGGGGGGCGGGTGGCAGCGGAGGGGCAGCGGGCAGGGCCGGGCAGGGCCGTGCCACGCTTGCACCTGGGCGTGCAAGGCGTGGGAGAGCGGTGGGGCGGCGTGTCACACGGGGTTGTGCCACACGGAGATGGGGGCTGGAGGAGGGGGTGCAGGGGAGGGTACAGCGGGGGGGTCCCCCGGGGAAATCGGTGACCCGCAGTCAGGGCAGCGAGGCCAGACCTGGGGGTGCGGGTGTGGGGTTTGCGCGGGTGTGCGGTGGGGTGGTTTGGTTTTTTTTTTCAGCCTCCTTAGTTGCAGATCGCTGTTCCTGTTTCTTTACAATATGTATTTTTCAGATTTAGGTAATAGCCCTGATTTTTCAATATCGACCTCTGTTTAGACACGTTTCACTTTGGGCTGCTTCTCGTCTGCGAAATTACAGTCATTTTCACATTATTATACAGTGAGTAGGAGACAGTTTGTATTTAGCATCGGGTGGGGGAAGGGGTATTATGGGAAGCGATCTGCTACGGTCAGCACATAATTTCAGCCCAAAGAAAATTGCTTCTGAATAGATGGTCTGTTAACTAGCCAAGGAACAGTCGCCGGGAGAGATTGCAAGAATGCCTCTGCTTTATCTGCCTCACACCATCGCCTGAATTCCCCAGAGCAGCGGCCAGCGCAGCGGCCTCTCCTGCGGCCGCCCAGGGATGGGTAAAAAGCCCTGGCAGCCCTGCATGGGTTGGAGCATCGGAGGAGGGCTGTGCCGCACCGGCCCCAAGCAGGATTTTTTATTTATTTATTTATTTTTTGCCCCCTTTTTGCCCACGGGTGCCCAAATTCACACCGCGGTGTCAGGGCAGAAACCTCCCCACTTCAGAGGGGCCTCGCCCGCCCTCCCGCCCGCCGAAATACATCGCGCCTTCGTGCTGCCGCACGCTTCGCGAGACAGACAGCAGGCCAGTAAATTAGCGGTGTTTGCCTAAAAATAGGAAATCCGCTTTTAATTGATGCGGCTGAGGAAACCGCACCCCCCACCCCCCACTCCCCTTATCCTGCCAGGCGCACGCACCGCGCGCCCTAGACAAAAATCACCGGCGAGCACCAATGCGCAGCGCCAGGCCCTCCTCGTGCGCTGCCGGACAGCCTAAAACCCTAAATCCCCGCGTGCTGTGCGCCGAGGCTTCCTTATTTCCCGCCCCCCCCCCCCCCCCCCGCCGGGATAAATCACGGCTCGGCCGCGGGCACGCGCAGCCCCGGGACGCGGCGGCGCGCCTCTCCCCCAGCCGCCCGGCGCCCCGGCCGCGGGGCGGGCAGCCAATCAGCGCCGCAGAAATCGCTTTCCCGGCCTCTGATTGGCTGCGGCCCATCAGAGCTCTCGTGCGGCTCCGGCCGGAGCGCGCGGCCCGTGGCGGGAGGGGTGGGGGTGGGGGTGGGGGGAAGGGCGGCGGCGGGAGCGCGCGCGGGGCGCCGTGCGGTGCCGTGATTTTGTTCGCTCGTGTGAAACTCGCCAGCGCCACGTGTTTGGTTGTTTATGTATTTATTTATGTATTTATAACGCCTGGGTGCCCTCAGGCGCGGTACCAAGCCTAGCACGTCCGCGGTGTTTGAAGCCAAATTTTCCCTTTCTCCTCCACCTTGCACCCAAAGGACAAAAATCTGCTCCCCCCCCCCCCCGGATTTATTTACCGGGTTAATTGGGCAAAGAGCGGGCGGCGCTTCCTTTGTGTACACGTACACATACACCATTTCTCACAGCAGATGTAAAAGCGGTGCACAGGACGCTATCATGTTGATCAAAAAATATTTGGGGGTATCACCTCCTGAAGGTCCCCACGAACTTGTCAGAGCCTGTCCCGCAGTCTCCTGGTCAGGTCTGCAGTCAGTGTGCGCAAACCACTGGCGCTGCAGATTAGTTGTGGATAATTTATTACAGCTTTGCAGCCTGCCAGTGATCCATAAACTGAAGTGTGGGAACTGGTGATACAAACATACAGACGAGTCATTATAGACTTGGCAGATACTTATGTTACTTTTTTTTTTTTTTTTTTTTTTAAGAGGCAAGTCTAACAATCTTTTCTTCTTTAGAGTAGTCCGTAGGCTCCTTTCCATTTATCTCCATATTCACAACGACTCTCAGTTTGATATCTACTCTGAAGGTCACTATCTCTGCATATAAATACATGTAATGTATGAACACAAAGTACCACTGTGGTGTTTGTAGATGAGAGGCAAAAATGACCTGGCAACTGGCAACTGTAGGGAATGATTTATGAAAGAGTCTGTGTGTATATTTGTATTTACTCGGGGGATAGGGGCACAGTCTAAAGGGTACGCAGGACAGAAACCAGTACACAGGACATAAACTATCTAAGAACAAGAGGGATAAAAATAAGAAATACGACAGTTGAAGATTAAGAAAAATAAAACTGACAAAGGATTTTGCTAACTGGTGAAATAAATAGCATCCCAAGGGAAGTTCTTAAGTCCCATTGCATGGGACTTTAACATTAGTCTGGAAAATACACTAAAAAACAAATACTATCAGTAATCATTGTATTTTGGCATTGGAATGGATTGAATGACCTAGCTAGTCTCTCCCATTTCCTAAGTTAACAGTTCTGTGAAATTCTGATGTAGAATTTGTTCTACAAACCTTTGACCCGGACATGAATGTAGCCTTCAGCTTGCTGTATACTCATTTTCCCCCCAACTAATTCAAACAACAGCTTACTTATTTATGTAGTACATTGTGTAAACATCCAGACAATATTTAAAGACATGTATTTATTGTTTAATAGCCTGCATGTGATAGGAAACAGGCAATACATGTTAAAATCTGTTATGGCGTTTTGTCATAGTCTTAGCACTCTATTGCATGCTGTATTTTTTACAGCTACTTTCATACAAAATAGCATAATGTTTCACAGTCGATTATAATTTGTAATAGAAATGATGGATGAAGGTACAGTATTTTAGTCAGGCAGCATCCACATTATAGTAGTGCTAGGGAGAAAAATGTACAAAAGGCCAGTGGCTGGGTGCCATACTTCAGATTTTCAGAGAGAACAAATGAGCATGGGGAAATGAAACTGAGGCTTAGGGAATAGGATTAGATTGTTTTATTAGAGAGAAGGCTAGGAGTCATAGGCCAGGGAGAGGGAAGATGAGTCTTGAAATGGAATTTGCAGAGAAGTAGTCAGTCAGACGTAAGGAGTCTGCAGCAGAAGCTGTGGTGAGAGTAATTTGTTGTCCAATGTGAAAGAAGAGAGTAGGCAGGAGCCTGACATTGGGTAAGCAGAAGGAATCAGCCAGAGATAAGATCAGATAGTACATATTAGGATTAAGATAATGGTGACTAAGAGGCAGAGTGTGTGGAGTGAGGAATGAATCTGTGAAAGTTTTCGAAGCCGAGGTTAGGTATGCCAACCTCAGGGGAGGAACGAAGAAAACATGCTGCTACAGTTTTGAGAGAAAAGAGCCCTGAAGAGGACGACCCTGAAAAATCACCACAGAAGTTATCAGAACGTGTCTGGGAGTTTCTATCTTGTAGATTTAAAAACTGCAGTGGTGTGGAAGAAGAAAATAAGTGCTCTAGGAGAAGATGAGTGCCTGAGATCTTGATAATCAGGCTGAGAGGCGTATTAGTAAATGAAGTATATGTGCTGCTGGAGCTACAAGTGAAGAGAGCATGTGTATGTATACCAGAACAGGTAGCTATGGCCCCTGGCTTTTCTGGCAGTCCTCATTGCTCTCCTGTTGTTTCCTTTGCTGTACTGGAGGCAGGAAGAGAGAAACCCCAAGATACCTACCTACCTTTAGCTGCACAGGAAGGGACCTGGTGGAAAAGAAGCATAAGGAGACAGAGATCAGCACAATAGAGAAAAAAATAAAAAATTAAAAAATTAAACAAAAATTAAAAAAAAGAAAGGGGGGGGGGGGGGGGGGGAGGGTGTTGAGACCAGGAGAGGAAGACAGAAAAGGAGGACAGTGCAAACACAAAAGGGGAAGAATGATCTCATTAGTGCAGAGGATGGGGGATTGGATGTTCTTTTCTCAACTGTGTCACAATTATTGTCTGACCTTGGGGAGGTCACGGTACTTCTCTCTGTGACTCAGTCATCTTGCCTTGAAATGGTAACAAAAACAATGCGTGGATGTAAAAACATCCTTAGTTCCTCAGGCGAAAATAATGCAGTTGGATTTTTTTATAGTGAAAAGGGAAGGTGGATCAGATGAGACATTACTCACATTCCAGGCTTACTCACATTCTCTCTGGATCTACCTGAAACTGCAGAACTGCATTCTTGGTGTCTAAGAAGAAGATCCATCCAGCCTTTAGACAGTAGCTGCATAGATATAGGCCAAAAAATCACAGACAGGTCTGAGCTATATCTGCGTTATGTAAGGAATCTCTGTGCTTTCAAAACCCTTAAGCAGGGATGACTGCAGACATTTTGTCTTATATGCTGAATGAGAGAATAATGAGGCTTTTTACAAGGGCATGTAGTGATGGAACAAGGGATAATGATTTTAAACTGAAAGAGGGTAGATTTAGATTATATCTGAGGAAGAAATTCTTCACTCTGAAGGAGGCGAGGCACTGGACCAGGTAGCCCAGAGAAGCTGTGGATGCTTGAACACCCTGGAGGTGTTCAAGACCAGGTTGGATGCAGCTTTGGGCAACCTGGTCTGGTGGGATGTGTCCTGGCTCATGGCAGCAGGGGTGGAACTGGATGGTCTTGAATGTCTCTTCCCACCCAAACCATGCTATGGCTCTACTAATAGCTACAGATGTGCAGGAAAAAAAAAAAAAAAAAAAAAAAAAAAGCCATGCCTGGTGCACTGGCATCCTGAACAACCTCTGGGATAGAAGATCTCTGAATGGAAATTCTAAATGAAGAATTGTAAATACAGAATTTTAGAATTTGGAAATTCTAAATAAAGAGGTCTTGAATGATAGGAGATGCTCAGGGATACTTTTGGAGCCCTTTGTTGTCTTTGGTGTCCTGGAACCAGCGGTGCTATTTTCCAGCTGAAATGCTAAAAAAAAAAAAAAAAAGAAAAAAAAGAAAAAGAAAAAAACATGTTCTGAGGGTCATTCCCTCATTACTTCTACGGAGTATATTCTAGCTCATATTCATCAAGGATGCCAAAGAGAACCTTTCCAAAGTGTATTTGAATGACAAGGATATTTATGAATTACTCTGCACTGTGGACTGTGGAAAAGTACTTTGCAGAGTGCATAGTCCTCCTTCCTTTTCTCTCCCAGATCTGATATTTAAGAACTAGTTGTATAATTTTTATTTTAAAATTTCCTTTTAATTTTACACTTCTGTAGTTTTAAGTGCTCAAATATCACACCCTCAGAATTAAAACACTGGTGTTAAAATTTTGCCTGGGGCAATGTTTTATAGCTTTTAAACAGTGTTGTTGATTTTATTTTTAATTATGATATTAAAAGATACCTACAAGTATATTGATATTAGTAAGAATTATTAAAATGCATTTTTTTTTACTTTGGAGAAATGAATTTGTGTGAACTGTTTCTAGCTGTAAATCTTTTTATCTAGCACTTCATAGTTTGCTGGTTAAAAGCATTCCTCTGAGGTCAAATAAAATTTTGTAATCAAATGCAGACCAACTTTCTCTTGTACTGCTGTTCAAAATGGGGAATTAGTTCTGAAATATAATCCGTTAACATATTAATAATAAAAACATTTAAACACTGAGGTCAAGGCTTTTGAAAAAAAATGGTGTTTTTTTTGTTTGTTTGTTTGTTTGTTTGTTTGTCTTGGGGGGGAGGGGGAAGAATATCTGTTATCTACTCTTCTTACTTGTTCTATGTAATAAAATTTGTTTATAATTTGTCCTTGCTGGAGAAAATGTTGTTGACAAGGCTGTATTGCAAGTGCATAAAGTAAGTGGACAATGGCTTCTACATGGTTACTTTGCAAAGACGAGGTGTGAGAACTGTGCTTGTGTCAAGTAATACCGTTATCACATCAGCAGTTCCACAGGCTTCAGTGTGAGGAAGAATGCCTGAACGTGACCCTAGGCAGAAAATATGAAGCCCCAAGTATTATCTGCCCAACATTTTAACATGTTCACATACTTCAGAATGATCAGAAAATTCCAGGGATACACTGCTGTATTCACACACAGTGTCACAACAACTCAGACTGCAGATAATTGTTCCTAAGTTCAGTTCTCCAGAAGGTATTTATAGAAAGAGCTTTGAGGAAAATGTGATTGTGTTCCTTTTATTTCTCTCTATTTTAGACTTATTAAAAGGAGAAACTATGCATCTGAAAAGAAAAACATGAAGAGGAGACCCCAATGTCATTACTTTGGAGTGCTGAGAGGTGGAGAATGAAAAAGCCATTGGTCTCAGTTTTACTACCACAATGGCCTTTTATGAGAGGGATTAGATACGCCTAGAGCTGGTGCAGCATTCAGTGCTGCCCTGGACAACAATCTGTAAAGAAAGATGATAAAAATCAGTTTGTCATAAGGTTAAATCACCACAGACTAGCTAGATTGGCTTTTCAGATTGTTTTTCATTTGGGGAGATGGGGAAAAAACAGAAAGAAGGAGAGAAATATGGCTTAAAATCTGTTTTTACATTTTTTTCCCTTCTCTCTCTCTCTTTTTTTTTTTTTTTTTTTTTTTTTTTTTTTTTTTTTTTTCCTTTCCTGCAAGATGTAGCATTCAGAAAACATGTTGAGCGAGTTGAGGCATTAAAAAGATCAGTCTTTGGTTGCTGAATGAAAGACTGTTGTGCGTGTGACTCACATACTAAACAGAAATCTGCCTTCAAAGCCTATTTTACTGCCTAATTATATATACACAAAATGTAGCTGTCTGTTTCAATCAAATCGTAGGAAAAAGAATAAAACTCCTCTTAAGATGCAATTTTCATGGTTTGTCATAACCTTAGAACACACACTGTTAATGCAAAAGGGAGAAGTACAGCTGCAAGGTCCAGATAAGGCACCAGTAATTGTTTTTCTTTTAATTATTACTTTATAAAGACATTATACCTCCTACTCAGAATGAGGAAAATTAGTGTCCTCTCTGTTTTTTTTTTTTTTTATTTTTTCCTTTTTCCAGAGAAAGCTTGTTATACAGGAGCAGCCAGCCACTATGGAAAGTACTTTTAAGCAGGCTCCACAATAATAAGCCTTCAGGAAGGACCTAGGAATCCCAATCCCTACAAATCTTTGTGTTTTACTGAGCATGCCATATGAACAAAAACATATACAGACTGAAAGAATGCACTATAAAATATAAAATAATTGCTGGCAATCAGCTCTCTTGGAAACTTTCAAGCTGGACAACATGTGTGAGCCATTTCTTTTACGAGAGACAAAAAAAAAATAATAATTTTAGCTCTTCCTGCAGTAATGTGAGTATGTGCATGCATGTGAGTATAAGTACATACATACATATATATCATTTTCAAAATCTTCTATTTGCTGGTCTTTTTGAATAACTTGAACTGTAAAGTTTAATAAGCCATTACTAATTTACATCCTCTTGCAGATACAAATCATTAAAATGAAATGATGTTTTAATGGCTTATCCAGTATATATCTAATTGCTCCTTAAAAGTGTCTTACTCTGAAGACATCACTGGGTATCTCCTGAGCAGACTGTAAGGGTAGAGATGGACATTCACTCAGCAAATGGCTGTGCCAGTGGAAGAGGTACTGTTTGTAAGCCTCCTGGGGACAGCACGTCGCATTTGCACTGACCTGATAGTTCCCCAGACTATTTCAGGCAAAATGAGACAAATTAGCAAAACTGTTATTCCCTGCATTTAAGCAGTTGAACCCACTTAGACAGAAGTGAGTGAGAGGGGGCAAGCTCAGTGGGTAGAGCTGGCATTCGGTAGCTTTTAGGAGATGTGGGGGGAATGGTGACGAACAAGTCTGTGTAACTGTAGGAACAACTTTACCTCCTCAGCTTTGGTTGTTTGCAGTCTAATTAATAGCCATATCCTGAACCTGCCCCCACTGTTGTTAAGCCATTGATTCTAATAGAAAGTTCTTGCTAATTACTAGGCAGAGTAAGGTCAAATTTGGTCATGTAATTCCAAAACACATTTGCTGTCCCAGCCACGGGTGTTACTTATCTTTCAAAAAAAACCAAAAAAACAACAAACAAACAAACAGAAAACAAAACAAAACAAAAAAAAACAGTGATCAGTGTGCAGTGACTGTACTTTAAGCAGGTGATCTGTGTGCTGTTTCGGGACCAGCGAAGTCCCTGTGAGGCGGGCAGGGCTGTTGCGACTTCGCAATGCACTCACGACCACGCTCCTCCTCACACAGGGGCACCACTTTGGGTGCACCCCAAAGGGGCAGTCCCACTCCCCAGGCCCCATTCTCCCTCTTTTTTAAGCTGTGTTATCCCATCCTCTCCACTGCCCAGCCATTTGACCCCTAAGTGAGGTGGACTTGAACCAGTTGCTGGCCTGCTGAGCTCCCTTGGCTCACCACTTACCATAGCCGGTTTGACAAGAGCATCACCCCCATCCGAGGCACAGGCAGCATGTGGGAGGATGGGAGCACAGGAGCAGGATGTGGAGGGACAAGCACCCCTCTTCATGGCAGGGAACAATGAAGCTGGCTTGTGCCACTTAAATTAACCCTACCCCAAAGACACAGACCTCTCGGGCTGCTGCCCTGGCTGCCATCAGCAGACCTTCCGGCTGAATCACCAAAACACCTCAGCCAATTCACCTCATTTTGCCTTGAATAGACTAAGACAAAGTCATGAAGGCACCTAATTCAGAAAAACAGGTAAAAACTTTCAGCACATGGGGATAGACACCACTTCCACTGACACAGATGCAGTAAAAAGAAAAGATTTGCCTCTGTCCTCACAGCATCCGCAAGGAATATAGTGCAGAAGAATGGCTGTGCTATAAATTAACAGCAGTTCACTTTGCAGTAACTTCCTGATGTGAAAAAAGAAAATAGAAAAAAAAAAAAAAAAAAAAAAAAGCAAAGAAGTCAAGGTATTGGGACAGGGATTCATGTGGACTCACAGAGACATATGGGAAATCCCAGGCAAATGAAGGGAAGAAATAAACCTGCTTTCACAGCAGAGCAGAGAGGTTTGGCTGTTAGATCAACATATATAAGAGATGATGAGCTGAGCTGAAAGCAATAAATGGTTTGGAAGACAAATGACTTGGAAGAGTCACATGTAATATTCTGGCCAGGCCATTGACTGTAGAAGAATGCTCCAAAATGTTAGGAAACTGGGAGTAAGAAAATAACTGTTTCTTATCTTTGTCTGTGTATTTTTGAGTGGATTGCAACACAGTGAGTGATTTAAGAAACCCAAAGCAAAGTAAATCTCTGCATGACTTCTTCCAGATACAACAAACACAACACAAAATCACCTAATTTCTTGCTGTGTTACCCTCTGGTTTATTCCCTCATTAAGACACATTCTGAATCCTAGGTCTGGTAAAGACTCAGTATGAATTCCAAATCAGTAATGGGAGATGGGAGATCAATCAATAATAATAATAAAATAAAATTATCAGATTGTTATGGTGGTAAAACTTTTAACAATGGTTATACTACCTACATGATAGAATATTGCAGCTTCACATAAAGCCAATGGGGTTGTTACTGGTGCAATTTAGTCTCAGATCAAGCCATCTAAAATGAACCATGAGGAAGACTAGGGATAATGTGGGTCCCTTGCTGAACGAGGGGGGTGTCCTGGTAACGGGAGATGCTGAGGAAGCAGAGATACTGAATGATTTCTTTGCTTCAGTCTTTGCTTCAAGGACTCCCCCCTGGGACTCCTCAACCCTGGAGGGAGGAGAAAGAGTCTGGGAAGTGGAGATTTCCCCCCTTGTTGACAAGGGAGTGGTTTGGAAGCGTCTGAGTGGGCTCAACGCACACAAATCCATGGGTCCTGATAGGATGCATCCACGTGTGCTAAGGGAGTTGGCAGAGGTGATCGCCGAACCACTTTCTATCATCTTTGAAAAGTCCTGGAGAAGAGGAGAGGTGCCTGAAGACTGGAGAATAGCCAATATCACTCTGGTCTTCAAGAAGGGCAAGAAGGGCTTTGGCAGGGAGGTTGGACCCGATGATCTTTCAAGGTCCCTTCCAAACCCTACAATTCTGTGGTTCTGAGATTCTGTGATTTCTGGAGGCAATGTTGTATACGCATTCATTTTGATGTACTGCAAGGTCCTACCAGTTAACTTTAAACTTGTCTTAATGAAGGTTTTGGAAGTAAATATTCTCAAAGACAGAAAACAGGGAACTTTAAAAAAAATAAAAATAAAAATAATTTTTTACCTCTTATTTTAGAGTTAAAAAAAAAAAAAAAAAAAAAAAAAAAAAAAAGGAGGAAGTGTGGTGTCTTTTGTAAACAGATATTCATATATTCATAATATTCCAGTTCAAAGTATGTGGCAGAAGCCTAAATAAGAGGGAGATACCTAGTAGACTACTAACTAGGTAGGTAGGTGGTGTAAAAGGATGCAACTTCAAGTATCTTGCCAGAAGTCCATGGCAGAACTAGGAGCACAATCTAAATTATTGGACCTCTTACCATTTTGTAAGAGGTCACCAGAGCAGACATTAAGAAAGGACATTTTCTACTACAAGTCCAAATCTCTGCTGTTACAGAAAACCATGCAATAAGCGTTACAGGACATACACAGAATGTTCAGCACGTGAGTGGTTTTCTATACACTACTGAATCATCGTCATCATAGGTCACAGAATTAATTCCAAAGTCCTGCAGCAAACACAAGACCTATTTCTAAATGACAAAAGCCATGATTATAATATGTCTCAGGAAGTGGGGTGGGAACTTGTTAGAGAAACCTCCCAGATGACTGATGGGAAAAGACTAATTTTACAGAGGAGTATCAAGAGTACATGCCAATCAGATCTGAATAACAATTGTTTCCTGACGTCAGTTTGGTATAAATTTGTGAAAAACACACATGAAAAACATTCCTGAAAAATTTCATTTCTACTATAAGCAACTTCTGCCTTCAGTTATTACCAATGTCTCTGTTAATCCTGAAGAGGAACACTTCTTTCAAAATGCAGGGAAGCATTAGACTTTCTCATTACTTTCTCCACTTAAAACAAAAACAAAAACAAAAACAAAAACACTTTTGGCCAGTGAAGGTTCATTAGAAAAGTGGTTAAAAACTTAATAATGCCTGAAATCCTGGTGAAATATCATTATTCTTCTGAAGCCTATAGAGTTTGGTGTTGGGGGTCCTTTTCAGGATAAGATTCCTTACAAAGATGAGATGCTTCCCTGTCAGAGACCTGAGGTGCTGATATGCCTCCTGCACACCACAGAACCAAGGTAGGAAGTGTGCGACTTTACAAGGAGGAGAGGATGACTCCCTACAGTATTCAGTCCATCTAGCAATAGCCAGGAATCTATTTTGTGTTTTGATGAGGCTACAAGGGCATGTTTATCTACTTGCTGTGAGTATGGTTGGACACAACATTACACAGCTACAGCTGGGGCCAGTCTTGATTTTGGGGTTAGGTGTACTGAACAAAGAGAACATTTGTTATTTCAGACCATTGCTGGGCCATTGCAGAATGGCAAAATAATGTTAGTCTGCGTTCTTTTATAGTTCGGTAGTTTAGTTTCCACTCCTGTTGCTGCATTGCCTAGTTTCCTAAATTTTCTGAAGCATGAATTTAGTTTTTTTGACACTTCAATATATTCTCAGGACACAGATGACTGACTGTAAACCCCATGTCACTAAATGTTTTTCTCCTTGGGGGTTTTCAGTGGGAATTATCCGTGCTTTGATTACCCATTTATGATAGTGTAGTGTAATAGAAATAAAAATAACTTAATGGAAGCTTACAAGAATAGACAAAGGAATTTTTACAATCTACCATACAGTGCATACAGGCAGAGTGTAAAATGCATCTTTTGCACTTGCAACAACATCAGCGTGAAATATGAAGCACTATGGTACTGATATATATGCACATACAGAAAGAAAAGAAAGTGTGAAAGGGTAACAGATTTTAAATACTCTTTGACTATTAACGTTGCTGTCTTAAAATATTACAGGATTCTATCACTTTTTTTTTTTTCTTTTTTTTTTAAATCCCAGAATCCCAATTTGAGTTATATAAGAATACACTAATGCATTTTTAAAATATATGAATAAGTAAAGGGAAAAAGTCTTCTCTGCAATTCAGAGAAGATGTTAGTGTTTTTATTCAAAAGTTCTAAAAATGGGTTAAATAAAGGAGACAGCAACAAAGCCTTAAATATAGATGCGCTGACAACATAGTAGGAAAAATCTCATATCATTCTGAAAGCTTGCTACAGCACTGCTAACATATTTTGTTACAGTGCTCTCTTAGTCCTTCACCAAATGTCTAATTTCAAATCCGCTTCACGTGCTTTCCTTGCAGGGTTTAATGTACGTGATTAATCTTTACTCAGCTTAATACTGCTAGGAATGTGGCAATGACCTCAGCTGAACACTGGCAAAGTGATTAATGTTACATGAACTGGGATATTTTTTACCCAGGATCCTGAATAAACACAGACATGCTGTATTCCGTTACAGACCTTTGCTCAATTGAAAATGTACCGTGGTTTCAAAGAGTAATGTTTCAGATGCAATAAACAATGTTAGAGGAAACATGGCTCTTGTTAAAGAAAATGCTGTTTCAGGCTAAAGTCCCAGTGATCATAAAAGATATATGATGCAATAAACAAAATGAACCACAGGCAAGACAGGTCCATTTGACGACTAACCACTGATTGAATTTTCCAACACTCCTAGACATTCTGTGAGATAAACTATTCACAAAAGGTCCCTATTAAATATAAGGTTGTCATTTCATTTTTATTTTTATAGTGAGGTCCAAGAACTCTATGAATTTCCCCTATTGGTTGTTTGTGTTTTTGAATTTTTTATGATATGGGAAGACAGGCAAACAGTTGCTATGATTGTCAAATGTCTTAAATCAAGTAGAGAAAATGCAATAAAACACAGTTTCCATGGCAACACATTGTAACCTAGTACCTCTGGATTATGAACCAGCTCACATCTATGATCATTATTTGTTGACAAGCCTAAATTGAGCCTAAAAGCATTAATTTCAGAGATAAAACTGGAATGTTGAGCTAAGTAATAACAATGTTTAAATATTTCAAAGGTAGTGGCAGCAAATCAAGGGTAGTTATGTTGCCATTTACATATCGTTAATAATCTAAATGAAAACACTTTTATTTTCAAGCTTTTCAGGAAAGATATAACGAATATATACATCTCCAAATCTGGAAGCAGTAATTGACACATACTCCACATAGCCAAAAAAATACAACAGGAGCAATTATACAGGATGATATACAAGACACTATGGTCAAATAATGTGATTTTGATTTGCAGGTGTTCGACAAAAAATGAGAAAAAGAAGTATTTAAATGCTTATTTACTAAGACCATCTCCTTCTTCTGAATGCTGCTTTCTCTATTGCCCATTGGACGTTTTTGTAGGTTGCTGTGAAGCATGAAATCAGAAAGGGGGAGATGAACTTTGTTAGTAGAATTTATGTAAATCTGTCACCAACATATACATTTCAAAAGCATAAAGGTGATTGCTTTGTCTGTTTTTCACAACTCGGTTTGACTTGAACAAAACAATCAACAAGGATAACGAATCTGTCATTCCAGAGTGCTTCTCACTCTTACTTCTAGCATTCAAATAATCTTGGAGCAGGGGTCTGTGGAGTTGCAGGTCTCCTTTCACAGAGGCTCCCACAGAGTGGTGAGATTCCCACAAGTGGCATGTCAGATCCAATTCCCACCAGGCATGTCAGATCCAATTTCCATTCCTCATAAAGCTACTCTGCAAACCTGCAGACACCCTTGGTGCTACCAGTGCACTGAGGCTGCAGTACCTTCAGAAGCAACGTCAGGTATCCTCATGCATGTTCCTTCAATTTTACCACGTGTACAGAGAAAATATGTTCCATGCTTTTCACTTATTTGAAATCATCCTGTTTCTTGAGAGGGCCCATTTTGTCAGTTGATGGCTTTTCTCTACAAAAGTTACGTGAACATCTTCTGGTGGCTTATCAACAGGCACGAATGGATATGAATGGATTTTCATCTTTGTTGTCACTAAAACAAAAATCCCTGTCACTCAAAGTCTTTGCTTTAACTTTCTTTAGGGTTGTATGTCTTGAATATTGCTTTCAGATTGATTTTAGAGAAGAGACTTGATAACTCCTAAACATAGATTTGTACTCCCTGTAACATAGCTCTATTTAAAGAAAAATAATTTTTATCCTTTTAGTTGCAAAAAGTCAGATGTGCCCAGCTCTAACCACTGCAAAAGGAAAATTTGACAAACATATGCAGAAAGTCTGGGAGCAGTGAAAGCAGAGAGTAAAGCTGCTTATATCTTTAGAGCCTAGTATATGAATGAAGGAATACTTATTTAAATGAACCCCCCCCCTTTTTTTTTTTTTTTTCCTAGCTAAATGGCACCAACTTTGTAGGGATTACAGTCGCATTTTGCAAAAAGCTCTTTGAAATTGCAGAAACAAGTTATTTACAGATATTTTCATAGCAGAACAAACATATTCCTTCATACTTATTACGTAAATATCAATTTGAAGACCTTTAAAAAACACATTTCTTGGTCTTCCTTTTATAGGACTATTGTTGTGACATATTCTAATGTCTATAAATAGCTTAACAAGGGCTCTAATTCTGATGGTCTTTACACCTTACACATGTTGATACTTCCTGTGGCTTAAGAAAAAATGCAAAAGTGGCTTTCATACAAATAAAGTCAAGATGGAGTTCTGTATTTTAAAAATCATAGGCATTCCCAGGCATTCCCTGTGTTCTTGAAGGGCAGTACCAATTCCTTAAACTACTGGGGTAACATTGAAGTGAGAAAGCTAGTTACATCTATTTTAGGAAAATTATGTACAGGCCCAATACTCTTATAAATAGTTCAGTGATTCACAGAATGATGTGTTGTGCTTGAAAAGAATCATCAGTACAGGGAGAATAAAATTATATTTAAACACAAGAGTCATTTAGTTCTTTTCACTTTAGCAGTTGCCTACCATAAATACACTATAAGAGGGGTGAAATATTGCAATTAATCGTAGTAATTATCGTACGGGTACAATCTGACCATGCCCCTTACAAAAGAAGAAAATTGGAATCTCTGTGCAAGTGCTTACCATTGAAATGCTTACCTTTTTCTCTTGACCTTCTGTGAGATGAACACGTTGTACATTGCTTTAATTTCTCTGTTTTAGACAGAGTAAGCATCCTACTTAGATTATAGCTTCCATATGAATATCTGCCTTGGGTGCTAGGTGACCTTTACCTTGGCATCTCTGCAGCTAGCAATAGCTGAGATGTGCTTTCCACAGCAGGAGCCACATTGCTCTGTGTTCTGTAGCTATGTTGGATCTCAACAACTTCATCTGTCTCATGTATTTCACCTTGTTGTAGTTCGCTAATTATAAGATGAGCTCGGAGGTAATCAAAGCTAGAGATTTTAGATAGAATCTGAATTCAATTTGATGGTGAATTCTGAAGCATATTCTATCCAAAGCAGGTATCCTGCAATCTAGGATGGATCACAGAATCATAGAATCATGTAACAGTTTGGGTTGGAAGGGATATTAAAGATCATCTGGTTCCAACCTCCCTGCCATCTAGTGGGATGCTACCCACTAGATCATGTTGTCCAGGGTCCTGACTTTGCTCTTCATCAGGCCCTTATTCCTTGATCAGAATCAGGAACTTAGTCAGGGTACAGTTGCTGCAGCCCAGACGGCCTCCAATCCTAACCTCTTCTATGAGTTCATCCACATTGCTGAGCAAGAATAATGCTTCTCTTCTGGTTGCTTTGTTGGACCAGGAAGTTATGTTAAACATATCTCCTGGATTGCTTACAACCTGCTGTGTAGCTTTTACCAGCAGACATCAGGGTGGTTGAAGTCCCCCATCAGGACAAGAGCGTGTAAGCATGATGCTTGTAGCTGAAGCAAGAAGGTCTCATCCACAGGCTCCCCTTGATCAGATGGCCTGTAGTAGACCCCGACCACCTCGTGCTCTTTATTGGTCCCATCCTTAACGTCTACCCACAAGCTCTCAACTTCTCAGTGTCTTTTTCTCAGAGGCATCTCTTCTCAACCAATCAATTTCCTAACATAGAAGGCAACACCCCTACCCCTCCTTCCCTGCCTGTCTCTTCTGAGGAGCTTGTAGCCCTCAGTTCCAGTGTTTCAGTTATGTGACCTGTCCCACTATGTTTTTGTGATAGCACTCAGGTCATAGCTCTCTAATGGCACCATGGTTTTTAGCTCCTCCTGCTAGTTTCCCATGCTGCCTGTGTTGGCGTAGAGGCACTTCAGCTGAGCTATCAATGGCGTCACCTTTTTATAGGAGCCCTTTCTACTTGCTTTGGAACATTTCACAAGTATTACCTTTCTGTTTCCTAAAGTGACAACTTTCCCAGGTTATCTCCCATCACTCAGAGGTACAATCTCTTCTCCCACCTCATCTAGTTTGAAGCCCTGCTAATAAACTCAGCCAGCTCACTGCCCAGAACACTTGCCCCACTTGGTCAGGTGCTTTCCATCTGGGTCAGCATGCTTGGTTTCTCAAAAGTGTGTCTAATATCACAGAACCCCAAACCTTGATCATGGCACCAGCCACATAGCCAATCATTCACTTGGTCTGTTCATCTCTTTCTTCTTGGGTCCCAATTACCAACTGGGAGGACAGAGGAGAACAATACTTGCACTCCTGATCCCTTCACCATCTTCCTGAGGGACATACAGTACCTTTTGATTTTTTAGAGTCTCTGAGTTTCAGCCTCATTTGACCCTACATTAAAGAGTATGAATGAATGGTGTCTTCTGGCCCTACCAGGCTTGTTAGCCTCTCCATAACATCATGAATGTGGTCTCTGGGCAGGCAGAAAACCTCTTGGGAGAGATTATCTAGATTACAAATGGGTGCCTCAGAGAAAACTCTCCAATTACTAACTTTTTTTTTTTTTTTTTTTTTTTTTTTTTTGTGGCACTGTTTCTAACACAGGTGGTTGACAGGGCCAAATCTGCATGGTTGCCTTTCCTGGGTCTTAACTGTTATTAAAACCCTGCTTTTTCCAGCCCCAGAGCATCATATCTGTTGTGCAGGGGCACTTCAGGGACAAGGGGGAGACTCCTCCTCCTGCTCCATACAGAGAGGAGGGTCCATCTCCCTTGTCTTGTGAGTCAGGCAAGTTTTGTCACTTCAGGGTTGGAAGCTAGCTTACCTTCCCCTTGCCAGGACTTAAAGCAGCACTGTTGCTTGGCCTGTGTCAGTGTATAATACCATTTATCAATCTTCCACTCAGATTCCTGGATATTATGCTGCCTGTTGAGCTCCTCTTGCAACACAGACACCTGTTCGAAAAGTACATCCAGCTGGGCACACTTGCACCCATGACACCCACCTCTGCCTTCTAAACTTTTTCTAAAGAGAGTTTATAAAGACAGGAATAGAAGCTGAGCTGGGTGGCATCAAGCACAGTCTTTCTTCAGAATAGTCTCAGCTGCTGTAATCTTCGCAGTGATTCTTGGATTATATTGCTCGAAGGAGATATTTATGATTAGAATGATAAGATCAAGTATTCTTCAGTGCTCTTCAAAAGTGTTAGCAGTCACAAAGTTTAATTTCACTGCTAGTGGCTGTAACTTTCCACAAGGATCTAGTGTTTCTTTCTTTTGGAGATTAATTCAGTGAACACCATGCTTATTCACTACGTTTTACAGCTTGATTTGCTTGCTCCATGATGTTGCAAATTCCTCTGGTTTTCAGCTGTGAAGTTGGCGTGGGCCTCTTGCACTGTGACATTCTTCATTCTTTAAATTTATTTATTTTATTTTATTTTATTTTATTTTATTTTATTTTATTTTATTTTATTTTATTTTATTTTATTTTATTTTATTTTATTTTTTTATCTTATCTTATCTTATCTTATCTTATCTTATCTTATCTTATCTTAATTTTGGTATTTTGTTTTATCCAAAGTGTACTTTCCTCAAAGTCAGTAGAGTTATCAGGAAGAAAAAGCAGAACATAACTGCAGAGTGGAAAAGCAAAAGAACATCTCCTTTGCCCATTAAATTCCCAATTAAGCACATCATTGGTCCAAATCATTTGCAAAGGCCAGTGCAAGGTTATGTGGTTTATGTTACTTAAGCAGAATGGTTTATAGTTGGCATATCTGTCCTGCTGAGCAGATGATTTGCAGAAGGGAAATGTGCACATATATTTTTAAAGGGCCAAAGCAAAATCCACAGGAAAGCTTTAGGCTGCAGGAACTGTTTAAGGTTGCCACATAAGCCGTATTTAGAGAGTTAGAGGTTGAAAGACTGTAGCAGATCTATTGAGCTATTGTGTTAACTTTTCTTTCAAACATCATATATACTGCTCAGGATATTCGTAGCTCTGTATCCACTTTCAATTTAACTTGGCATATATACGCTTATGGTTTTATGGTTAAAATCACTATGAAATTTGTTAAGTGGAATTAACAACCATACAAAGTATCCACTTTTCTATATAAGCTATTATGTTTAAAGGGTGTAGATCACTGAGTTCGGTGAGAATTTGCTCAGACAAAACCAAGCTGGAAGCTGAGCGCAGCCAAATGCAATGACATCATACATTGAGTTTAAAGTTGGGCCTCCCGCTTCTTGGCCATTAACACCCAGCTCTCTGATTCAAAAGAAGCTTCATCTACATTACAAGGCATTTCAGCTAAAAAGGATAATCTATGTTGAGTTACAGAAGCTTAGAAGTAATGCTACAACATAAAACTGCGGGGTGTTTGTATTGCTGATTTGTCCAAGAGAAACCAGAAGAGAAATTTTCAGTGTCACTTTTATTTTTTTTTATTGTGCCCTGTTTTACAGTGCTGCAGCTTCATGCTGTAGCTCCTCACCCTTCACTGTGCCCCATGTTTAATGTTAAAGAGGGACCCACAAGGATGTTGTTGAACAGTCACCGTGAGTACTGTGTTCAGTTTTGGGCCCCTCAGTACAAGAAGGACATCGAGGTGCTTGAGAGAGTCCAGAGAAGGGCAACAAAACTGGTGAAGGGTCTGGAGAAAAAGTCTTACAAGAAGCAGCTGAGGGAGCTGGGGTTGTTCAGCCTGGAGAAGAGGAGGCTCAGGGGCGACCTTATCACTCTCTACAGGTACCTTAAAAAGGAGGCTGTAGCAAGGTGGGGATTGGTCTATTCTTCCACATGCCTGGTGACAGGACGAGGGGGAATGGGCTAAAGTTGTGCCATGGGAAGTTTTGGTTGGATGTTAGGAGAAAATTCTTTACTGAAAGGGTTTTTAGGCATTGGAATAGGCTGCCCAGGGAAGTGGTTTAGTCACCATCCCTGGAGGTTTTTTAAAAGACATTTAGACATAGAGCTTAGTGATACAGTTTAGTGAAGGACTTGTTAGTGTTAGATCAGAGGTTGGACTAGGTGATCTTGAAAGTCTCTTCAAACCTAGATGATTCTGTGATTCTGTGATTCTGCAGCATTGCCCTTGGTGTCAATGCAAGCTCCTGTGGCTGTACCCGCTCCAACGCCAGCAAGTCTGGCAGGGCCAGGCAGGCACTGCTGCTTTCTAAGCCCTGAAGTGCCAGTACCACCTAGCAAAGTTGTTGGGAAGACCCCCTTCCTCCATCACTGTGCAGGCCTGCCTCATGAAAGGCACATTACAACCCTAAAGATTTATGACGTGCATTGACTCTAATGAAATTATGCCTGCACACATTACGAGTAAGTTGCACTGGGAGCAAAGTTTTTTTTTCAGTGTTTCTGTGGGTTTGTTTTTCTTTCTTTCATTGTAATTAATTGGCTTTTGGATTGGATTTTGAAAGTAAATGCCTTTATTCTTTAAATATGGTTTTGCATAATGAAGTAATACCTGTAATAACCAACCCACAGTATTTAATTTTCTGAACTCACTTTTGTGAAAAACAAAAGAAAATAAAAAATAACAACAATACAAACAAAACATAACAAAAACAAACAAACAAACAAACAAACAAACAAACAAAAACAACACAACCCCTTACCCTTTTAATCCTACTTTGGGCAAGGAAAAGAAAACCCAACCAAACCTGAGCTAGCTGAAATAATGATCTGTTCAGATGAGGTGGGTGAAGGAAAAGCTGTTCTATTGGCATGCCCTTGTTCCACCTCCTCTTATCATTAGTAATTCTATTCCATTCTTATCTGATTATGCAGGGACACATTAACTCAATCGCGAATGAATGCGCTATGGAAAAAACTCCCTCAAATGCAAATGAAACAGGAGTTGCTGATACTGAACACAAGGAAGCTTCTTGTACTCCTACCCGTCTGCTGACAAGAAGCTGCCAGCCACCCTGACAAAATCTACAAAAATAGAAGCCTTAATCTAGCAAATATTACTGAAATTATGCCTTTCTCATCTCCTTGGATGAAATCTGATATTCAGCAAACCCTTAACACTCAGACTTATTACTTATATGACATTATATTTTTGAAATGCCACATTTCAACCTTTAAAATAAAGCAAAGAGCAAGCTTAGATAACATGTACACATCAAGCCTAGTCATTGGACACATAGAAAAGCTTGGGCATAGAAATCTTCAGGGGTACATGATTCTTCCAGAGTTTTATCATCTCTCCGAGGTCTGTTCAACAGCAATAGCTTGCCCAGCATATTTTGGGCATGGGCAAGTAGAAAAAGAATGAACATTTTAACATATTATTTTAGAATTCCCATTCTGATAATCTTTTTTTTTAGATTCACAAAACAAAAGCTTTAGGAACAGAAAGTATCACCTGTGTGAGAAGAAAAACAATCAAAGCAAACAAACAAGCAAACAAACAAACAAACAAAAAAGGATTAAAGATGGCTCCAAAGAGACCATACACCAAAATATACATATTGGAAAACTACACGTATCTTTTCAATTTTGCTATTTTTTCAATTTTCAGTTTTCATTTTTGGACCAAGCTGAAGTCCTCAGAAAGTTGTTTTTATAGTGGATAATTTCTAAACATTTTGTTTTATCTATTGGTTAATATATCGTAGTTTAGAAAAATAACTTTTATTAATACCTTTAAATAGAGTGAAGGTCTGGGTGAACAAGAGGATATATAATGAAGTATGTATTTCTGAGCCCTTTGAATACCTATCAGGCCTGATTCATGGGCAAAGCAACAATCTATGTCTCAAGCCAAAGCACGTAAAGTGCATTCAACATTCAGGAATATTTGGTTTGGAAAGTGCATGCAGCCATGTATGTTCATATCTTTTTTGTATTAAGTGGGTACTGCAGAGAACTGCACCCATAGAGATTGCCAAAAAAACCTTGATACATTGTCAGGTTCACAATTGAAACTCCTGTTTTGAATCTGTAATGTAAAGCTTTTAGCAAGCAAGTGTGGAAGACAAGGACAAAGAGAAGAGAAAAACATGGCACAAATGGAAACTCGTGTTCTTTGAACTGCTTTGAGGAAAAATACCCCAATTAGCTGAGTTTCTATATGAGCCGGTTGAGAGAAAACAGTAATTTTCTTTTTTATATGTGTTATGTCATGTTACTCACATTTTTTATTTTGTCTTGTTTTTATCTGACACAGTTTTACTTTACTTTATCCTTCAGGTTAAAGCATTGAAAACTAAGAACGTGCACAGTATGAACTTACAATTTATTTAATACTTTGACTTTCCAGAGCTCAAATACCTCTGATCCATTTGTTTCATGGTATTAGTTGGCTTAACCTTTTTAGGTTTCTCCAAACAAAATAACTTGAGCTGCAGCAAGCTGTTTGCCAGAGATCTGAACTCTGAAAAGAATGGAGAAAAAAGCTACTTAACTCCTGCAGTGTGGTGGAAAAAATGTTTACTCTCTTGTCTGTGTGTAAGACTCCTGCTCACCTGGCTTCATTCTTGCTACTATGCCAATTCTGCCTGCATACTGTGCCCCCTTTTCCAGCACGAATCCTGGTAGCTATTTCTTGAAATATAAAGATATAAGTAATTTTAAAAATAGTATTAAATATGAGTGTCTTTTCACTATGAGCTAAAGTATAGATACAACAATTCATACTTATAAGCCATGTTTGTTCCATGGAAAAACTATTGAAGTTATGGTGACTGCATGAAAGGGGAATATCTACCCAGTGTGGACATGATCTGCAACCACTTTCTTCAGCTACGTTTTCTCTGGGCTTCCTGGGCAGCAGCACAGCATATATGAGGGGCAGGTTTTTCTTTCCGAGCAGCAGTGACCTGGCATGGCCACCTTCTCAAAGCAGAAAGCGCCTCTGATGAATACTACTAACCTCTGCTGCTAGACCCGGAGAAAGAGGAAGGCAAGAAGAAGCATGGGGCAGCCATACAGGTGCTGCCTCACCCTTGTGCACTGCCAGCAGGATGTGTATGGATCTGTCAGTTTGCGTGACACATGGTACTTGACACCTAGCCCCTTTTTCCTCCCTCATTTGCTTCTGTGAATGAGGAAGTAATCTAGCAATCATCCTTCAGCTCCCTTCAGCTTGGGGAAACTACATGAGTGTTTCTTTGTCCATGTTCTAGCAGTGTTTTATTTTATTTTATTTTATTTTATTTTATTTTATTTTATTTTATTTTATTTTATTTTATTTTATTTTATTTTATTTTATTTTAATTTTGTGATAAATGTAACAGAGAAAAAAACAAAAACAAAAACGAAGAACACTGATTTATTTTGTATGAATCACTAGACAGCCTCCAAGTCATCAAGTCATTGAAACACCAGTGACCTAGCTGTTTCTAAATTATATGCCCTTGTTATTTGAATCTCTTTTTTGATAGCTTACTTTAAAATGGAGGGGATTCTCATTATAAATGCCTTTCAGCAGCTTCACCTAAGTCTCCAAATTTTCCTCAGGTCAAATCAGAAACCTTGTTCAGCAAGTCATCACGGCTGGCTCAGAGCAAAGAAAGTTACAGCCAAGGTAATAGGAAATCATTTCAAATAACATCTTCTTACGACCATGAGTTCTGAGGGTTTGGTTTTCTGAAATATATACAAAAACACACATATGCATGAAAGGAGAGAGAATGTTTGCCAGGTGGTATGCTTTCCAGCCTCTTACAGTTCCAAAAATACTCTAAGAAGATTTTATGGTGAATGTTTTCCGACTTAGCACAATTATAGCAGCTGAATATTTGACCCGTTTTCCTTGGAGGAGTAGTTTGAATGGATCCTTATACAGCAACAATCTCTCTATTCTTGTGAGAAAAATGTGTTTTTGGGGTAGTGGTTTTCTTTCTTTCTTTCTTTCTTTCTTTCTTTCTTTCTTTCTTTCTTTCTTTCTTTCTTTCTTTCTTTCTTTCTTTCTTTCTTTCTTTCTTTCTTTCCTTCTTTCCTTCTTTCCTTCTTTCCTTCTTTCCTTCTTTCCTTCTTTCCTTCTTTCCTTCTTTCCTTCTTTCTGTCTCTCTGTCTCTCTGTCTCTCTGTCTCTCTTCTCTCTTTCTCTCTTTCTCTCTTTCTCTCTTTCTTTTTTCTTTCTTTCTTTCTTTCTTTCTTTCTTTCTTTCTTTCTTTCTTTCTTTCTTTCTTTCTTTCTTTCTTTCCTTCCTTCTTTCCTTCTTTCCTTCTTTCCTTCTTTCCTTCTTTCCTTCTTTCCTTCTTTCTGTCTCTCTGTCTCTCTGTCTCTCTGTCTCTCTGTCTCTCTTCTCTCTTTCTCTCTTTCTCTCTTTCTCTCTTTCTTTTTTCTTTCTTTCTTTCTTTCTTTCTTTCTTTCTTTCTTTCTTTCTTTCTTTCTTTCTTTCTTTCTTTCTTTCTTTCCTTCTTTCCTTCTTTCCTTCTTTCCTTCTTTCCTTCTTTCCTTCTCTCTGTCTCTCTGTCTCTCTGTCTCTCTGTCTCTCTGTCTCTCTTCTCTCTTTCTCTCTTTCTCTCTTTCTCTCTTTCTTTTTTCTTTCTTTCTTTCTTTCTTTCTTTCTTTCTTTCTTTCTTTCTTTCTTTCTTTCTTTCTTTCTTTCTTTCTTTCTTTCTTTCTTTCCTTCCTTCTTTCTTTCCTTCTTTCTTTCCTTCTTTCTCTCTTTCTCTCTTTCTCTCTTTCTCTCTTTCTCTTTCTTTCTCTTTCTCTTTCTCTTTCTCTTTCTCTTTCTCTTTCTCTTTCTCTTTCTCTTTCTCTTTCTCTTTCTCTTTCTTTCTCTTTCTCTTTCTCTTTCTCTTTCTCTTTCTCTTTCTCTTTCTCTTTCTCTTTCTCTTTCTTTCTCTTTCTCTTTCTCTTTCTCTTTCTCTTTCTCTTTCTCTTTCTCTTTCTCTTTCTCTTTCTCTCTCTCTCTTTTTTTCTTTCTTCTTTTTTTTTTTTTTTTTTCAATTTAATGACGACCACATTCCACTGTGAGAAAATCATCACTGTGCTCTTCTTTCTGCTCTGCTTCCCCGCTACTTTTCCTTCCAGGTGGGTGATGCCAAACCTCGTTAATGAAGAAGCAACCTGTGACCAGCCTCAGCAAGCTCTTCATGGCCGGTGCTAACAATGTTCTGGCACAGCCCCTTCTCCCTCCAGCTGGTTTCCGTCGCTGCCTGGCGGTGTCGGCTGCGCGGCTGCCGGAGTCCTGGCTGGCAGGTTGCCCGGCCAGCAGCTCTCCTGTAGATTTCAGCCTCTCTCCAGGAGCTGCCTGCCTCCAGCATAATGGGCAACATTGAAAGCAGCAAGGCGTTCGGTCGACAAGGTCAGAGTGCCTTTCATTCCTGCAATAATCAACCAGTGTAGCTCTTCCTCAGACCTGGGGAGAGAGAAGATAGAGGTCAAAAGAGCAATTACATTTCACATTGACTCCAGGAAAGGCTTGGAACACAACGCTGAAAAGAAAACAGCGCTGAAGCTCTCTTGCACACATTCCTTTTCTGGCCATTATTATTAAAACAGGGCAGCAGCGATGTCCATTATAAGCGTTTTAACACGAAAAACCATTTTCCTCCATTGGATGACATCCTTCTTCTCAGATGTTCAGTGCTGTCAGCATATTGCAAAGGAATGTAAATGAGAAACACCATGTATAACCAGATACAGTGAGTAAAGGCTATTAATTACTTTAAAAATGTTAACCCTAGCCAACTGCAGAGCAAGTAGCTGTGTTAATTTCATCTGTAATCAGTCTCTGAATTATCATAACTTTATTTATTTAGTATTAAGATGATAATTTAGGGAATATAATTTAGATGGAAATGTCAGTAATTTTCTTCTGGCATATTGTCATTACAAAGCTGTCTTTATTTGACCCTACAGCTGCTGGGCCTAATTACTTCAATGGTATTAATTGTAGTGACCATTGTGGTATTGTAGCTTTTAATTGCTATTACTGCATAGCTGAGATCATTGCAAAATGTGTCATGTTTATTTCGCAGACATCTTCTGCTGCTTTCTCAATTTCTTAAACATAGTCTGCCAAAGATTTATACGAAAAAAAAAAAAAAATCCCCATGAAGCATAAATCAGAGACAGCCTTTTAAGTGGAGCAACCTGCTAACTCTAATGTTAATATACTGTGATAGTAGAAGAATGTAACTGATCCATTTACTCATTGCCCTACCCTGTCTTTATGAAAGCTGAATTAGCTCAGTGTTGACAAAGGATTAAGAAACTTGGTAGTGACATTCCTCACAGTAAACAAAACCTCCCTCATTCCACATTTCACACTGAAGGCAGACACTTCAAGAATATTCACTTCTTTGTTTCCAGCTATAGAATGCAAACATGGCTTTATTCCATGGTTTCCTACGAAACGAAATGTGAGCACAATGTCTCTATCCCACGGAACACCTGGTATTATTCACTCCTTTGTTGAAAGCACTATATCACTAGCGGATTGAAAAACATATTTATTTTATCAACCATGACAAGGAACAGGGCTTTTTTTCTTTTCTTTGTAACATTATGGGCTTGTGACAAGAGGGAGATTTACCTCAAGATCTTTTCAGAGGGCTCATGTTCAGAGGGCTGCAAGTACAATGCAATTAGTAGCCAACACTTAAAAATCACATGTAAACAGAGCACTGCTTTAGGCTAGATCCTAAAACTTAAGACCTCACCAAGACAAAACAAATTAAGGATTCAGGGACAGCTGAATCAACACCAAATTGAGATTTAATTAGATGGCTGAAGCTGTTCACATCCTAGTAGACTGTATCGCTGCAACTCTGCCAGACCTGATATCTTTCCATCCAAGTCAACATTCAACCCCTTGGGGACAGTGGCTAAGGTTCAGCTGTGAGAGTTAGCACCATTTTCCCTTCCCTTTTAGTGATATCTTCTGGAGAGAAATGCATTCACATAGTCAAAAACCTTTTCTATCCATATGTGCTTTTTCAATGGCTAACACGTGCTAGAAGAATAAGTCTGACGTGGGAGTTCTGTGGTGTATATCATTAGGAAAGATATGGCCTTAAAAGGATGGTTTGGGATGGTGTTATAATAGAAAATTCTGCTCATTTCCCTTTTCCTTAAGTAGATGTGAACTTTACTGGAATGTGGACAGGTCACAGGAAAGAAAGCATTTGTAAAAATGTTCCATGGGGAATAATCCTGCAATAATAATCAGTGAGATAGTCTGCATGGAGAAAGAGGAACAACAAAAAAATATACGTTAACTTTCTAAAAAACTACACAAAAACCTTTCAGAATATGAAACAGTTCATTGGTTTTCCTTTTTTGAAGATGTTTCTATGCAGTGATGATATTTTTGAATAATTAGAAATATACATAATACAACTTGAAAAATTGCTCTCTCAAGCAGAGGTATTGATTGCTCACCTCTGTGCTACCTGGGATAACCTTAACAAAAGAAAAGCTGCATCACTAAGTGATCTTGATATTGTACTGTTGCCCTCTTTAAAGCAGGTTATAAGACAATACCATCTTGTAGAACTATCAAGAGAACACTTTATTAACGAGGAATTTAACCGAATGATCTAAATGTATGTACAGAGAAAGGAAAGGATAAAATGCAATGGTAAGTTATTGCTAAGTCTGCATTACCTCTATGTTTCCATTGCTAGTTTAGATATAAGTTCTGTACCAGAAGTATACAGTGTTTTTAGTCATCTCTGATTTATAAAATGAATGAATTCATGGAAACCTTGTGTGATGAAGGAAAGCATTGTCATGTACTAAAATTCTTATGCTGCAGGTTTAGGTATGCTAAGCTAGTACTGCTGCCAAAATCACATCCATCCCCATACCAGCAGATGCTGCTGATTTCCCCAGCTGTGCCAACATGCAGCACACCCACAGCAGCCTTTGCGAGGAAGCGATGAAGACTGGCTGAGGGAACCCATGCACCCAAAAGGCATGGAAATGGTCTGTGTGGGGCTGCCTTTCAGCTGTGTCACTTTCCTGTTCCCAAATCATGAAACAAGCACACCAGCACTTCTGCTGGCTCAGGCTGTGTGGGGCCACCAGCCTGGAGAGGAGTGGATGGTGGCAAAGTGGCAGCAGGGATGGCATGGATGCACCCAACCTATGGCTTCAATGCACCAGCATACTTCTGTGATCCCTTCCCTGGACTCTTTCCCATATAGTGGAAACTAACAATGTTGTAAATAAAATATGACTACTAATTAGCTAAGTATGCCTGGCAAGGGCATTATAACTGCTCAGAGATGTATTTAAGCCTGAGTACATTTGTTTATTTATTTATTTAAGGAGTGAAAGTGGTTCAGGTCACATAACTGCATATCTTGAGAGCTGTAATTTTCAGAAAATTGCACTGTTGGTGCATCTCATGGTAAAATTCCATCAGTATTCAGAGCAGTTTCCCCAGCGCATGAGGAGATGAGGAACTAGACCTGTGCATGGAGCATCCATGAGAGGTGAGGCATGTGGCTGACTGCATACAGACATTGCAACAGCGCTCATCAGGGTGGAGCTCATTTATCAGGACAGGCGTCTGAGATGGTGGACTAGTGGAGATGCTTCTTCGGACAAGCACTGTGTTAGTTTTCTCCCTTATCTCTGTCTATTCACCATCAGGAATGTTTTAGGAAAGCACAAACCTCCTCTATAGCACACTATATACTTCAATCCGTTAAAAACCAAAAAAATCCTATAAAAGTTAGGGGAAAAACTCTCATCAACATTGTTCAGAACAGGAAAAAGACCAATAGTCTATAAAATGTGTGCATGTGCTCTGTTTATGGAAATCTATGCAATATGAAACATATGGTAATGCCACATGGAAGGAAATATTTCAAAAAAATATTTGCTAAAGGAATAAGCCTGTCAAAGAAGAATTAGTGATGGAGTTCTTTAAATAACGTTAAACATTTCAATCCAGATTTTACTTCCTTTTGTAACTTCAGCTCTTATTGATTGGAATTATTTCTTTCATTGCATTTTACTTTTTCTTTTTTTTTTTTTTTCTGGTACCCATTCAGACTTCTTGGAACCATCTAAAATTTAATATGCAATCAGAAAATGTAACATTTCCCAGTACTAGATCTTTATTCATTACATTGCCATGTATGCATTTTCCTGTTAGTAGATTCTCATATAAACCATGAAAAAAAATCAGCTAAGTCACCCACAGTCTTCAGCTCCTCCTCTTACAAATGTGCAAACTCCCTAAATACCTCGAAAGATAACAAGGACCTTGTAATATATGCTGAAGGGCAATTAATGTATGGCAAAGTAGAAACAAGTTGACCAAACTATTCCAAAATCAAGTCTTTTATCATCAGAAACTACTCCTAAAGCCAAACTGAATCCCTTAGGGGTTGATCATAATCTGACCATGACAACCTGCGGAACAACTACCATGCAAAATCCCTCTTGAGAATGACTTCACAGACATGCCAAAAATCTCCTGTTCAGCAATCTGTAAATCTCCAGTGATGTCTTTCCAACAGCCTCTCAATCTCCATAAATTGGCAACAAGATCTTTTTTAACACAGCCTGTCACCAGTGCTGGTCCTCACTGTTGTCATTCAAAGAGATTCACTACCTTATGATCACTTAGAAGAAACTGCAGTTCCTAGGAGCACACCTCAGGAAGCACCAAAATAAACAGCAAACACTTACACTGATCTGCCTCCATCATCTCTCACGCATATTGTCAGTGGCCAAACTGTCATCAGCACCATGCAGATTGAAATAGAAACAAGTGCTGTTGAAATAGAAACAAGCTGGTGCATCTGTGGAAAATGGTCAGACCATTTTCCCTCTTGCTGTGTGTCAGAGCATTTCTTCTGGTTCTTCAAGTCAAGGCTTGGCATCATCTTGTGTGCTCTTTAATGAAAGTAAAAGACACGGTAAATGGTCTGTACTAGTGTGTAATTACATTGCGTGTTTTCTTTGCCTGTGAAAAAAGCTTCAGAATTTCTTTCCTTCACCCATGCTTGGCTGCTTATTTCTACCTGAGTGTCAAGGGTTAGTGCCCCTCCAGGAAGGGTGGTTCAGCAATCTGGAGGGCAATACTCTTCCGTAGAGCATGAGATGACATATTAATA
The DNA here is from genome assembly GCF_965140915.1 of Aythya marila. Classification (NCBI taxonomy): domain Eukaryota; kingdom Metazoa; phylum Chordata; class Aves; order Anseriformes; family Anatidae; genus Aythya; species Aythya marila. The sequence goes on along the minus strand of NC_139080.1, from coordinate 64,303,223 downwards.
TATAAATGTGTGTGTGTGTGTTGGGCTTTACTGCGTAGAGTATATCTCCCATACGTACCCAGAAAATTTGTCTTCAGCTTCCTTGTTGTAGTGGAAGTCACTGAACTCCAGGACAAGGAACTCTGAGAAGAACTGATAAGAAAAAGTGCCAAGTGTGACTGGAAGGAAATGTGTAGAGGTAAAAAAGTTCACATTGTGTCCCAGCAAAGCCCATAAAGTTTGTGTTAATTAAAGGCTGTTTCAAAAAAGTTAAAATTTAAATAGTATTGCATTAATACACAGGTGAAGCATCAAGAAAAGTTACAATTAACTTCATCTAGTGTTATTGTCCAATTTAATAAACAGTTATGGCTTTTTAAAAATGGATTTCCATATATTGTTGTTTTCCCCAAAGAATAGCATCCAACATTGTTACGAAGGCTGCAGGAGCTATTAAAGATGTGAGGAAGTCCACAGTAATAATTGATAGCCTATCAGAATTGCACTTAACTCATCCATATTACAGGACAGAGGATGTTAAGTTATTAAAAAGAGAAGTGAATCAGCAAAGTCTTTTTTTTTTTTTTTTTTTTTTTCCCAGTTTCTTTGTCCTAGCCTCTTTCAGTTGGTACTCTTCACCCTCAAATTAAAGTCCTCTGTTAAAGCCCTCTGAAGATTTTGTGAAGTCCAGGAATAATATTTCAGTACATTTTTTATGTACAAGAGCCAGGCATGCCTTCAAAGTGGCTCCATAAAACTATGACTCAGATGCCAGAGTCCTGCTGGCCTTCAGACCTTGAGCTTCCTAGAATGTGAGGAGGTTTTTTCAGGTGCAGTGGGTAGTTATTTTACCCCTAGCTGATGAATAATTCAGGGATAAAATTGTTATAAATAACAATGCTTAATTGTTTTTCTTATTCTACTGATTGTATATTTAATACTTATTTATTATTTTCATTATTACTTTATTATATTTTTATTTTAAATATAGATAAGCAATGAAACATATTTATTTATTTATTTTTCTTTTTGCTGCTGGAAAAATCATCTGGAGAGAGTCTCGATGGATCTTTGAAGATGAATAATAGTGCTGTAGAGTTTGGTTTATTTCTTTGTTTATTTTTCTTGCAATAAAGCATCCAGAGTTGAATTTCTGTTCCGTGTTGCTGTTTACAGCACTGCTTTTGAAGCATACAATGATTAATGGCTGAGTTTATCTGCCATTTTTGAATTTCCCCTTCTTGGCTCGCGAGCAGTGGTGGAATTGAAAGCATACCCAGCAATGTGCGGTGAAGCTCAGCCTGCTCTTTTAGAAATTCAAGAGAGTGGCATGATGTCTTCTCCTACTGGCTTCAGTGATAGTCTGGTGTGCCAAGTCTGTGATAGATACTATTCAATTTAAGGATCCACAGTTCCAATTTTCCTCCCTTTAAGGGACATTAAGACATGTAAAGAAACTTCAGGATAATTCCTTTAGGTGAGTTTTACCAGTCACTATCTGGAAAGGTATTTGTTCAATTTCCTTCAACAGTTTTCTTGTAACTTTTGAGAAAATTGAATCATTATCCACAGAGTGGGTGGTGTAATTCTGCTTGTGATCCACATTTGCTCTTTTGCAAATGGGTGTAAGCCTCACTTTGCCAGACAAAGTCAATCCTGCTTTAACAGTAGGATCACCACTGCTAAATGGCTCCACCATTTTTCATAAATCTCTTTACTGCTCTTCCCTTTATCTGCTTTCTTATGTTTTCAATTTTTGGTCCTTCTGCAGTTCTGCTTTTCTGTACCCAATTAATTTTAAACTTTTCTCCCCACATCCTTTCTTTCCGAATGAATGTCTTCTGATTCTCCGTGGCATTCTCATCAGTTTGGAGTTAACTTTGCCTGCTTATGTTTCTCCTTTGTGAAGTTAGTATTTCATGTACTTGCCTATTCCCACTCTCTGCTAACTCTGCCTTTATTAAAAGTAGTACAAGAATTGTCAGATTAACAAGATGCATCATGTTTATCTTCTGCCTTTTTCATGCCTGTATAAACACCACTTGAAGCTGGAATCTGGACGAAGTTTAGAGACTGTCACTCCCATTCTGTGATTCTGCTAATCCTGGGTTGTTTTCTTTGTAGTAAAATAGCTTCAACAAAAAGACTTAAGAGTGCCTCACACCCAGAATGCCATTTCATTTGGTGTTTGTTTGTTTGTTTTCTTCTTCTTCTTCTTCTTCTTCTTCTTCTTCTTCTTCTTCTTCTTCTTCTTCTTCTTCTTCTTCTTCTTCTTCTTCTTCTTCTTCTTCTTCTTCCTCTTCCTCTTCCTCTTCTTCTTCTTCTTCTTCTTCTTTTGTTTTGTTTTGTTTCTGTTTTTGTTGCAGAAAAGGAGAAGGGAGATGATGGTTTTATTTCCCTCTGTCTGGAAAGGCAACTGATGTGATGACTTTCTATGAGATTTTATTCTTTCTAGACACAATTAAAAGAAAGATAGATGATCCTCAAGGGAAAGATTTCAGATAACTGTCTGGAGGAAGAGCTTTCAGCCTGAAGGTTCAGAACAAGTCTGCAGTGCCCATTGGCCTGCCAGCATGGCAGCACTCCATGCTCAGTGTGCTGGCTGTCCTGCTGGGACATGCCTATCTTGCATTGAGCCCTCCAACAGCATACCATGCACCCCAGCTGAGGACCCTTCCCAAATACCTCAGGTAACTTAAAGCTGTCTGCTGCACTATTACTATTTGGGAAATCTGGCCCTTAGTAAAAGGAATGGAGATTTTATGCTAAAATCTGGAAAACAACATGAATTAAAGCACTTACCTTTGGAAGGCTATTTTCTCTATTTTCCTTATCAAATTAGCAAAGAAAAATAGGTTCTGCCTGAGGAAGCAGGTACTTAGGTTGACTCACCCACTGCAGTCTAACTACCTAACTTTAGCACTTGGTAGACACATAGGATGACATGCAGGGAATAGTCCCTGGCTGAGAATTCAAAGATGTTCCTGTGGCACTTTGCTAACAAAATATTTGACCTGTTGATCTGAGTGTAGTAGTTAGAGCTCTGATAAAGAAAGTTTCATCTAGTGAGTATATTACTTTTCTAAAACAACTGTTCCTAAAACAGTGCAGACGTAGGAGACAAGTTTTCTCAGGTGTTAGAAGTACGTCTTCTACAACTTTTCATACATTTGCCTATAAGTATATGCAGATGTAGGTGAATGCTGTTGACAGTAGTGGAAGAAAGAAATCCCTAATGTTAATCATTTTCCAAGAACTACCATTATTAGGTAATTGTATTCAGCATATGTAGGCTTTACATGAAAACACCAATCAACCTATTCCTGGACATGCATTTACTATAAATTGTTCAAGCTTAAAATCAAACTGGTTTTAGTTTGATTGTTTGTTTGTTTTTGATATATATGTAAATTAAGATTCCGTTCATGTTAATGGCTAGATGGATGAATGATTTACTATGATTCACATTACAAGAATGCAATGGATGTTGATGGTGTGTTTTCACACAAAATTGTGTCTATCTAGGTATGTTTATAGCTGGTGAGGATCTGTCCTCAAGGATAATGATACAATAATTTTCTGTTTTTGATGCATTGTGGGTGAAATCTTCAAAAAGATATTTGTGGGAAAAATACCACAAATTTAATAAAAGAATTATGTTTTGCTATGCAGTTTTTTGGAAGGACCATGAAAGGCCTAAAATAGCTTACGGCAACAGACATCTGTAATAAATATTGGCCTAGTTCAGGCGTCTGTCTATAGGAATTCTACATAGCTTTTCACAAGTCCCATTATTAATTCAATCATGTGAATGCTAAATGAAAATGACCCATTGTCCAGATGTCCTGGTGTGAAAGGATCAATAGGGAAAACAAGAAGATGTGATGTTTTCTACACAGATAGTTGGAGAAACATGGTAGGGAACAGAGAAGAACAAATGCAGAGAAGTGCAAAGAAAGAATCCCAAAACCAACCACTGCACCAAGAAAACAAAGCACTCTTCATGAGAGAGATTATAGTCTGGGTTCAAGAATACTTCTGAAGACATACCGAAAAAAAAAAAAAAAACACTGCAATCCATTTTTGTCTTGTCTGTCCTGTGAACAAACAACTCTGTGGAGCCACAAGCTCTTTCATAACTGTGGCTACTTGCAACAGATTCACTGTGCCTTATTTTCTGAGTCATGCAAAAGGAAAAATGTGCTTGATAGGCAAAATTAACATGTGTGATACAGCAAGCAACAGTTCCTCTAGAGTCCTGGGGTTAACCACAGAGTAATAATAAAAAACAAAGAGTAGTAGTAAAAACAGTTACACTGCCAGAGTTGTATAATAAACAGAAATGGTGATCATTGATGCTTGAATTTGAAAGGTCAAATGTGCAGTACTGTTGAAAAATCTTGCACGCAGTAACTTGCCTAATCTGTTCCTCAGTTGCTGTAGCTGGGAGTGAATCAGTACATGAAGTTGTCTCCAGATAGTTGCATAATTTCCCACCTCTGAACATTATCTTTTTAACTGAACACATGTACTACTTATACATCCAGTGTGTTTCTGACTGTTTTAAATACCCAGAGTGCTCAGATTGAGTTTGATGACTGAGATTCTTGTATAAAAAGCTGCAGGAACATAAAATTTGGGACATTGCCTGGTTTCCTGTGACTACAAGCAGTGGCAGAGCACCCAATCTCACCTCTTTATGCATGTGACCAGATGCCAAACATCTTTTGTGATGGGAAGTTTTTCATACAAAACAAAAAAGGGACAATGAATTGAAGGCAAAGAGCAAGAGATATCAAGGGCACCTCTAATAACCACCTTTCCATCATTTTGAGGGATTTCTTATACAGGAATGCAGAGCAGTAAGACAGTTTTTATTACTGATTTAGAGAAAGAATTGGCTGGAAATCTGCAGATGCTCAGGTGTTACAAGCAATAAACATGCCATGTAATAAAAACTCCAGCACTATATAAGATTTCCCAATTTCATTTGGATCCCTGTGATAGCTTTCTGATAGTATTTAGTAGCATGCAGCCATGATGCACAGATGTATTCTGATGACATTTGTAAGGTGATCTCTGTAAAGAAAAAAAAAAAAAGTTCCCTTGCAATTCCTTGTTAGTTTAGGTTCTCTATCCAAAAAGGTTCTCCATGGCTTCTGCTGAGTGTTTTAATTAAAAACCAGAAAAGCTCAGCTGTTTTATTTTGTAAAACAATTGTATTAATTCCTCAAAACTTTTGTGTGTGAAATTGAAGGAAGAGGCAGAACAGCTGATATGGATCCATGCCAAATGCGTGTACACACCTGCAGATACATGTAAAATCTGCATTTGTAAACCTAACTTGCTGGTCTGCCAGTTCCTGTTTGCACATGTATGTGTGAGTGTTAACCTGACTCACCAGCCTACATCTGTGAGTCCAACCCCACAAAAAGAATGAGCTAGAAGAGCTCAATATTAAGATGGTTTTGCAACGCTCATGAAGTACATCAATGCTGGCCTGGGAGGTTGGGTAAAACAGAGTATAGCCATGGAGATCTTGGGTCTGCATCTCCACTGAGGTTTGTGATGCAGAGTTTGGCAGGTGGGTGGCTCCTGTTCTGGAGAATGTGGCCGAGGGCTCTGGAAGGATGTTGAACGAGGGCTGTGATTCCATCTCACTCAGAAAGCCTTTGTGACAGCCTGTGTGCCAGTCAGTGTAGCTTAATCCTTGGGCCCAGAGAGCTTGGTGAGGTTTGCTTGTCATTACTGTCTGGGAGAAACCAAGCAGCAGTGACCTCTGTAAGTACAGCAGTCCTGCCAAAGACCCCAAGTTGTTTTACAGACTGAGCAGAGGGGGATGCAGAGACAACTCACAACTATGTCTCCATAAAGCAGAGTTCAGCTGACCCTACGGCACAGTGAAAAAAAAAATAAAAATAAAATAATAAAATAAATAAAGACTGGAAGATTGTTTTGTCATGCTTGTGCTTTGTAAACATTACTTTGAGGCTATGCAAAATAATTGTCATAGTCAAAAGCAAAAAAAAAAAAAAAAGAAAAAAAAAAAGAAAAAAGAAAACCTATATTTAAGATCTTACTGTTGTTTTTGTGAAGGAAGACTTTTGCTCTTTTGTTAGAAAATGAAGCTCAAAACTCAGTTCACAGCCATATGATTAAAATGGTCTCTTTCCTCTCCCCTAAAAAAATAAAATCACATGAGCTCACTTACAAAAGCAAGAGTCAAATACTGGGTTTTGCTGTAGTATATGAAAACGCTTAGAACCATTAATCATTTCCTGGGATAATCAACTTATCCCATTTCCTGGGATAACCAACAGTGTTGCGGTAAGTTAATGAATGAAAAGCTGCAAAAGATTTTTTATATCTTGTATCTGAAGCCTGCTGTAGAATTGTATGAGGAAGAGTTGCAGGAGTTTTTCAGCAGCCACTAAAACAGGAGAAGCCAAGAGAACGGGGAGACTGATTGCACATGAAAGAAGGCAGAGGAACATCAAACACATAAAATATCATTTGGCAGTTTCCTACAAAGATTTGTCTTCAGGGTATGTGACAGCAGTTATGTATTATTATTGGCTTTGAAACTTTTTCCAGATTCCATGGTGAGAGTAAAGTGTTACTATTTCCCTGACTGCAGTTTTGAGAAAAACGTTGTAAAGATGTTTTTATTTTTATTTATTTTTTATCCACTTCTAAGCATGTTGTTGCTAATGGCTTGATTCTGTGTGGTGCTGGGGGACCTCTGCTCACATTGAGGCAACAGAGCACTCATCAACACTCACAATGGGTGGCTTTATTATTATTATTATTATTATTATTATTATTATTATTATTATTATTATTATTATTATTATTATTATTATTATTATTATTATCCCCAAAAAATTAGGAATAAAAGAGTCATCAAACCCAATAACTATTAAACTAAAAGTCAAAAGAAGAAAGAGTAGAGAAAATCTCATAGCTACAATACATAGATCTGCTGCAATGCCAGCCGCTATACCTTAGGGTGGTATTGGCTTGGCTTTCATGTCAAGACTGACTTTGCACAGTGCTCAAACACCTCTGCCCACAAGTTCACAGGCTGCTTCACAGAAGAAGGACCCATTCCTTAACCCTGGCTTCATGTCTTACTATGCTGTGCCACTGTGCAACATCAAGAGGTGACAATTCCAACCAATACAGGTCATGTTGTTAATGGGGTAAAGAAAGAGGCAGAAAATAAATAAATTAAGCAAATAAAGGCTTTCCCTCTGCAAAAATTGCACATTAAACCTGTGATGTTAAATCTGATTCTGCTAAACTTGGGCTGGCATGGGCAGTCCCCAAATCCATAAAGCGTGGGATTTAATGCCATTAGGAGATAATTAATAACAGGCTAATCTCCACCCCAACACCTCTGCAAGAAACGAGAGCCAGGACAAAGAAATGCTTGCACATCAACTCCCTGCAGCACAGTTCCAGTCAAGCCAACATGTTTTAATATGAAATGTGGGTGCTGAAATGTTAATGTCAAATAAGGTGTAGGAGCACTCTTGGCTGAAATGAAAGAAAATGAAAAAAAAAAAAATAACTGCCTTTGAAAATGTACATAGACACAAGGGAATATCCAGTGTTTGTTCAGAGCTCTGTTTCTGCTGAAGAGAAGGCCAGCTAGCTGCCTGGCAGCCTCGTGGTTGGAAGAATAACATCCTGGAAACTTCTGGTGCCACCCTGGACTACACCTACTGAGGACTCAGGATGTCTTTTGAACTGCTGATCAACACATATCAGCTCCACTGGAAATTTGCCAAGTTCCACAAATTGTAGGATTTCATAGAATCATGGAATCATAGAATGATTTGGGTTGGAAGGGACCTTCTAGACCATTCAGTCCCATCCCCCTCTGCCATGGGCAGGGACACCTCCCGCCAGACCAGGTTACCCAAAGCCCCATCCAGCCTGGCCTTGAACACTTCCAGGGATGGGGCATCCACAGCTTCTCTGGGCAACCTGTGCCAGGGCTTCACCACCTTCAGAGTAAATAATTTCTTCCTAATATCTAATCCATATCTACCATCTTTTAGTTTAAAGCCATTACCCCTTGTCCTACCACCACATCCCCTGACACAGAGTCCATTCTCCAGTTTTCCTGTAGGCCTTCTTTAGGTACTGGAAGGCCACTATAAGGTCTCCTCAGATACTTCTCTTCTCCAGGATGAACAACCCCAATTCCTTCAGTCTGTCTTCAAAGTGGAGGTGCTCCAACCCTCTGGTCATCTTTGTGGCCCTCTTCTGGACTTGTTCTGATATGTCCACATCCTTCTTATGCTGGGGGCCCCAGAACTTAATGCAGTGCTCCAGGTGGGGTCTCACAAGAGCAGAATAGAGGGAGGATATCATCTCCCTCATCCTGCTTGGCCTTGTTGAACTTCATGACGCTCACATGGTCCCACTTCTCCAAGTCCCTCTGGATAACATCCCTTCCCTCCAGTGTGTCGACTGCACTCAGCTTGGTGTCATTGGCCAATTTGCTGAGGGTGCACCTGATCCCACTTTCCATGCTGCCAACAAAGATGATTTCAATCTTGAAAAGGTTATCAGACAGCCAACTGAATTCCCTAACTTGTCTGTAGAAATCTGGCTGTTCTCAGCAGGCTGGTTAGACTAATGTACCTGCGTGGATGTGAAGCTGCAGGTACGTTTGTTGTGTGAGTAACAAGGTCACTGACTGTTCAGCTGTAGGAGCAAATGCGATTAAGACTGGTGATAATCTTTTGAAAGACTGTAATTTATCTCCATTTAAAGAGTATTATCTTTGTTCTACAGCTATCAGAGTACAAGGTTAACAAATATTCAGTGATGAGTTTTTGAAAGGTTTAGTCAGATCTTGTACATTTAAACCTTTCCACAGGGCTGTCAAAGGCAAGGAAACAAAGTGTCAAATTTGTACACAGACTTACTTAATGGCCTTTGTCTGAGAAAGTGGTTTATGATTTATGCAGTCTCTGCCTTTACTTAAACAATTTCTCTTTTGCTCTGTAGTGAAGACAATCTTCTGGCATTGCTCATGTGGGAGAGATTAGCCCCAAAGACTGATCTCACTGAAGGAAGTTAGGAGATTCAAAACATTCAGAGACATGATACAGACCGTAAAATAATTGGCATTTATTACTAATTGCTTGTGAACTGCCAGTTCACTGTACTTGGATATAAGTTTTAAATGTATTGTATACTGAAAGCATTTGTCCTCAAACGTGTTTTCTGCTCTCCTTAATTTCCAGGTAAAACATTAGCTTCAATGATCATTGCATAAATCTGAATAAAAGAGCACATTTTCTGTCCTTGAAATGACATTAGCAGAAAAAGTAGGTAAGACTGAAAGCTCTATATCTTATACAAACTCATGCAGTTCCTACTCTAAATAAAAAAATTAAGAACTGATTACTGACTTAATGAAGAAATAATGAATATTGAATACTACATATACTCTTTCAGAGAACTGATCCTTGTAGTTCCTTTCTGAGGGTCTTCCGCTACATACAGGTTACCCAACTGGATAACAGAAAGAATACATATCTATATATGCACACAAATGATGCGTATGTGTGCATGCATTCACATATCTGTGACAAGCATTTATGCATCTGTATCCATGTCCACACTTCATATTTATTTAATTTTAGGAGCATATCAGAATGAAAATGTAGGACAAATGTATTGATGCTATGTATGTCTTTGAATGCATTCATTCAGGTGAAATTTCTATGTGACTGTTCTGTGATCAAAATGCTCTCTAATGGTTAGGTCATGGAGCAGATTTTATGGACTTTAGTGAAAATGAATTTGAGACCTGTTAAATGTAAAGATATTAATTTTACACACATGTTCTAAATTATGTAAAGATTATGTTTGCACCTGAAATTTAAACAGGATCCTTCAAACCTTAGTGCTACTTGATCTGTGAATTTGTAGCTCTTCTATTTTTCTCAGGACCTCACTATCAGACTGTAGATAACATGTTATTAGTGATGGCAGCTGACTTCCTAGTGAGCCCTGTTGCCAGCTGTTTTGGCAGCTCTGCAGGAGTCATTTGGTCTGAGAATTAGTACTGCTGCAATTGTGCCAGGGCCACCTTGTACTTTGAGACGGTGTTTTCTTCTTGCTCAGTTTTGATTGACAGTCCTATTACAGATATCTTGTGGATTTGCTAGAAAAGATTATGGACATAAGGAAAAATATAGTACCTGTGGTACAGGTACACTGATATATCAAGGATCAAGTCTGTAAAATGAAAGGTACATGCAATAATACTAGCTTTATTTAATTTACATTTCCAGCCAAGTCAGGGATCCATATCCTACAGAGCAGATGAAAATAATAATGTATCTGTCATGTCACAAGTGATGGCAGAGGTGGCCAACCTATAGTTTACAAACTATGTGGTGTTGCAAGACAGTTAGATATGGTTCCAAAGCAAATGTAGCTACAGCCCAAACCAGGAGACAGAAATGGGACTGAGACAAACAGGACTGCAGCAAGTGATGTGGGAGATCATGCCCAGAGCCTGCAAGCAGGAAAGAATACACGTATAATTTCGAGGGTATTCACAGCCAGCCTAGCATAATAGTACACACCAGACCTGTGAGGTAGATGGCCAATGACTACCGCATGGATAGATACAGAGATAGACAGACAGACAGGCAGACAACAAACAAAGAAATAAACAAATCCTGTGAAGGCAGACATAATGAGGCACTCATCATGCACACAGAGAAAGCCTGACCTCTCAGACAAATGTCCTGAACAGACAGAGAAGGACAAAAGGAGAGTTTTGGCCAGCTGAAACACCATAAGAGCTCTTCAGATCTGAACACCATGGTAACTCAGATTAAAAAGCCTATTGCCTAAATGTCAGGACATTAAATGGGTGCCCATTTGCTTGTCTTAAGTAGTCAACCCTTTATGCACATCTGCTATGGATATGGAATAATTTACCAGTGAGCATCTAGGAGATGAAAGATGAATTTTTAATATTTTTCTATATTATCTAATATCTTGGTCATTACTCTTATAGCATTTGACAGTGCAATTTGACAGCAATAATTTTCAGATACTTTGGCCCATGTCATATTAAGAGTTTTAAAAAAAAAAAAGAGGCAACAAGAGCAAATATGTGCTATATTAATATTGTGCTTAATCTCCACCCACTAGCCTTCCAGGGTATTGTTGACCGATGTGCACTTTTAATACAAGAAAACCCCCAAAATTACATTAACCTAAATTATTTCAGACACTTTAGCCTTCATGCATAGAATTGTTTCTTTAGAAGTAAATAAGCAAAGCCATAAAGTTTACTTCTGTTGTTATAAAACACAGACAAAGGAATGGACAGCAAGTGAGATGTATGGGTTTCTCCACAAGGGAAGATTGCTGCTTCTTCAAACTATGCAAGATTGATAATTATTAATATTTGCCATGATGAACTATGGTTGAGTAGAGTGCCAGGGTACCTCAGCAGACCCATGCAGAAGAAGATTTAGAGCAGCATGAAGCAGGTGTTTTATGGCCCACCTTGGCTGTGCTCCTGCTGTCTCTACCATCCTATTCTGAACAGACTCACTGGCAGTATGTCTAAGTTTTTACAAAAATCCTCCACAAACCCAGAAAATGTTCCATGAAAGACACACAAAAGCAGGAGTTCAGATCCAGCAGGGTGATGCTGTCAATTCACTGATCTGACCTCACTCAGTGAGTACATGTTTAATGACATCTGCTCCTGGTGGCCACATCCCTTGCTAGGTGATTTCAGTTCTAGGAACGAATACTGCAGCTGCACCCAAGCTGGATTTGGTCCCATGGTGGGAATACTATATATTCTGGATGACTGATTGCAGATAAGATAAACTTTCTTTCTAAAGGGCATGCAAGCAAATGCACAGGGCTATTTGTGACCATATGCTGTTCACAAATATGTTCATGATGGACTTAAAAAGCCTGCTATCAGTACAGTAAAGTTCTGGAAGACTGGAATTCTTTATTCTGGAATAAAAGAAAGAGGAAAAAATCATAATATTTTCAAGCCACTGCTCCATTAATTAGTGAAAAGGGTATAAGGAAAGTATAACTGATGACACATAAGACATCAAACTCCTGGTCTGATCCAAGAATGTTTAATGTTCCCAGAATAACAAGATTAATTGAATGGCAAACAAGAGATCTTCCTAGGCAATCGAGTAATTCACAGTGTAATTTCATAGAGATAGACAGTAAATAACATCTGCACAACACTCCTTATAGGTGAATCTGGAACAGCCATGTTTTTGCACACTTGTGACTTTGCACAACCATGGTTTGTACATGACAGTGTGAGTAGTCCTCTCTCATTTCACTGACCTTGTACACTTGGCTGCTGCATATTTCTGAGCTGACCCTGGCTGTCTGGTTAGCCCACACACCATTTATCACTTACTTCCTTCATAGCTGGATGGGAGAGAGTCACAAGGGCAAAGGTGTGAAGAACTCAGGGATCAAGATAAAGACATTTGATTAATCAAAAGAAAGAAAAGAAAAACAAACAAACACACAAAACAAAACAAAACATAAAGCAAAGCAAAGGCAATCACTCACAAGCAGACTGATGCCCAGCCACCCTCTGAGGAATGGTTATTTTGAGATACCCCTCCTACTCCCGATTTCATAGCTGAGCATGGTTTTACATGGTCAGTAATGTCCCTTCGGTCATCTTGGGTCAGCTATGTCCCCTGAGCTGTGTCTCCTCCCAGCCTCTTGCCCATCTATTTGCTGGTGAGGCAGAGCAAGACATAGAGAAGTCCTTGAGGATGTGCAGGCACCGCTCGGCAATAGCCTAAACTTGGCTATGCTGTCAGCACTGTTTTGGTCACAAATCCAAAATGCAGCACCATAGATGATGCTATGAATAAAGTTAACTCCCTCCCAGCCAGGTCCTGTACATATGTCAATTTATGTACTAGTATTGAGAAAACAGCTCAGTCAGTATCATTCCTCTGTCTAGCACTGGTAGGTGGATGTTGCTTCCAAACTGATTCCATTTAGTTTTGGAATACCAGGAAGTGATCTAGGACATTGAAATTTTACTTGTACTGGTGAGAGCAGTTGCTAGACAAAAGTATTAGCACAATTGCAAATCCTGTGGAGTGGAAGAGGAGCGTATTTTGTGGCAGGAATATGTTATCACATCCCCACATTCAACAGATTATATATATATATAAAATATATATATATATATGTATATATATAATATATATTATATTATATTATATTATATTATATTATATTATATTATATTATATTATATTATATTATATTATATTATATTATATTATATTATATATATATATGTGGATGTGTGTGCTGCATCTTGTGATTTACTTCAGGACACAGTGGGGTACATTATGCATTATTATATACGGTCCGTGGATGTTAGGAAAGGGCAGCCTAGCTACTGGGCCAAGCCGAAGTGAACTGATCTGTATTGCATGCAGTCTCTGAGTTGACCGGTTCATATAATTATTTATTTATGAGGTTACTGATCTTAGTTTTAGCTGTTGTTTGAACTGCTTATGACATGTAAGACTCATCCTCATTAATAAATGGATTTTCAAACAGCATGAGCTGTCATCACCTAACACTGAAGGAAAGTAGTTTTTGTGAAGTACTTGTTCACACTCACTCACAAAGGTGAAATTTTGAGACATCAAAAGCTGGACGAGGTCATATGGGAACAATGGGGTCACCCATTAGCAAAATAATGTTCTGTTTGCTGTCCTTTTTAACTCCTTATCCAATTAATCCACCCTCTCTACTGTCATCTGCTAGTTTGTGCTCTTGTTTCAGCCAAAAGACTGAAACAGAATGAGACTCATCTTGTCAGGGACCCATTCAGGGAGCTCACAGCATCCATAATCAGTCTAATTCCCATTGAACAAGAATGGTGGGAGAAACCACGTCAACACTACTCCAAAATAAAACTATGGATGTCCCTTATAAATATAGGCCATTGCTGGTTCAAAGAATAGTATTTAGAAAATTGGCAAACTTTTCTTGCCCTCTGCATAGACACTGGAACCTAGACATAGATAGATAAATAATACTGCTTAAACACTGTTTGAGAGGCTATGCTTTTCTAGTTGAAATAAAACACCTAGAAATAATGGAAAATGAAACTAATATGTCAGTATTGACAAGGAATATTATCAGCTCTGGTTAAAATCAATTTCTCCTTCACATATTATATTTTATCTTATTTACAGACCTTTCTGTTGCTCTCATCACGAAATTACCTGCAGTCTTCGTAGACACCAATGAGGTTAGCATCAGACAGCACCTGGGAGACCAGAAAGATAAGTGTCTTCATTTTTCAGATGACAAAATGGAGTCCCAGCCTGCAGAAATGGCTTCTTCCAGATCATAAAGGATAAAAGAAGCTGAACAGAAATCAATCCCTATGACAATATGAGTTGAATTTCATTATTTATGTATTTTTTTCAATTCAATGCCTTCAACTTAACACTCTTTCTTAGAGGTAGATGACACACATAGCCAATGTAAATTGATTTGACTCAACATACATATTAGCTGTTAATAACATTTTAGATCAATAAAGAAAAAAAAAAATCTGTTAATAGAAAAAAAAAAGAAAAAGTAGTGAAAGAAAGTGATACAAAATTTATTTTAACATATTTAAGAATATTTTTATCTTGTTTAATGTTCCAGCTAGAAGTTAATAAATGTCATATTGCTCAAATATGATTTGAATAGACTGTTAATCTCTATTTACCTGTTTTCAAACATATGTTATCTTATATTTATTGTGATTCTGGCATTTTGTTTCTCTATATTTACAGTAGATTTAAATCTTAATTATTCTTCTCTATAGTAGACTTTGTTTGTTTGTTTGTTTTGTTAGTTTGTTTTTATTTTTCTTCCTATTTTTCCCCCCTACACAAGGAAAGAAAAATAATGGCCTAGAACATGCATGCATATGTTAGGTCGAATCAATAACTTTAGTCAAATAATTTCCTCTGGCCTTAAAAAGTGGTATGGTTTCAGATGTTGCCCATGAAGGATAAAAAATTAAAAATGATCCAGAAATAATTAGTTGAGGAGAAAGACAATGAAATGACAACCTAGTGTTAACAATTTTATTTATGGTACGTAAGTGTTATACCATCTCATCCAGCAAGTGTAGTAATCTAAGCAAATTATTCATTAAGAATGAATCAGCACCATTGTTGGGAAAGGAAAAAAAAAAATAAAAAAATAAAAAATTAATGGCCAGTTGGTTTAAAGAGGGATTCTGTGAAAGGAATTGGTCAACTGCCAGAAGCTGTTTGCAATGACAAATTGCTCACAATGAATTGTTTAGAGAGAAAACACTACTTTTTGTTTATGAAACAAATCTGCATGCCAGTCAGTTGTCTTTGAGTATGAAGGATGTTTGCTGTAAGGTCATGAATACAACAATGGTTTGTCTTCCTTAGTACATGCCGTTCATTTCTCTTGAAGCCGTAACTGCCAAATAGCAGTAAAAAGCAGTTAGCAACTCCAGAATTGGTCGAGTTATTGTCACAGAGAAAGGCTGTCTGGCAGTCTTTTCATATCCATCTCTTTCTTCATTGCCAATCCTCCTATATTCAATGGGTAATCTGAAAATATCTGTGTGCAATGACTTCTGGACATTTTCAGGAATTCTAATGATTGTGCTGGATCATTTAAATTCAATAGCCTATCCTCCACAGCTGCGAAGTCTCTCTGAGTGTTTCATTCAAACCATCTAGCAATGAAGTGAAGAAGCAATATGACTGCCAATGTTCCCTTAGAGCTGCTAAGAAATAACCATTAAAATTTGCTTTTAACAGTATTACTTACAACACAGTAATTTACTGAGATATGTGTTGTTCACAGACATTGCAAACAGAGATTGTTTGCACAATATTCAGTAAGGGCAATCAAATTAATGGTTTTGCCAGCACATGTTATTGTAAATGTACTCAAAAGACTGCAATCAATTTTCTTCAGAGCACAAAATACAGCCTATGTCCAGTTGCACAATACCGTGTAACGTTTTATTCTTGCTTACACAGAAAAATTTCCAAGAGCCCATGTTGCATCTCCAGCATTCTCATCGTTGTCCTAGTCTAAAAATAATGTATACCTGCCTGTTCTTTAAAGACAATATTTTCATATATGGTAGAGCTTTAGTGCAGGAAAGTTGCTATGGAAATCTATGATTACATTTTCTGGCTAAAAACCTTCCAGACAGCTCTGTGTCATATCAAACTTTGCATTTCACGCTGTAGCTGCTTACAAGTGTGTTAATATATATCTGATGGGCAAGGGGAATGTTTTGCAGTAAAATCATCTAGATATTTTCCAGCAGAGGGGAAAGGTACTTTCTGTGGTCAGTGACCGATGTTTCAACAAACAGAATACCATACCAGTGAACAAGAGAAATGTAACTCCAATGGATTCAAATGCTTTACACTATATATAAAAAGGGAAAGATCATTGCAGCTGTAATGGTTGTGATATGAATTTGTGAGGGCTCACTCTGCAGTAGACTTTACTGAGCATGAAAATAGAGCACTATAGCTTTCTAAGTTTTCTATCTCCCCACAGTCTGTACAGAAATGGGAGCTGGATACTCATGTACTGATCAGGCAGTAGAGCTGTGCAAGCATCACAAAAAGTAAAACCAATTCAGCACTAAAACAGGCCAAAACAGTCAGATATTAATCTACTGCCATTACCAAGCCAACTGATGAAGTAACTACTTATCAAGCATTGAGTGCTTCAGCAAAGAATCCACCAACACAGTTGTTGAAAAGTCATCATTCTGCTGTACTTTGGGGAAAAAAAATACTTTTTTTTTTTTTTTTTTTTTTTTTTTTGGGGGGGGAGAGGGAGAGGAGAAGGAGGAGGAGGGCAAGGGATGAAGGGTGTTTCCCTTCAAATGTTTTCTTGAAGTCCTTTATCTTCGTATTTACATATTTTAATCCCAGTATACAGAAAATGGAATGCGTGTGGGACACAAAAGCTCACATCTACCTCCAAGCTTGTAGTTTCTTAATGCACAGGTTTCTGCCTCAGTGAGAGCACTAGGACAATAACCAGGTTCATATTTACATTTTGCAATTTTTATATTCCCAAGTTGGTCACATACATAAGCTACTAATACAGGTGTGATTTGACATTTGTAAAAAAGCTGTAATGTAAAGGCTAGATCAGATGTATGAGTGTCATATCTTTGTCTACACCTCTACTCAGGTTCTTGTTGTACTGAAGATTAATACCCAGATGCACCACTTTAATTGTTTGCTCAGCCATGTTTTAAAATTTATCTCTTCAATAAATACATTTTGGTTAAATCTGGTCGTTTTATAGAATCATCATAGAACACAATAACAAAAAATGTTCCTCAATACATTTCAAGAAGCATAACACTGGTAAGTGTACTGGTCTGGTTTAAAAATTGACAAAATCTCTAAGCTCTAAATGTTCACCCACATTTATTTTGTGAAGCTGTTTCCCAGATTGATTCACACTGTCATTCTAGACGAAGTGATGGAGGATATAGAAGATCTTGCATCACAGAATGGTAGTCCCAATTGAACACAAAACACCTCAAAAATGCAAGGCATATCTCTGCTTTGAACCACAACGATAGTAAGTTTTTCTAGTCTTTTGAAAATAAGACAGGTCTTGAAGTTGATAACATTTCCTTTGTTACTGATGAGGTGTTTGTTTGTTTGTTTGTTTTTAAATTGTCTATTATTTAATTATTTATAAAATGTACATCCTGTGCCAAGCTTAGACTGAAAACAACTTATTTGGTAGTGAGCTCTGTCTTATTTAATTATTTATTTTACAGTTTTCATTTAGTTAGAAAGCTCATAGATTACTTAAAAATAGTTGTACCATGAAAAAAAAAAAAAGAAAAAAGGAAGTGTTGTTTTCTCTGAACTAAAAAAAAATGGAGAGCTTTAGGATATTTGTCCCTAACTATTTTGAACATACATGCCATGAGTAACAGAGAAGAGAAATCTTACACTCATTTGCACATGCAACTTAATTTTACTGAAGTCTTTACTTTAAGATCTCTGTACACATCATATTTTTTACAGGTCTAGCAGCCAGCTGCAAACACAACTAACACTGAAAGTTTGAAACATCACACAGCTTTGCTGTGACACATTAGCAGTGTTTATACGAATAACAGAAATTTCATGTAGAACCCACATGTCTCCAGAAATTCTGTGACCTTTGTGCTGACAAAGGTCAACATTAATTATATTCATGATCATTACATCTGAAGTGGACTGTGGATAAGGATATACCTCTTTCTTCTTTTTGGCTTTTTCTTTCTGGTTTTCATAGTCTTTGTTTGTCTGCCTGGCAAACAAACAAACAACCAAACCAAACCAAAACAAAACAAACCAAAACAAAAACACTACCACCAAGCAATAATAAAACAAAACCAAACCAACCAAACAAAACCTTTGGATTCCTTTGTTAGGTGAAATGGACTTTGAGTCTTGCAGGATTGAGCCTTGCTCACAAATATAGGCAGGCATTTGGTTAAAGACCCTGCATTTTGTGAAACTTATCACCTTGCCTTGTCAGGTGAAAATACTGGGGTTATAAGAATGGTTTCTTTCCATTCCAGTGTCTAGGGATTACTAAGTGAGCTGGTATTTTATTTTTTTTGCTCCTCTTCCAAGTACTAATCTCCTTTTCTACAGCTGAGTAATGGCACAGAAGGAAGAATGGCAAAATAGGGGCCCCTGATCTATGTAAATATTATTTTTGTGTCTATTTCATGGTATTTTTGACAGACTCTGCTATAAACAGTTTTCTGCAGGCTTTCTAATTTTGACCACTGTAACTTCTCAGCAAGTCAAATAGGTCTCTGTAAGTAGGGTAGATAAGCATGACAGAGAAAGGGTGTCTATAAACAGAGACAGAAAAATACAAGTTCACATCTGGGTCAGTGAACAATTGCTGGTGTCTGGGAAACAATGTCATTGAACAGCAGCACTTAACACTGCTTTAAAATAAAAAGTGCTCCTGGTTTGATCCAACTCTCATTGAAATCAGAGGGAATCTTTATCCTGATTATAATGGGAGCTGGATAGAAACGTAATCCGAATACCAAGCTGATTACATCCTTAATAGGTTCCACAAATCTAGCTATTTATTAGAAACATGGACTACTACATAAAATATCACCTGGAAATCAGAGTGCCTTTGGACCAAAGGGAAAATAAATAAATAAATAAATAAATAAACATTAAAAAAGGAAGAAACAGAAATGTGTGAAAATAGTTTGCCATTGGCAGAAGAGTTGAGTGAACTTACTAGTATTCTGTTATATGAACACCTGCAAAAATGTTGAAAGGGGTTTTTCTGTTCCTACTTTGCATTCAAAAAAAATGGTATGCAAATGAAAAATAAAGCATTAAATACGCTCCAACATTTTTAATTTCAGAATTAAGGGTGGTTTTGCATTGGCACAGAGTTAAGAGCACCGAACTGGCAAATATTGGTAAACATTTGAAACGTGCTTGTACAAGTGCTTGTTTGCACCTGGTGGGTGTGTAAAGCACAGAGCTTTGCAGATGTGCTATATCTCCTGTTACAGCAAACTTTGAATAGAAGATCTTATTTCCAAATTCTGCCCCACCTTCCAGGGTAAATGCAGATGGAAATGCTGATTTCATAAGATAAGGAATGTAGTAGGTTGACATCACTTTTGGCTGGCAAACCTTTTCAAAACTTCTTTGCCAAAACACTTCAACTGCATTTAAAACTGGAGAAATGTCCTCAGAGTACCTAGAAATGCCAGCTCAACCCACCAGCAAGCCTCATCGCTGAGTGGAAGGTGTGGGAGACACAGGCTGCCCTGCCCAGACATGGGCTGTTGATGCCTTCCTGCCCAAAAGCAGCACATTAGGAGCTCCAGGGCATCACCAGTCCATCTGTAATTGGGGGAATTCTTAGATGCAGAAGTCAGCAAGAAATATGAGTTTCTAGACACATCACTGATGGATTAGCTGCACCTACAGCGATGACCCATCTGCTTCTGGCAGATTAAACTTTGCAATCACTTTACCTCATTGAAGTATTTGATGTTTTTCACACATTCTTCCATTTTTTTCCTGTCACTATTCTAGTGTATTAATTACAAAACTAGCCATTATGTCATTGATCCTTCTGAGGTTTCATTACTGTGAATAAAAAATAAACAATTTTTACCCCAAAGAAAGTAACCAAGAGAAAATATATTGTGGCTGGAGAAACCCTGACAGAAAGACAGATGACCAAATACTGAAAAAGGAAACACAAGGCCTTCAGGAAAGTACCTGAGGAGAAGCAAGACCAGAAACGATCTGATACACAGACTAACAGGAGGAAAAATAAAAAGCCTGAGGATTTACTAAATGCTCAAATCTTTTAAGTCTTAGACTCCAGTTTCTGGATGCATAGGTACCTAGCTCTCTGGCTTTGTGCTTACTTTTCTTAAAATTTAAAAATAGATGTTTATAAGGGCAATCTTAAGATGATTATTCCTCCAGTTACTTTTTAGCAATTAAATCAGATAATGCATGAATATTTCAAATGTATTTTAGCCATTCAGATTACTTACTGCCTGGTAGGTTTTCTATTTCTCTCTGTGTTAGGTTATCTTGATAGCATAATTAAGATGTTTAAAACTTTTCATTAAAGCTTCTTGGTATATTTAAAATTTAATTAAATCATAGCAATTTTTCAGCTTTCATTAGATCCCTTTAAAGAAGCGGCAGAGTATTGCTATATAAACTATATATACTCCATGATAACTGTTTTGTTCTATTGCTTAATGAAAAGGAAATAAAGCCTCACAGAGATGCCTTAGATCATAACATTTCTGCCTGTTTCTGTCTTAAAAAAAAAAAAAAAAAAAAAAAAAAAAAAAAAGTAATTTTATTCCACATTTCAAATTATATTACAGCTGAAAAAATCAGAATGGTTATATGATGAGCTATAAAGCTAAAATGGAATCATGTAACTTGCCAAAAGTCAGGTACCACATAATCAGATCGCTCTGTGGGTATGTGTGCTTGCAAAAGTTATTCTGAGTGTTGTTAACTTTTAGTTCACCTTTATTTAAACATGATTTGACCTTCTCCACTACTCAGTTGAGTCTGGTTTTCCGAAGTTGTAAGTTGTCCAAGAATCTGTCATTTATCAATGTTAATAACTGTGACATGAAATCCTGGCTCACTGGAAAACAGTAGGGCTTTCCCATTACTTTCAGAGCAAAAGTCTAATACAACTCATAGACTTACTGCAGAAAACCCATCCTGCCCCATGCTGAGCTTAGTCAACTGACTGTAATGCTGAGAACAATTTACCTGGTGACAGCTTTGGCAAATCAAGAAGCACAAGAAAGAGAGGAGAAGGAAGAATATCCTCACATGTGGAGTACTCAAATGTGGAGCTACATAAAGAACTTTTAAAGTTAACAGACAAATTTTATTTTCTTAAGCGAAGAGTAATAAGTGTAATAGTTTTCTTTTTGGTTGGCATGTAAATACTTCCAACAAGATAAAGTCTCATTGTTCCTGTCCTACAGAGCTTGCACCTAAAATTTATGTAACAGTAGAATGTAATAGATTAATCAATCTTTTATTTTCAATAACGTTCTGTAAATTTCTTCTTCTTCTCTCTCTCTCTCTTTTTTTTTTTTTTTTTTTTTTTTTTTTTTTTTTTTCTCCCTATTGAAAATTGAATGACATGTCTTTCTAGGAGTGAATACTGTCATGAGCCTAAGATGTTACTTTGGCTGGGTGGAAAAGCAGGCTTCAAGATTTACAGCTGACAGAGAAACAGCACACAAGGAGAATGAGCAGTTTTCCAAAGGTCAAAGCATAGCCATGAGCTGAACCCAGATTTCTGAGTCCCATGTATATGTAAACTGTAACACCATCAATTTATAATAGTCCCAAAATTAATTACTTTAACTTCAGCTTCTAAGACATTCAGAGCCATCCCGTGGCTTTGGTAAAAGTTATTGTATCTGACTTCTCAAGAGCTGACCTTGAACTATAAAAATAAAATGGGCAGGGATCACTAGGTGCTCAGTGCAATTTTTTACTTCCACTTATTGCATTTGGAAACATCATTATTTATCTCACAAGTTAAGTGAAATAATACTTTTTGTGAGCTCTCAATCATTCCCTTTCAGATTACTATTCTGATTTACAAATTAAAAAGCTATTTTTTTTCAACCACGAACTAATACCAGTAGACTAAATATTTTATGTTGTTGTTACTGTTTTACCAGTTCTGTAGTTTGCCAGTATAATCTCTTCTTTGGCTGTCTGTTATTATTCGGTAATGTTAAAAAAGAATCCACACAAGGAAATGTCTCTGTAGTACATAACCATGTTCAGTTTCTATTATTGTTTGAAACATGCAACTCAAGTTCAAGTGGGGTTTTGCAACCAGACAGAAATCTTAGAGCTCAAAATGAACTCTATCTAACCCAGGACCTTTCTGCCTCTCGCTTTCTCACTCTTTCTTTTTCTCTCCACGAAGCCCAAAGCCAGATAACACTTTCCTGCTGCGAATGTTTTAAAGTCACCCAACAGCCCTGGCAAATGAGAGAGCTGTCATAGTTTTCGGATGAGAAAATCATCTGCAGCTCGCACAGATCTATGAGCTGATAGGAGTTAATTGACAGCTTGCAGGATTTGGTCTCCAGGCAGAGTTAGAGGGAATGGGAGCCCTGTGGGTTTCATCTGGGCAGAGATAAAGCAGGTTTTTATTCAGAGCTCATGGAGAGAGCATAATTAACCTTTTAGAAGTTTTAAGAATGATCAAATTGTTATTCATTTTTGCAAATGAGAAAAGAGATCTTCTTTCTCTGCTAGGAAAATGCCAGTGCAGATTTCAAGGTCACTTGATGATTTCCTTTGACTGAAAAAATGGAAATTGGAAAACAAACAAACAAAAAGAACACATAAAATATGAAGATTGATAAATATCAACATAAAATCATGCATCATTTGGGATGTGAAATGAACAAATGTTTTGTAACGTGATATACTTCAGCTACAATTTACTGTGTGTTCACATTAGCCTGCTGGACTGCACAGGTGATTATGGTTTCTATAGTTATTTTAAATAAGGATATTGGCATAAGCAGCTGTCTTTTATGTTGCTGATATTACATATATATACATACATATATATATTAATTCTTAAAGAGAAAATGGACCATCATAAGTTAAGTGGCTTGGTTTTCAAGATGTGTGGCAAAATATTTTCAAATGCTGCAGATTCCTAGGATGATCATATTAGCATAGAGTAGGAGTACTTAACCCGTTTTTCCTGTAAATCAGAAATAAATATTCCTTAAGTCACTTTAACCATTAACACAAACTAACAAACAAACAAAACAGATAATAACAGAAAGTCACAGAATCATAGAATCACAGAAAATCCTAAATTGGAAGGGATTCCAACAGGATCATCAAGGATCATCAAGTCCAACTCCTGGCTCCACATAGAACCACTCAAAACCCAGACCTTGTGTCTAAGAGCATTGTCCAAATGCTTCTTGAACTCCAGCAGCCTCAATGCTGTGACTACTGCCCTGGGTAGCCTGTCACAGTACCCGGCCACCTCTGGGTGCAGAACCTTTTCCTATGACCCAGCCTGACCATCCCCCGTCCCAGCTCCATGCCGTTCCCTCGGGTCCTGTTGCTGTCCCCAGAGAGCAGAGCTCAGCACCCGCCCCTCCGCTCCCCTCGTGAGGGAGCTGCAGGCCACCATGAGGCCTCCCCTCAGCCTGCTCTGCTCGGGGCTGAGCAAACCAAGGGACCTCAGCCAGTTCTTTTACGTCTTCCTCTCTAGACCCTTCACCAGCTTCATAGCCCTCCTTTGAACATTCTGTAACAGCTTTATATCTTTTTTGTTTATTTGTTTGTTTGTTTTTTGTTTGTTTTAATGTTTTGTCCAAACATGCACATAGTGCTCGAGGTGAGACACAGAGCAAAGCGGGACAGCCCCTTCTCCCGACCAGCTGACAGTGTTGGGACTGATGCAGCCCAGAGTACAGTTAGCCCTTCTGGCTGCCAGGGCATGTTGATGGCTCATGGTCAACTTGCTGTCAACCAGAACCCCCAGATGCCTTTTCCTGTGTCTACTCTCCAGACTCTTGTCTCCCAGTCTGTATGTGGAGCCAGGGCTGACCCATACCTGGTGCCGAATCCAGCACTTGCTCTTATTACACTTCGTGCTGCTGGGAATTGCCCACTGCCACAATTTGTCACGATCTCTTTGTCTCTTTGTTTTTTGATGGAAAAACAAAACCCTCAGATTTTCTGTTATTGACCTAACAAAGGCTTTCATTAAATGTAGACTAATATATCCATGCTTCAGTTTCTGTTTGACTAAGTTTCACTCTTCTAATTGCAAAAGGATAACATCTTTCCTCCTTCTGTTGTTTGTAGTATATATATAACTTCTAGAGCAACAAGAAGAACAGAGAATCACCCGGAAAAGAAAATAAAAAATCTAGACTCTAGTGTTACATAGAGGCAACATTACCAGGGGTGGTGCCCCGCTAGACCTTCTCTTCACAAACAGAGGAGGACTGTTGGAGGATATGGTTGTTGGAAGCTGTCTTGGGCAGAGTGACCACGAAATGGTGGAGTTCTTTTTTCTTGGTGAGGCCAGGAACTGGACCAGTAAAACCGCTGTATTGGACTTCCGGAGGGCTGACTTTGAGCTGTTGGTAGAGTGCCTTGGGAGGCACTTCTGAAGGGCAGAGGAGTCCAGGAAGTCTGGGCGCTTTTCAAGAGGGAAATATTAATGGCACAGGAGCGGTCTGTCCCCACGTGCCCAAAGACGAGCCGGCATGGAAGAAGACTGGCCTGGCTCAACAGAGAGTTGCAGCTTGAGTTCAGGAGAAAAAAGAGGGTTTATAATCTTAGGAAAAAAGGGTGGGCCACTGAGGAGGACTATAAGGAGGTAATGAGGCTGTGTATGGACAAAATTAGAAAGGCCAAAGCTTATCTGGAGCTCAATCTGGCTACTGCTGTTAAAGACAACAAAAAATCTTTTTACAAATACATCAATGCAAAATGGTGGACTAAGGAGAATCTCCGTCCTTTACTGGATGCGGGGGGAAACTTAGTTACAAAAGATGAGGAAAAGGCGGAGGTGCTCAATGCCTTCTTTGCCTCAGTCTTTAGCGGCAATACCGGTTGTTCTCTGGATACCCAGTACCCTGAGCTGGTGGAAGGGGATGGGGAGCAGGATGTGGCCCTCACTATCCACGAAGAACTGGTTGGTGACCTGGTACGGCACTTGGATGTGCACAAGTCGATGGGGCCAGATGGGATCCACCTGAGGAAACTGAGAGAACTGGCGGAGGAGCTGGCCAAGCCGCTTCCCATCATTTATCACCATCCTGGCCATCAGAGGAGGTCCCAGGTGACTGGCGGCTAGCAAATGTGACGCCCATCTACAAGAAGGGCCGGAGGGCAGACCTGGGGAACTATAGGCCTGTCAGTTTGACCTCAGTGTCAGGGAAGCTCATGGAGCAGATTATCTTGAGAGTCATCATGCGGCACTTGCAGGGGAAGCAGGCGATCAGGCCCAGTCAGCATGGCTTTATGAAAGGCAGATCCTGCTTGACGAACCTGATCTCCTTCTATGACAGAGTGACGCGCTGGGTGGATGAGGGAAAGGCTGTGGATGTGGTCTACCTGTAAGCAAGGTGTCTTCAGCAAGGCTTTTGACACCGTTTCTCACAGCATTCTCCTCAAGAAACTGGCTGCTCTTGGCTTGGACTGGCGCACGCTTCTTTGGGTTAGAAACTGGCTGGATAGCCGGGCCCAAAGAGTCGTGGTAAACGGAGTCAAATCCAGTTGGAGGCTGGTCACTAGTGGCATTCCCCAGGGCTCGGTGCTGGGGCCGGTCCTCTTTAATATCTTCATTGATGATCTGGACGAGGGCATTGAGTGCACCCTCAGTAAGTTCACAGATGACACCAAGTTAGGTGCGTGTGTCGATCTGCTCAAGGGAAGGAAGGCTCTTCAGGAGGATCTGGATAGGCTGCACTGATGGGCTGAGGTCAACTGCATGAAGTTCAACAAGGCCAAGTGCCGGGTCCTGCACCTGGGGTGCAATAACCCCAAGCAGAGCTACAGGCTGGGAGATGAGTGGTTGGAGAGCTGCCAGGCAGAGAAGGACCTGGGAGTATTGGTTGATAGTCAGCTGAATATGAGCCAGCAGTGTGCCCAGGTGGCCAAGAAGGCCAACAGCATCCTGGCTTGCATAAGAAGCAGTGTGGCCAGCAGGGCTAGGGAAGTGATCGTCCCCCTGTACTCGGCTCTAGTGAGGCCGCACCTCGAGTACTGTGTTCAGTTTTGGGCCCCTCAGTGCAAGAAGGACATCGAGGTGCTTGAGAGAGTCCAGAGAAGGGTGACGAAGCTGGTGAGGGGCCTGGAGAACAAGTCCTACGAGGAGCGGCTGAGGGAGCTGGGCTTGTTCAGCCTGGAGAAAAGGAGGCTCAGGGGCGACCTTATTGTTCTCTACAGGTACCTTAAAGGAGGCTGTAGCGAGGTGGGGGTTGGTCTGTTCTCCCACATGCCTGGTGACAGGATGAGGGGGAATGGGCTTAAGTTGCGCCAGGGGAGTTTTAGGTTGGATGTTAGGAAGAACTTCTTTACCAAAAGAGTTGTTAGACATTGGAACAGGCTGCCCAGGGAAGTGGTAGAGTCACCATCCCTGGAAGTCTTTAAAAGGCATTTAGATGTAGAGCTTAGTGATATGGTTTAGTGGGGACTGTTAGCGTTAGGTCAGAGGTTGGACTCGATGATCTTGAGGTCTCTTCCAACCTAGAAATTCTGTGATTCTGTAACATGGCAATGAGCAACCACAAACAAGACTGTCAATACATCCATTCTTCCTATCTAAGTTGTAGGTTTTATGATGCTCCCTTAGTTCCAGTGTTTTGGAACACACTTCTTTGTCCAACCCTTCATGGTGTTGCTGATCTCTACCTACATTATCCTTCTTTTCCTTTTTATCTGCTCTCTTGCACTCTCACTCTTTCCCCACATGACACTAGACTTTTTAGACCTGAGTACCACACAGTATGATCAAAGTCATTGCAGTGCTTCACATCCTCTTCTCTGGTGCGGTGGCTCTTAGTGAACTCCAGCAACTCTAGCCACTGGAGTTTTGCTGCTACAATAGCAAAATAAACTACAGATTGCAAGAGTGCCTTCTGTAGGTGGGTTCCTAGCCTTTATTCTGTAGCTGATTGCCGTAGGATGTGCTCTCTGCCTCTGTTATTTTTTCCTGGATGGAAATAAATGCTATAATTGTGGAAATTTTTGACACACTGTTTTAATAACAGCCTTGTAAATAAATTTACTGCTTAACGAAATCAGCTAAGGGAATGAGGGATCACAGACTTTGCAATGAGACTTTAAAGAACACTTTCCGTTAGCTCACAAAGATTATCTTATCTTGTTTTGCTTGAAGTAAATCCTTACTATTACAGTACATGAGGGAAAGACTGTTTTTGCTTCCTAAAATCCACATGTGAGGATAAGGCGTTCTTGGCATGTTTTTGTTTATGTTACCCGCTCCTTATCATTATTTTTTCCCCCTCTCCTAAGTTCTTTTGTCTTTTTTATTTAAGCAGGCTGAATGGTAAGCTGATATCCTTGGTAAAGCTCAAAAAAGTGCTGACACTGTGGCTGTCTTGAGCTACTTCTTAATTCTTGAAATATATTTAGGTAAGGCAGGATAAAGAAGTCATAAATAACTATTTCTCTTTCTCTCTCTCTCTCTCTCTTTCCTTTTTTTTTTTTTTTTTTTTTTTTTTTTTTTGGCATTGTAGTTACTGTGCTATTGACTTTATTAATAAAGAATGCAGAGGGTTAGGCTATGAAAAGCTGCTTTTTCAAATCTCAGTAACCTAAAATTCATAGCTGCACTCCTCACCCAAATGAATGGAAAAGCTCTATATGATTTATCTTAAAACATCCATGTTTTCTGTTCCAGTTAGGCACAACCTCCCTTCTCAGAAAACAACACAAGTCTCCCCACTTATGTACCACAACCCCCTGTTAGTAGATGGAAATCATAATGCTCCACCACAGGAATGTTAGTAGCTTTTCAGTTGGAGTGCAAGCTAGTCCCTAAAAGGAGAATACTTCTGATGGGACTCTAGAAGGTTCTCCAGGTAAATCTTTTTATTGCTATGAATTATTCATACTCATATAATGGGTACCAGCAAACAGAAAGACTTTCATTAAGAACACTGCCAGACAGCTAAATGTTCACCTATACATTTTAGCCTACAACCCATACAGTTTTACCAAATGTGTCTGTCTTATCAGTTTCAAAAAAGTAATAATGAGCTAGCTTATATCTTCAAACTTGCAGCATGTCTTTTGGTTTTTCATTCCAGAAAACTTATTTAGTTTTTACAATATGAAAATTATAGACACAGTGACATTTAAACCTTTGCTTTTCATAGCATTTCACACTTACACCATTTTAAAAGACAGCTATTAACATTTACAAAAATCTTTCAGAGACCAAATGTTCTAACATGCAGAATTCCAATTATACTGTGTAAGAGGGTTATCGACTATTCTTCTACAAGAATACTTTGAAGTGCTTGGTATTAAACCAAGAGCTAAAATGTCAGTTGCACATAGACAATAAATTAAGGTTTATAAAACCATGTAAGATTTATTTAATATTACAATTTTGACCTTTAGACTGCCTTAACCATAGCTTGCTTAAGTTTTCCTCTCTTGCCTTCCTTCTTTATCTGCCTAATCTTACTTGAATGTTAAACAAAGGTTGTGATGTCAGTTATGCAAAGTAATATAAACCATTCATACTATTAGTACTTTCTTCCAAATGTTGTAACACAGTCACATAAACCATGTTTAATTTTTCGGCAGAGATGTTTTCTGAATTGCCCAGGGAGTTCAATGAGCAGCATTTGTAGGGTTGCCAAGCCACAGCTGTTTAATTTTCAGGTTTTCATTACAAATATCCCAAACTTTCAATGAAATGCAAAACTAAAAACACAAATGCAAGCAATCTCTCATAACCTACCAACAGACCCTGAGAGTAAAAGCAGCCAATTCAAAAGAGAAGTGGAAATAACAGAAGAGGACTTTTGTGTTGAAGGAAGAAAACAATGCTTGCTGCAAACAGGTCTAAGTGAATGTCATTTTAAAACACATTTCAGCTCAGTTCACAGTACATAAAATATTATCCTGGAAAATAAGGGATGAATTAAGCATTTTTGTGGGATTCACACCAAGGAGACTTGCTCTCTCCAGATAAAGAAGCTCCTGCCAGAAGCTAAGTAGCTAACCTAGTTTTTCCATCTCTCATTTCAGAGGTATTATTGATTAGTAACGACCAGAAAAGCCAGGAAAGCAATCAGGTGTGGAAATAAATGCTGAAGAATCTACAAATAATGTCTGCACTTACCACTGAGGAAGCATGTACTAAAAGGTATAGCAATACCTTTTAGAATACCCAAGAAAACTGAGGAATGTTCAGACACTGCATGTGGAAGTTAGAAACTTAACTTAATGATGATTTTTCCTTGAAGAACAAGGTAAGTGGTGCTGAGGAGAGTTCATAGAGGAAAACATGCTAGGCTTGCAGATGTCATGAAGGAAATGGAAGAAGCAAATGTAGAAAACTGCATTGAAACTCTTCTCTAAATAATATTCTGCCATGAGCTGAGCTGTGAGACCCAGATGACTGCAAGGGCACAAAAATTGCCAGTGCAGAGTCACCACATAGGAGCTTTCCCTAGACATTTTTCATCAGATGTCTCAACTACAGAGATAAGGTTAAAATGTTGAGATTGACTGGACAAAGATCAGAAATTAAATTCAACTCCATGTTCATTTCATTCAATCCAGGCTGTAGTTTAAAGATCCAAAGAGGTCACTGTTATTTTCTGAAATTTGAAGAAAGTCCTCAGAGATCAAAATGTTCACTATGTCACAGCATGTTCCTTTTTCTGAAGTTGAGAGGTGAGTTCCAATAAATGGGAACACTCCATTTTCTAACTTTACCTGAAAGCAGCTTAAAATTTCAGCTTTGCCAAAGCCACAAAATTATTTCTTCCAGCTCACCTTGAGAGCAAGGATTTCAAAACATCTTGTTTTTTGTTTGTTTTCACTACAGTCAAATATCTGAATAATTATGCAGAAAAAGATAATGTTATTACAAGATAATGTATTTTTCATGTGGTGTGGATGACAACATTGAAAATATAAAGTAGGTATATTTGTTTGTTTGTTTGTTGTTTGTTTGTTTTCTGATATCAAGCCTTGGTGAAGGTATACATGACTGGTAACTATTTTGCTTCCTTAATATCAACACCAAAAAAGCCCCATGTCAAATTCTTAGCTGTAATTTGATCTGGAGACTGCTCAGCTCATCCAATTATGCAGCCCCACAAATCATGTACTGAATCTACCTTTTCTAACACTTTCCAGTTTCTCAAATTATTTGTCTCTCTCTCTCTTTTTTTTTATTTATTTTTTTTCACCTTCTTCTCCTCTTTTGTGGTTACCCAAGAAACAGTGTTTCTGGGAAGAGCTCAGACATCACAGGAGAGTGTTGCATTGCCTTCTCCCATAAATCTTCACTTGGCCCACACAAGCCTCTGTTTTAATTCACATTCTCAAAGTTCGTTCTGCCTTTCAGCAGTTTCCAGCATCCAGAAGGGCCCCTTTGCTTTCCATTCCTCTATAATCCCCAGCAATTTCATTGTTCTGTTAACAGACAGATAAATAACTGTACTGAAATGGCAAATCTTAAATCACTGCACAGGTTGAGGATTTTTTTTCAGTACAGCTGAAGATTTTCCTTTAATGTTGCTTTCAGGCAACACTCCCTCAGGATTTTTATCTCTCTCAATGCATAGCACAAAACATAGACTCCTGCTATACAAGTTTGTCATAATACGAGATGCAGAATTTCTGATGTCATGTAAAGGAAAATTAAAAGTCAGATCATAATAGTTTGAATGAAATGAGTTTTCTGTGAAGAGTCATTGCATGCCGTCTAGCACTAAAATTGGTAGCAATTATTCTAAGGGTCAAGGTCCCAGAGAACAGTCATCTCAAAACAATACAATGGGCAACTTCTCCCAGAACAGTGCAACACCCAGCAGAGAGGCAATATTAGGGAGCTGCAGGAGAGGCAAGAGAGTGAAAAGGTTTATGTTATTGATTGCAGAAAAGAGGAGCCTTCAGTCACATATCAAATCAATCAACTACTCTATTTTGGTCTAGTACATTATTTGTTCACTACTTTTAGTAGTGCCTTTAATTGTATGCAGTATGATGAGTTTTGCAGACTTTTTGAAAAGTCCACGACATTAAATCTGGATACCTAACAGTTAAGTCTTTACTTTTTTACTTTTTTTTTTTTTTTTTCCTTTTATGTTTCCTCTCTATCTTCTCCTCCCTCCTCTTCCCCTGCCCCTGACCAGTGCTATATAAACGGGGTGAGGGCACTCAATCAACTTTATTGAGCCACAGCAGTATCCATACCTCTCAAGTGTCTAGATTTTATTGGAAAGTCCACCACTTACAGGAATTTGAATTATGGGCTACGTGGTGTTTTCATGTTTTGTTCCAGTCTTTACTCTGTGACCACTGAAGTTGCAAGCAGGCATCTGTAAAGAAATGCAGACAGATTCCTGTAAGTTAATTTTACTGCACTGACTCAAATACCGTGCAAATATTTGCTGCCACCTGGAACCAATATTGATTTAAAGAAGAAGAAAAAAAAAAAAAAAAAAAAAAGAAAAAAAAAAAAAGAGAAAGAAAACAATAAGCTAATCAATATAATTTATATATTCAACATCACCACTTCCAGCTTTTCTTAGTGTATATTGGGCTTGTGAAGGCTCTACGGTGCATTCTGGAATGGTGTAAGTATAAGGCCAAATTCATTAGAATTGGGATTTATATACACTGCAACACTAAATAAGATAATGATTAATGCTACTGAAAATTGTGGGATAAAAGAACTTGAGGTTTTTACTGTCATTTAATATGTATGGTTATTACATGAATTTTAAAGTCTTCTCTCATTCACCCTAGTATGTTTAGCTGCATACTGAGCTAAATAAATAAGTGAAAGAAACCATTTTCATGTGGGACATTATAACTTTCCATTCAGTATGTGGTGCATTGTTAAACATTAAAGAACAGCTCTGTTTCCTGGATGTTAATGAGGATGTTGTTTGATTTAAATGGCACTACCACCAAAGATCCTTATGATAACCATATGCTTTAGACTTTCCTCATATAAATCCTAGGACTGGAAGTCACCAGTAGAACTCCCTATGTCTTTTCAAACTGCATTTTTAACAGCAGTACATCCTTGATTACAAATGTAAGTTGTAAATTGGATTGTAATTCATTAACATTAATTTTTGGCACCATCTGATAACATTTTCTTTCAGTGCTATTAAAAAGAAGGTGGCTATATGGACAGAATGAAGATAGAATGAAGAAAGTGGATTCAGCAAAAGGCATTTTGTGTAGATGGAAGCTTCTCTTAATTAGTGTGGTATGTAAAGAGCAGGATACAGGTAACTGATATTATTTTGGCTGTTAAAGCCCTATTTTCTTATCCTGTACATGTGAATTGCACCTGCTGTGCAAGTGCAATTGAGGTGGTTGCATATATGAATGAAATGAGCAGTTGAAGCAAGTGTGCTCATATTTTGAGTACAGACTTTGGTTTTGTATCTTTAAATCTCTAGACCACCAGCTGTCTGTCAGAACTGCTCCTTCCATCATCTACTTTGATCAGATAAAAAAATGAAACTGTGTGGCACAACAATACATAAGAGTTTGGAGCTAATCTCTGGGTCATTAATGAATACTCTCTCTCTTTAATGTCAGGCCTCCAGCCCTAGCACACAAGATGAAGAACATTTCATTTAAAGAAATTGCGGGGTAGGAGTAGTCAGAGAAAATATAACCATGCTTCAACTATTCCTTAGGGCTACCTGGGAGCCATGACCTGACTGAGTGTCATATTATCTGGCCTCGAGAATCTTTCCTGTTTTAAGTGATCTGTGTACCACATGCAATGCAGACACCCACTCAGCCATTCGTGACAAACACTGTCATACAGCACTCATATTATTCTAATAGTGAAATAGAAAGTATGTTCCAACCATGAAAGTAATTAATATCAAAGAGAGATTTAAGATACTGAACAATTCAGAGTGTGCATATACCACTTTTCATCTACTGCTATATAGCACATGATTGCCCTCAGATGAAGTGTTCCCTCCTGCAGTAAGTGGAACTGAAGCCACAAAGTTGTCCCTTTCAAGATCACTGTATGTCCTTGTAAAATGTGCCCATCATATCACCAGAACTGGACTGCTTTTAGAAAAGATGGCCACCTGCTACATCTGATGGACCCTCCAGAAGAGTCTGGAGAGAATTTGTTGAGAAGGGGATGAAAAGACAAGCATACTCTTGGGCCATTAGTGTTGGGAGGACATGGAGATGAACTCTAAAATAAAATACAAAAATGAGGTGCAGGAAATGTGGAGAATGGACAGGAAAGTTGAGGGTGTAGAGCTGTTAAGGACATGCAGTAGTAGTAGTGCCTCTGAGAACACGGCCAAGAAATGTTAAAGGTAAAGGAATAAGGTAAATACAGAGGTAGAGACCATGTAGCTGGTCGAGTAGCTTTGGTACAGCAGGAAGGATTAATACAGTGAAGCATGGTAGTAAATGTAGAGGGTAAGGAATCAAACACAGAGGAAAAAGAGGAAGAAAGAATTTTCCTCCAGGACATGGGATAGGATAGAATAATGCTGTTCCTAACAACCATGTCATGGGACCACACTCCTGAGTGGCTTTTGAGTACTAAAAAGGCTTTCATATAAAGTCTGTTATTTAAATAGGAAAAAAAAAAATCTGAAAATAAATGAAAAAGAACAGTGAAACTTTCACTAAGCAGACACCTGCTGTAGCAGCTGAGCTAGGAGTCAGCTCTCTCATGGTTGTGACAAGGGTTTTCACTGTGCTTAGCTTGGAGTTATGCCAGGCACGGACCATGCAGCCCTACTTTCATAGAGAAACCAAAGAGATTTTAATGATTATGAATGACTGGAACATCAGGTTTCTACCCAACACAAATGACATTGTAATAACAGGTATGAGAGGATGATAAAAGCTGAACATCAGATTTTTTTTTTTTTTAATACAATAAGGTGTGTGGTTTCTTTAGGACTTTTTGTCCTCTGCATTTTTTTGATAGGTGTAAAAAATAAAAATAAAAATAAAAATAAAAATAAAAATAAAAATAAAAATAAAAATAAAAAATAAAAGGAAAAAAAAAAAAAGGAAAAAAAAGTGGATTGAAAGTTAACTGCTAGTAATCAGAAATAAAACCACAATGCAATCTCCTGCTTGTCTGTCTTCATTCTAAAGTAATTTATCTAAAAATGCATCACTTTGTACATACGGTAAGCTGGGATGAGTTCATTCGAGTGCTTTTCAAGTACACTGTAATTGTACATTTCTCTGCTGTAAAAGGCCAACAGAAAATTGGACACAGTATACAAAACAGATTTTTTTTTCCTTTTTATTTTTTATTTTTTAACCCACTTTCAGGACTGGATACTGCATAAACAAGATAAAGTGGAGTGAAAATCACTTAACATCAGATTTGTGCATTCTGCTTCAGAAGCAGCTTTTTCAACTCATGTTTGTATTTATAGAACCACTGTTGCACCAGACCCTTTAGTGAGCTGTAACTGAGAGCAGATTCAAGGGGAACATAAAGTACTTTTAAAAAATTCAACCCAGGAACCAAAAGTATTTGATTTTTTATTGGCAGAGTGTGGTTGTTGTAAAGAGAAATGAAATACAGTGACTCGTCATTGTTGAGTGTAACTGTAGATGCATCTAGCTTAAACTGGGTTCAGATAAATCTTGGAGTATGTTATGCATTACAATCAATTTCAGGTCAGATAAATGTATGTGCACATGCATACATTTGTGATTTCACAATATTTAACATTTTTCCTGTATATTTTAATTTTCCTCTTTGAAAGGATGCTTTTTATTTTTAGCAGGCACACTGAAATTCTTGTACTGCTAAGTATCTTTTTTTTTTTTACAAACAGGTTATTTCTGGAGGATTTTTCTATTTTGCATGCACACAGATAATACCATCAAAATAATGCACACATATACCTCCTTTCTAACTGGAAGAATATAATTTTGTATAAATCATTTAATTTGTTCAGTGCTGGGCTATACAACAAGATACTTTAGGCTATGCAAAACACTGGACCGGAGCTACATTTAGTCATGGTATGGCAAATCCACTTATGAGTCCTCTGAGACAAGCTGGTGGGCTAGAATAACAGCTCCATTATTTAGAGTTTCATGTCTATCACCCTCCTTATTAGCATAGTTTTGAGTGGTGTTAGATTTTGGTGTGCATCCTCCTACTAACTTTTTATCAAATTACTTTGCAATGTTTATTTAGATGGCTATCACTTAGATCAAGCATGTCAAATCCTAAAAATGTAACTTTTTCAGTAACAAGAAAATTTTCAGTGAATTGATTTAGCATCTAACTTCAACACGGAATTGGAATCACCTCAGAAACAGGAGGTTTTGAAAGTGTTTTTACAGGAATGATATACCGAGCTTAATCAACAGAGAACTGTGTAAAGTGTTTCAGTGGTTTCAGTGGATTTTGGATCAAGACTAAGGTCTCATCTTTGAAAAGTACTTAAATTCTTGAGTACATCTGTGCCTCTTCAACAAAAAGCATTTAAGTACATAGGCCAGCAACTCTTGGTTCATGAAGGTTAAGTAGTCTTGTAGATGATTTTCTGATCAAATATTTAACGTTGACAAAAATATCCAGCTTTATGTATCACAAATACAAATGTCACCATTTGTATAGCC
Organism: Aythya marila; assembly: GCF_965140915.1. NCBI lineage: Eukaryota > Metazoa > Chordata > Aves > Anseriformes > Anatidae > Aythya > Aythya marila. Next base: position 64,267,200 of record NC_139080.1, on the reverse strand, counting down.
TGCTGTATATCATAGAATGGCTTAGGTTGGAAGGGACTTTAAAGTGCATCTAATTTCAAGCCTCCTGCATAGACAGGGAGTCCTTCCAATAGACCAGGTTGCTCAATACATGTATGCTAGAACAAATGAAATGATAGAATAAAACATATATATGTTTTCCCCTGAGTTTAAGAGAACATTTTGATTCAAAGCTGGTTTGCTTTCATCAAATCTATTCAGATCATTAACACGTCATAGAAATATTAGTGTACTGGCTGTCACTCTCTAGTTCATAAGCAATGCATGTCACACCTTACTCTTCACAGAGCTCAGGGTTTATTGGTTGGTTGGTTGGTTGTTGTTGGTTTCTGTAATGACTTCAGGACTGGTTCTACCCAACCAATTGGTATGTTAATATTTGAAAGTTAGAAAACAAACAAACAAACAAACAAAAAACAAGCAGCAAACAAATGTAAATCTTGTAAATGTAAATACATCAAGTCTTGTATTTTGGCTTCACTAACATTAACCTTTGACTACCCACTTGTTATATGCACATGATGTGAGACCTGGTGTAGGTGTGCATATGTGTGGAACAGGACAGTAGCTCATAAGTCTTGCACAACTGCAAGTAATGACTGCAAACTTAAATTATGAAATGTAAACAGTGCTCAGTATCTGTATAAATGCTATAAATGACAAGCATATCTCTCTGAGAGATGCACATTTTCATAGACAGCTTGCAACTACCAGGACCAATATCTGCTCAGAAGCTGAAGGCAGAAGCTCAGGCAGAAGCTGAAGGCAAGAAATTTTCTTTGTCAAGATGGCACAGCTCTTTCTTTCCCCTCCACCTCTGATTTTTGCTCATGTCTGCCAACAAATGACTTAGGAAAACCTTGAACTGAGCTAATTTAGTTCGTTCCTGTGTGTAATTCAAACTGAACTGCAGCTGAACTGCATTTGATATTCCCATGGTTTGTGTGTGAAGCTACAAACAAGGGGAAATTGCAGATCAGAATGAAGCTCCTGTCAGCTGTCACTTCCCACTGATATATTTTACTGTAATTATTACTTTTTGAAAACTGGCATACGTTGTAAATTATAAGGTTATTTAAGTTCTGATGTACTACATTCCTGCTCTGAAGTTTTTGGAAAAAAATATTTCTTTTTATGTGTTTACACTGGAGATCAAATCTGCCAGAGACACACTATCCTATGTTTTAAAGTGATGTGAGATTTAAATATATGTATTTCAGCTTCTCTCTTTGGCATCTCAGCCTTTTTTTTTTTTTTTTTTTTTTTTTTTTTTAAGCAATACATATAAAGAAGCTCTCTTCGACACTAATCTGATGTTTTTGTAAAATAGATTACATCACATCCAGAATATATTATGATGCATCTGTTTAACATGCAGCCTTACCAGAAGTACAAATTTGATATGTTACACTTCCCTAACCTTATGTTTTCAGTACAACACTATGCCTTTTTAGCACTGACTAGGAAATCAGATTGAATATGTCTGGGAATACAGTTTCACATTGTGCATAATCCTGGTTCTGCAACTGAAGAAAATCAATGAGGGTGAAGCATTGATCTCCTTGCAGAGTGCAAATGCAGTTAGCTGTGAAACACACTGCTGGGAATTTTGTTATTCAAGTCATTCGATCGCTCAACGTGTTTGCTAACCAAGTTTTTATCATGCAGAACCTCACTAGCCTAAGCTTAGCTTCAGTTATGTATATAGCAAAAAAAAAAGATCCCTTCTGGAAGAAGAAAAAGGCTTTGCATATTCACAGTTCTTCTACTATGTATATGTTTGCTCAAGGCTAAACAGAAATGCCTTTTCTTCAATGACATTTCACAATGTCACCAAATATATGAAAGTCTCAGAGAAGTATGTGTGACTATGAATCACTCCAGGAAAATATTTTCTTCTGTTATGATGAATTTTGTTTTAGTCTGTATAGGTTTGTCAATTTATTTATTTATTTATTTATTTATTTATTCTTAAAGAAGGAAATGTGGTCAAGTGTTTCTTGATGATATTCATACACATAGATACCTTCATAATTGCATGTATAACAAATGCCTGCACATATAAACACACTCCTTAGAGAGATATAGTTATATTTAGTTATATAACAGCTGTATTTCATTCTTGTTCATAAAAATATTTTTATAACTTACAGCCTTCCAACTGCAGAAAATAAATCAAGAATTTTAAAAGTCATTGCAGATGATTCACTTAATGCTGCTATAACATTTTATTTTTCTTTAATTAAAATCTATATACTTTCATCTGGAATGAAATTCAGTTAAATAATTTGTACAGAAAAATGTAAGAGAACTGATATATTCTGTCATAAACAGTAGCTAGTACGTGACAATAGACAGAACCCTGACCTGCTGTAGTACTCTAATGTTATTTAATGTACTGACACTGAGTTAAGATTTTTCACAGTATTGCCATTGTACAAATATATGTAGCTGAACCACGTGGCATTTGTATTAAGACATAACACTCACAGATCAACATTTAGCTGCTGCTATATAAAGTAGTTCCTCAGAATATTAACAAGATTAAGATAATGAATTCTGCATACTAATAGCAGACAGCAGCTCTGGTGGTTGAAAGGAAAAAAAAAAAAAAAGCTCTGGTTTTATTGTTTCTTGAGTGCTCAAATTTAGAGAGAGGAAATATTAACTAAAATTTTGTGGGAAGTACAGAAAGGGCATGCTGCAGAAAATTGTTATCTAAGAGACTAATGTATATTATTCTTTATATTTATTTATCATGACCATATACTTGGTAGAATTATAGTGGAAAAACAAACAAACAAACAACAACAAAAACAATTGGAGAGCTTCAAAAGAAGTGTTTCCTCTGGACATTCAGTGCTATGCCAGCAACTGTTCTTCAAAAGACAACAAAGCTTTTTGAAATATTGAAGCGAAGAGCTGCTTTATATCACTAAAAGTATCATGCAGAACTCAACTGGTAGCAAACCATTCAATACTAATTTAGCAGCAGTATAAAATTAATAGCTGAGCTTTTCATCTGCCTGTTATACTGGATTAAATACACTCATTTTTAAATGTGAATATTTGAGAAATTTTGATACTGCATAATGAGATACTTTACCACAATGAAGTGCAAATATAATATCTCTCACTGAATTCAAAGCACATACTACAAAACACAAAATGTTACAATATGTATGAATAAAACACTCTTTTTCAAGGTGAAAAATGAATTTAAAAATCCTTAAAAGCAGCTAAATTAAATTCATGGTCCCTTTTATGCTCCCTGATTTAATTGGGTGTGTGTAGTCATTCAAAATTTGACCTCACAAAATTCACCATGAGACCTTCTCAAATAGTACAGTAACAGATAGCCTAAGCTGATGTTGACAGCTTGTTTTAAAAAACATGTGTGAACAAACAAGTGAAGCATAAAACACCCAAACCTAGGCCTGACATCCACTCCCATTTCTTGGGAGTGGATTCCACTTCCATCTTCACATCCTTGAACTTGCAGCTGTGACTTCAAATAACAAGAAAACCATGAACTAATCTTTACATGGCAAAATTAAAGAACTCACCCTCTTTTTTATCCTGCCTTGGCTATTGCTGGTAGTGACTCAATTACTTCTCTTCCCTTTCCTTTCAACTTCTAAATTGTGATTTCAGTTTCTTCTTTTTCTTTATATTCATGGACATCATTGCAAGAACATGCTAGGTTTCCCATTGCAACATCTCTTAAATCCATTAAGTTTATTCCTATAAACAATATTCACATGCAGATTTACACTACCTTTCCCTGTAAATACTGCATTTCCAGCGAGGAGAATGTATGTGTCCTCATTCCTTGCATTTCACTCAGAATGAGAGATTTTAATAAAATAAAATAAAAATAGCTCAGTGTTTCAACTGCCTGGATGTTAACGCATCTCCACACGGGAGATCCTTATCATTTTCTTACATTATAGAATCATAGACCCGTAGAATCATAGACATATAGAATGGTTTGGATTGGAAAGAACCTTAAGGATCATCTAACTCCAACACCTCCACAGTGCGCAGGGACTCTTCACACCAGTTGTCCAAAGCCCTGTCCAACCTAACCTTGAACACATAGGGATGGGGAAACCACAGCTTTTCTGGGCAACCTGGTAGAGTGCCTCACCACCCTTAGAGCAAAGAATTTCTTCCTTATCTACCAACTTTTAGTTTAAAGTCATTACTCCTTGTCCAATAGACTTGTCCACACTTTCAGATAAAAAGTCCTTCCAAAAGTAACAAGAATATTATTCTCTTATTCTACCTCCCATAACCTCACCAACTTCCTTTTTATTTATGCCTACTATTCTTCTTTAGAAACCAAGAGAATGCAACTACTTCCTGAGCTCTGAGAAGTGTGTTATAGTAATGGTCTTTTTTTCTTTTTTTTTTTTTTCCTTTTTTTTTTTTTTTTTCCCCTTGCTTTCCCAATACAGACTCATAGGTAAAGCATGTTTCTCCAAAAACATAGGAAACATGGTTTACTTCTTTAAGAAATGTGAGTAACACTGACTATAAAGATACATCAAAATGACATGAAAATAGATCTGTTATTGCTTTCTCTCAAGAGGGAAACCTCAAGACCCCCTCCAGCTGAAAATTTCCTGAGAAATACCTGGAGAGAAATATATAATATGGAAACTAAAATACAAACAGGAAATTTTAAAAATTACTATTTTTACATACTTTATTGAGGTTTCCAGAAGGATTGTCTCTGGTAATAGATAGTTTTATTCACTAGACAATTCACAGAAATCCAGAGAGTGTTTCAAAGAAGAAGAAAGGGTGCTATCTCTGAACAGCCTCCAAAGGAGCCTACCAGTTGTCACTGACTGTGGAGGGAGGCAGGGAAGTGGACAGTCATCTCAATAATGTAAAGTTAGTCTTTCTAGTTACACTTTTTGTTTTACCCTTGTCAGCTCTGAAGCTAGAGTTCAAGTCTAAATATTTTCATTGGAAGTGCTTTGCTTTTCTGTTTTTTATCTGTATCACTTGATTCACCTCAAAACAACATAGACTGATGAGCTAGTTTTGTTGAAAATAAATATGTAATAAGCCCAGCAGAAAACATATCACGTTGGTTTTCTCAACATCCATAATAGAGCTGGTTTAATTATTAATTGTGAATGATGACTTTTTTTTTTTTTTTTCTGTATGTGGAACATTTAACTAATCCTGATATCTTTTATGCATCTGTGCTGAATAGTTTTTATAAACAAATATTAGCCCATGGCTTGTTTGCAAACTGCTGAATGAAAGTGTTTGTTATTCATTGCAGATGACTGATAAGAGAGTTAACACTTTCTTGATTTAGTTGTTTT